>NW_028227264.1:124802224-125002224 GCF_978045245.1 Mus caroli | reverse complement strand
CCTCAAATTGGAGCCGTGCCTATCCACTGGATATGGTCTCTACAAGTTCTTTCTTCACTTTGTTCGGTATTTTGGCTAATGTCCTCCCTGTTGGGTTCTAGGAACCTCTTGGGTCCCTGGCATCTGGGACTTTATAGTGGCTACCCCCAGCTCTGCCTCCCCCACTGCTAGTCCCCTCCTTTCAAATTAATGCTCCCTTCACAAAAGGATCATAAATGTTTGAAGCCAGGTAGTGGTGGCACACGTCTTCAATTCTAGCACTTGGGAGGCAGAGACAGGCAGATTTCTGAGTTCGAGGCCAGCCTGGTCTACAGAGTGAGTTCCAGGACAGTCAGGGCTACACAGAGAAACCCTGTTTTGAAAAAATACAAAAACAAAAAAACAAAAAACAAAAAAAACCAAAAAAACAAAAAAGCAAACAAACAAAAATAAATGTTTGAAACCACAAATATGTCTGTGATCCTGAAATGATCAATAGACATTGTATATGTTGAAATGTTAAACTGTACTCTGTGAGTACTCACAAAGTATTTAGAAAACAGAATCTGGCATAAACTTAGTACTAAGAGAAAGTTCATATTTAGGACAAGAATAGATGATGTCCTGAAGGAGAACAGCTGAGGTAACGTCAGGTTTCCCTTTCCTCACTGGAGTCTCCACTTGGGCTGTTACTCTGAGCTCATTACCTACTCTGTCTCCATTCTCTCTGCTCTTTCTGCTGGCTGCCTCTGGTATTCTGCACCAGGCCTCTAGAAGAAAAAATTTCAAAAATAATGCTACAATGTGATATATTACCAAGTATCTATGGAGTGATTTCACTTAACTACCCAAAGTATACCTTTCAGGCTAAAAGGATAATTAGAAATACTGAACAGAAAGTAACATTTATAATTCTAATATATAAAGACATATATATATATATAAACATATATGCATATATAATATATATATATGTTTTTAATGTTTTATAATTTTATGTGAATAGGCATGAATGTATGTCGGTGCATCACATGCATCCTTGGTGCCCATAGAGGTCAGAGGGCTTCAGATCCCTTGTAACTCAATTTACAGATGCTTTTGAGTTATCACATATGGATACTGGGAATCAAACCCAGGTATTGGGACAGCAGTCTCTCTCTCTCTCTCTCTCTCTCTCTCTCTCTCTCTCTCTCTCTCTCTCTCTCTCTGTGTGTGTGTGTGTGTTTGTGTGATATTTTGTAAAATTTATTTATTTTATGGTTATGTGTGTGTTCCGAAGTACATGTTTGTGTATCATGTATCTGCAGAAGCCAAGGAGGTCAGAAGAGATTATTTAATAAAGCCCTCTTTGAGCTGCCATGTAAGTGCTTGTAACTGAATGCCCTACAAGTGCAATAACCACTGATCTACTGAGTCCTCTTTCCACCCCCACAGGAGATGTATGTTTTAAGCAACAGAATCAAGGTTCAGAACAATATACGGTTTGCTCTCCTCTGAAACAAGCAAAGGCAATAAAGTTATCTATTCAGAAACAGTAGCGCATGATAACCTAATAAAAGTGATTTCAGAAGGATAGAAACAAGAGTAGAAGCAAGCATAATTTGACTTTGAACCAACTTAAAGTACTACCTACATAAAAACTAAATTACATTAAATGTTAAAAAGACAAAAACTGTCATTTAATTATTTTAAGTGTAAAAATACATCTGTTACAAAGGCATATGATTTTAATCATAGCAGCAACTTATAAAAGAAGTTTTCTCAAAGATGTTAAGTGACTAGCTGATTAGTATTTAATATGCAGACATCTTATTATTCACTGAATAACCCACATTTCTAAAAATTCTTTGGGCCCCTCCTACACCACATAGTAGTGGGCTAGCAATTGAGCTTGAAAACATGTTTTATTGGGAAATTTTGGTTTGTTCATAGAGAAATGCATTGATCGTACTTTGAATAATTGTCATTAAATATTAAGTTGTCATATATCAAAAAATCTTTAAGGTGTCAAAACTTCAACAGATAATAGAATATAACAAAATCATGTGTAAAGTCAGTTAGAGGAGTTGTGTGCCATTTGCAAGTTGTCTTTATTTACTCCTTTAGAAACGTTCATGTTTACAAGTCCAGTTACTTCCTTAACATTACTGGATAATGTTATGTAATAAACAGCAAACATAGATTTATAATTCTAGTACAAAGCAAAACCTCTCTATTAGTCAGGGTCCTCTAGAGAAAGAAAAGCAATAGGATGTGAGAGTAAAATATTGTTTCCGACAGTAGTCAAAGTCCACTCTGACTCTGGAATGTAAAGAGAGGACGCTGTGTTCCTCTCTGTACAGAGAGTCCTGGCTCACCATCTTTACAAAGGACACCGGGAGCTGCCTGATACCTTTACTATGTTGCCTTTCTACCTAATACACAGAACTGGTTGGTGCTGCTTTTCAAATCTAAGAGACTTTGAGTAATACTCTAAATATTAGATTTGATTAAATAGTTAAAGCAGCTCAGGGATGTTTTCGGAAGAGAGACTGAAAGACTGAAAGAACCAGGAGAACAAACAGCAAGTTTTGCTGTGAGATTGTATCTCCTGCAAATGTCAGATGCTGCAGCTGCCAACATAACCATCTAAACATCTGCTGAACAAGGACAACAAGAGTAGACCTGGGAAAGTGGACAAGGAGAAGACCATGTGACCTAAACCCTACACAGAAACTACAGGCAACTCAGGAGCACTGAGAGGCAGAAGCAGTCTTCCCCAGGGAAGAGCATGCCAATTGGTTATTCAATGCCATATGGTCAGACCTAAAACCATACACTGAGAAGTAACACTATATAAACTCCATGGGTATGTATGTATGTATGAATGAATGTATTATGTTTGTATGCATTTATTTACTTATACACACATATACACACACTATACACACATGCACACTATCACTGATAACAATTAAAGAAAAAGAGGATATGAATTTTAAGAAAAGCAGGTGTGTTTGTGTGTGTGTGTGAGAGAGAGAGAGAGATTGGAAGGAGGAAAGAGAAGGACAAATTGATGTAATTATCTTATCTCAAAAAATTATATAAGAAACACCATGTAATAGGAGTTTATCTAAGGGAAATTGTAATAAATGCAGATGCTTCTAACCTGATCGATCAACCACATATCATGTATGCTCTAAATTATTGACACGTGCTTAGTGAGAAGACGGAGCCAAAGGAAATAGGAACAGCAGATCCTACAACCCTACACTGGGACAAAGACACATACTCATAGACTTTGTGCCCTGCATTCTGCAAAACCCTTAAGAGTGAGTATTTCCAGAGGAATCTGTGAACAGCGTAAGAAAGGTCAAGGCTATCTAAATACGTTCCAGTTCCTATGGAAGACTTGATGAAGGTCTTCAGAACTTTGAAAATGCAAGGCGTTTCAGGAGAGAGAAAATTAAAAGCCTGTGCTGGCCTCAAAGAGGAGCATGCCCACAGGAGGTTTCCATTATCACAAGGCAAGTGTGTAACAATTTGCTTCAAGTTCAAAGGTTCTATGCAACATAGTGCCCATTAAAACCAAGGGAACAACTCAAACGCTTCACAGATTTTTTTAAAGCTTAAATGGTTCACAAGGTCCCTTCCTTGTGGTAACAGTAGCAGTAAAATCCACTGGGGAAAGGGGGCTTTGAGCTGCCCAGCTTCCTCCAGCTCTGCAGAGCTCTCCAGTCATGTAGCTTTTGAGCTTTACCTAAGAGTGTGTGGGGTTCTCCGTGATGCAGCTGCCTTCCAGACATCCATACTTCTATAAGTAACTGTCATGTAAGTTTTTGTAAAAAAAAAAAAAAAAAAAAAGTTTCTTTTTGTTCTATAGTTCTTTGTCTCTATGATTTTATGTATCTACTTTGTTTGTAAATTCTTAGTGGCTTCTTCTTTTATAGCATTCCTAATAAAATCTTCTCTGACTCAGCTCAGCTTCTCCTGGCTCAGCTGTCACCAATGTATTCTCCATCAGCTAGCTCAATTCTTTTTCCTCCACCTCTTATTTTCACTCCGCTCCTCTTCTCTAGCCTTCCTTAATCTTCTTTCTTCTCCTCAGACCCCACCCTTCTGTCTCCTGGACCCCTCTTCTGCTACTCCCCAATACCCCCACCTCCCTTCTAGCTCCTGCTTCCCAATCCTATGATGCCCCTCTCCTCCTACTCCTTACGCCTCTTGCTGGGAACTCAATCAGCCTCTGCTCACTTTTGTATCCTCTCCTTTTCCCTGAAGTCCAAGAGCCTACCATTACTGAAGAGTATCAGGTCATTTAAAGGGCCAGGCACATAAAATATTTCATACTAGACCGTCATCCATATCCCTCCTATAAGCAATCCCCCCAAAACTCATTAGCTTTATGAGTTAAATTTGATGGAATAATTGTTTTCACTTGTGATCAGTGTACTAGGTGGGAGGTATAAATATGTGTTCTTATCTCCCAGGAACCATCAAAGAATACTTAATAACTAAAGATGTACAAGAAAGAAATAAGACCATTCAACACAGGCCTAATGATAATGTCACAGAATGTTAAAAGGAACTTTATGGATCATTAGGAGGGAGAAATTTGTTACGTTATGGTTGCTTCATAACTCAAAAATATGTAATTTTATTTAAATGAAAATAATTAATTTTAATTGAAAATTTGCAATCTATTAGATAAACTATGATCTAATGAATCAGTCAAGAATACAAACTTTGTGGGATACTAGTTAGGTAAAGTTCAGAAAATAATTAGGCTAGTTTAAACTGTTTAACAGTCTTTGTTATTGGGCATAAATTTGCATATCCTAAAGCATCCGTGGTACATATTCACTTCTGTTCCATGAGAATGGTAAGATAAAATAATTTTCTAAAAGATTTTTGAAATAATGTCCACTGAGACACATTGATATGATACATGGTTCACTTAACACTGGGCATTATACATAAAGTCAGTTGAAAGCCTGAAACTTACTTGCAAACTGAAGGACATCACCATTATTAACATCAAGTCACCTTTCTAAATTTGCCAGAATGATCTAAAATAAATATCAGTATATAAGGTTTCTTTTTTTTTTTTTTTTTTTTTTTTTTTTTTTTTTTGGTTTTTCGAGACAGGGTTTCTCTGTATAGCTCTGGCTGTCCTGGAACTCACTTTGTAGACCAGGCTGGCCTCGAACTCAGAAATCCGCCTGCCTCTGCCTCCCGAGTGCTGGGATTAAAGGCGTGCGCCACCACGCCCGGCTAAGGTTTCTTATTCAGGTTTATCATTTTATATCTTTTGAGACATCGTCTCATGTAGTCCAAGATGGCCTTAAGGTCCTGCTCTTCCTGCCCCAGCCTCACAAATGCTGGGTTTTCAAGCATCACCATGTCTAGCTCCTGAAAGCCCTACGGAGCAAGAGTAACACAGAAGAAACAGGAGGGAGGGAAGAGAAGGATGAGGGGAAGCTGTGTGAAGTAATCCCCCACGTGTTAAGTGTCCCTCACATCTCAGCATCCAGATTCCCTCCATCTGGCAAACCCTGAAGATCTTTGTAAAAGTTAAATCAGGATTGGGGCCATTTCACAGCGAGGTTGGAACTAAAGGAACAGAAGCGCATGCGTGACTGACTGAGGTCCTTTTGTGATGGAGTTTCTCGGGCGGGCCCTTCCGGGTGAGGCAAAGAGTGGGTTGAATATGCTTTAGCCCATGTAGAGGCAGGGGAGATGAAGAATAAATGTTAACCTATTAATAGCTCCAGAACTCGGAAGTCAAGATCACACTACTCTCCTATTTTTCAATTGTCTGTGGTCCTCGTGAGAGTTAAATTGTAGGAACCAATCTGAGTCTGATTATATGGCTGTGAAATAGATATACTTTTATATCTGTTACTTTTTAAAATGACTAAATGAAAAAAACCCACTAGACTAAATTTTCAAGATAATTGTGTTTTTTTTTTCAAAGTAAAGTAAGGTGTATATTCACTCCAGAGAAGGGGAGGGAGTACTGGGGGCAGAACCAAATGAATGTCAAGATTAAATGAGCTTTTTTGGGGGTTGCTGGATATATATCTGAAATGTCCCATACATTTCTACTTAAGATGTTCTTTAGGATTCTCTCCACTTGAGAGGTTCTTAGCTTATTACTTTAATTATTCCCAAATAACATAATCCTAAGGCTTTCCACGGAAGCCTTTCTGAGAGCCACCTAGTCCTTTATTACAAGGCAGAAGCTGTTTGCATCCTGTGTAACCTGAGAAATCTCATGATAACTACATTTTCTCTTTTGGGTGCCGGTGCATCTGTCCGGGAGACTCCTGTCACCGTGGCAGTAATTTGATAATGCTCAGGTTCCTGCTGGTCACCTCCTCTTCTCCTAGTTAGGCTTTGCCTCCTGCTCAGAGCCTCTCTACACTTTACACACTGGTCAGCAGACCTGTTTATTTGTCCCAAGGACAGTTGCCTTCATACTGTAAATCGCGACAACCTTTCCTCAAACCTAGTAAAACAGTTCCTATCCCACCATGCTTGTGGCCTAGGCTCTCCCTGTCAGTGCCTTTTGATTAGGTTAAAAGCACTTTCTTTTAGAGAGATGGCCATTGTTCATATACCAGTGGATGGCCCCACGCACGTGCATACTGACTACACTAATTAGGTTCAAGGAATTATTAATAACGAAAATCACAAAAGCAATCAGAAAACATACATTTGGAAGGTGTCTTAGGCAGGGCTGCTATTGCTGAAGGGAAAGATCCCATCTATGAGACGGAAAGGTCAGCCCAGAACTATCCGGATCAGAACAGTGATAGAGTTGGCCACTAGGGGGAGCTGAACGGAGGTAAAGATCCATGGCTATGACTAATGTACATCGTATAAGTCTATGAAACTTACTGTAAATAAACAAAAGAATCATTAACCCTTCCCCTAAAATATTCATCCTTCCAACACACACATACTTCGCAGACATATAAAATAAGGTATCAGGTTAATTCCTTTACTGTACGGGTAGACTGATTGGGTGTTATCTCTTGACTATGGGAAAGAAACACCTTAATCATCCTGTTAAGAAAGGTTTCCTCCAGGCCACAATCAGCTTAATGAGCCCCTGGGGTAATTTTTATCATTGATAATGAAGATAAAACTCAAAATTCCAAAGTTTTATGAGATTATTATTATTTTGTGGATGTCTCTGTATAATGAACCTACTTCATAAATCCCTAACCCTGTCTGTTTACTTCATCCAGCTTCCACTGTGCAAATAAATCGGCACTTCACTCAGAGGCTGGTGACATAGCACCAGCAATTAAAAATAAATGTATACATCATCCCCACTCCAGTGGCGCTGAGGCTGAGCAAGCTGCCCCACAATCAGCCGTTGTTCTAACAAGGCGAGTCTTTCAGTTCCATGGAGACCATCCCTACGTTTTCAGGAAGGAGCTATTCTGAGACACCCTTGTACAGATGAGTCCGATGCAACCAGTCTGTAAGTGATTGACCCACGCTGTTCAATGCCGAAGGCAACGTTTCCGTATGTAAAGTGATGAGCAGGCATGAGCAACAGGATCATCTGAGAGGCTGGGTGGGTCACAAAACAGGAATCTAAGAGAAAGAAGCAAAATAAAGCCAGGAGGGTGATGCGCAGAGCAAAATAACCATCAGCACCTGTGCTCTCCAACATAACGAATACTAAAGAGAAGTGGAAGGTAAACAGGAAACAGAAATTTCTAAATGATAGCCTTGAAATTCCTGTCCTAGAAGCTGAGATCTGTCACCTAGACGCGTGAAAATCTCAAACTCAGGAAGTCTCGAAGTTTAGAGTTTGATATCTGTGTGTCTTCATGAGAGAGCTGGTGAGATAAATATTCATACATGACCTTTCGGGAATGAACCCGATTTTCTCTGCACTTAGTTAAAGGGTTAAAGACCTCACGGTGCTCAATCCTATCAGGGAGTGGCTAGCTGTGGCTGTGCCTTCAGACTGTTTGTGGATACGTAGGATGTATCTGAAGGCTGGAGCACCCGGAGCTCACTTCCGTACCTTTCCTGGCAGGCCCTCACTCATACCAGTGAAACCCTTAGGACTCACCATTTTTCCTCAAACTGGACATCTTCTTTCACTCTCTGTCTTCCCGGACTATACTGGCTCTCTAGTAATTTCCGTTAGATTTCCTTAGACATAGGTAGGCCACATTGTGGTCATTTTCGTGCATTTCATTACTGTTCTTTTGTTTCTAGTTTAGTATTTATAGACAGAAACCACAGACTGACTCACAGAACAAACAACTACACATATTTTTTTGATTTTTGTTTTGTTTTGTTTTGATTGTTTTTCAATACAGGGTTTTTCTGTGTAGTTCTGGGATTAAAGGCGTGTGCCACCACTGCCCGGCATACAACTGCACATTTACGTCCCAATTTGGAGCTGCCTCTGGCTCTCTATCAGTGCTGTTCTAGAATTTCTAGCTGAGCCTTCCCCGAAACAATCATTTTCCATGGCAGAGGGGTGGCAAAGTGTGCTTAAGGAAGAGGTTTTAAGCGTATAGTGTCGTAAACCCCTACGTTCACTCAAATTAATATTTAATTGACACGAGAGATTGAGATGCAATAATGACCAGTTTCTCAACTGGTGTCCTCACTGAAGTGCTTGAGTGTAAGTGCGAATTCATTAACTGATCTCCAGACCACAAGAAGATTTAGGCTGGTGTCTAAGAACCACTTTCCCAGCACCCTGCTCCATTCTCCTCTTCTGGAACCTTCTGGAACCATTCTCCTCTTCTGGTCTTCTGGAACCTTCTCTGAATTATTCTAACAGCCCCATTGGCTTCCCTCTCATGGCATCTCTTCTCTTCTCTTCTCTTCTCTTCTCTTCTCTTCTCTTCTCTTCTCTTCTCTTCTCTTCTCTTCTCTTCTCTTCTCTTCTCTTCTCTTCTCTTCTCCTCTCCTCTCCTCTCCTCTCCTCTCCTCTCCTCTCCTCTCCTCTCCTCTCCTCTCCTCTCCTCTCCTCTCCTCTCCTCTCCTCTCCTCTCCTCTCCTCTCCTCTCCTCTCCTCTCCTCTCCTCTCCTCTCCTCTCCTCTCTTCTCTTCTCTTTGCTTTTCTTTCCATTTTCTTTTGTTTTTGTTTGTTAATTTTTGTTTTTGTTTGTTTTTGTTTATTATTGTTATGTTATGTTTGTTTTTGTCATTGTTGTTTGAGACTGGCTTTCTCTGTGTGGCCTTGGCTGTCCAGGAACTCTGTAGACCAGGCTGGCCTCAAACTCACAGAGAACCCACTCACCTGTGCCTCCCTAGTGGGATTAAAGGCTGTGCCAACACTTCCCAGTTTCCAAATATCCCCCCCCCTGTTTTGTCCATAAAATTTATTACCTATTTCTTGGTGGTGGTCAGTCATCACCTGCTTTACCACTTAGACCAACATTTAAATTTCTCATCTAATGATTTCGACTAGAATATTGCATTCTACTAGAATATAAATTCAGAGATCATATATCTGTTCAACTTGAGGCTCCCATATTGAATTTGGGATTGAATACCATAGCAGGTATTCAATAAAAATATAAGAAGAAATAAGAACAAAGGTTGAAGAGAAGAAAGATCAGTTAAATCAAATTTTAAATATTAACACAGGTTATCACAATGTCAATTTCACTACTTTATACATAAAAAAAGAAACCCATTGAGAAGACTATGATTCTATCCACGCAATATTCTTCAAAAGCAAAACTATTATTAACCCATTTAAGAGTGGTATTTTGAAGTTGTTAATGGAAGATGGAGGGTGGAGTGTGGAGGTTAATGGTTGTGTGATGGCTAAGTTTGATTGTCAACTTGACATATCTTGAAAGACTGATCCCCAGCTGTGGAACTGCCTCCATTAAATTGGCCTGTGAGTATGTGGGTATTTTCCTAATTTTTTTTTTTTTACCATGGAAAATTGTTTATCTGAGTGGGTGTTGTGATGCACACCTTTGATTCCAGCACTCCACATGCCGAAGAGAATGGGTCCCTGAGCTTGAGGCTAGCCTGGTTATGAGGCTAGCGGTATGAGGATGCCATAATCATGAGGTAAGCATGCATTTGGGGGAAGGAGTATGGGAGGGAATTATGCAATTTCTCCTTGAGTTTGCTTCAAACTTGAAAGTACCCTTCAAGATAAAATGATTAGGAAAGTGACAGTACTGTGTTCTCTTCTATGATCAATGGCCTCCCTAGCCTGTGTGTTGGCTAGATTCACAGTACTAGGCACCATTTGACGGTTGTTGAGATAACCAGACATCCAATTAGATGGAAGTTATTTGGCATAAGTGCACTGCTCTGCTGTTAATGATATCTTCTTATGGATGCCACTGTTATGCTTCATAGACAACTCTGATAGGTCGGACCACTTAATGACCACTTCCCCTCAGCAGCTTAGAGCAGCAATTTTAGTACCTTGAATGTTAGAGCTCAGATCCAAACCAACAGATCCAAACTCTGTGTGTAAGGTGCATGGTATCTTCAGCAACAGGGATATGTGTCCTATTGGGTGAGTAAGCCTCTGTAAGTCAAACCCCCTCTGTGGGGGTCTCCCAGACGCCCCGATCAATGGCTCAAAACAAGGTTTTCTATGCCTGGTGAAGGGTTTTTGTCAGACAAGACTATGGCTCTTGAAGTAAGCATTTACATCTCAAGTGGTGTGTGTGTGTGTGTGTGTGTGTGTGTGTGTGTGTGTGTGTGTGTGTTCGTTCTTAGGTCAGTATAGGTAATACAATTTGCTATGGATATTTTAGATCTACTTGGTGTTAGTTATTCACCTTCCCTCTACATCTGTATTGTACCCTCCTCCCCCTCCCTAATTAAACCCACTCTGCATTCCCATTTCCTTCTTCATATCATTGATACCCCGTGATTCCCATTGCTAATTATTCTCTCTAAATACTCATCCTTGTGTTCACAGATAAGTGTAAGTCTCATTCCTCATCTCTGATTTTTCTGTGGCAGAAGGAGATCATTGCAGATAGCCAAAATGCAGGTAACAGATGACTGTGAAGTGCTTAGCCCAGCTCATCCATCCACAATGCAGCCCTCCCACCTAAGCTTAGGGAACATGGCAGGAAAGGGGCTGGAAAGACTCTTAAGAGGATCTGGAAGTCTGCTGCCATGTGTCTTCTAAATAAGACAGGGAAACTACATCCATGGAATCTGAACAATATGGCTACTTACGACCTGAACAATGACAACACCAGTACTCCTGGCAATATGGATGGGGGAAATTCATAGGAACCCTAAACAAAGATCTATAGGCAATGAATGACTCCTAAGAGAGCAAATTTTAATCTTTCCCATGGATGAGCCTTTAAATAGTTATCTAATGTCAAGTGGTCAGGCATAAAAAATATGCACACAAGTAACAATAAACAGACTTAGTAGGTTATATTCATATAATTTATATGAATTAACCCAAACACACATATGTAAGGATAACAAGGAAAGGAGAAGAGAGTGTGAATTTGAATGGGGTAGGAGAGCTTGGGAGAGAGTAGAGGGAGGGAAGGGAGAGGAAAAATGTTGTAATTACATTATAATTAAATAAATAGAAATCTATAAATGCTATGTGCGATGAAATATAGTTCAATAACTTGAAATACATTTTTAAAACCTTTTAAAATACTATATTAATCATTTTGCAGTATTGGAAATGCATCCATCTGTTAGAAAATGATTCCTAATTCTTAGTAGTTTGTTGTTGTTGTTTGTTTGATTTTGGCAATATGGTATTCATTCCTTGAATGTTATTTCAATCAATCATTCCACATTCCTCTTACTACTTAATAGTAAGTTATTTCATGCACATTATTTCAGTCTAATGTTTGTAAATTGGACTAATTTCTTACTGACACATGACATAAATTAAAAGTCTTAATGTATCATTTATCTCCCCTCAGAAACAATTTTGAAACTGTAAAATTTATGTTCATACCACATTAGGAAGTTAATTACACAAAAATATTTTATGTAAATTGTTATTGCCTTTAGCTCTACTTTACTTATATATTTTAGTAAAATACATGATATTTTTCTATGTCAACTACAGGATTATGTTTCATAAATGTTTTCACAAAGTTATTTTAATATATAAGTTTTCTTCAAAATAGGAACAATAAAACCATGCACTGCATATTGACAATGAGTATATTGATGTGATTTCAGAAATTATTCGTTGTTTCATGATACACCAATTTAAAATCTCTCGGAGCTTAGATGTAGGAATATTATTTCTATAGAATCCAGTTCAATAGGTATGTATTGTAGAGCTTTATTATAGCCTTCACATGAGTTTTTGTTGAAGAATTTTCATTGAGAAATACGTATACATTAACAGCACCTGTGCTATAAAAATCCATCTAGAGAGTCCTGAATATCATGTTAGATATTATTAGACATTTATAAAGTGCATCAGGTTGACACTCAGAAGTTCAGACTTATTTATTTTATATAATAAAAGAATAACTCCATGAAAATTTGATGCAATATAAGGAATTATCTTGAAAAAAAAGGGTTTCTCTAATTCAAGAACTTCCAATTGAATCACACTTTCCAGTAGAAATATTCATAAAGCTGTCAGCTGGTGTCAGTCAGTTGCGTGACAGAGATGATGTAAAATTTCAGGGAGAAAGTTTTACAGAACACTATGCTAACTTCTCCTAAAGCCACATTCTTCATGCTCTACTCCCCATTTTCTTAAACTCTCATCCCACTGAGCTGTGGATTGATAAGAACTCTAGCTACATATACTTAATAATGATTAGGTTAATTGAATTTTGGCAAAATTAAGAACCAGAGTAATCTTATAGAATTCAAACTCATCAAGGGCGTCCCTCTTGCTTTTGCATTAGACAATAAAAATCATGGCAGACTGTCAGATGATATGGTCCACATTTAAACACCAGATTGTCCAGAGAGTAGGAACTCATAGGATGCACAATCACAATGATCAATTAGAAGAGAGTGTTAAAATTATATAATGAGTAAATAACTCACAAAATATTTGTATAGTTTATTCTATATTTATAATTCTATTCTGTAAAATATAAGAAAGTATAGAAAATCTGAGATCTGGGTTCAGAATCATATTTTGACAGAATATTCTGAATGAGCGGATTTAATGTGATGGATAATATTGGTTTTCAATTCGATGGAATGTAGACTCTCTAAGGGAAAAGCCTCGAGGCATGAATTCTACATTATGAGATGGTAATGACCCCGTGGGTATAAAGGATAGAAGATTATGGCTTAAAAGTGACATATATGACAAAGAGTAGGAACTGTAATGTTTAGTGTTGACTGTCACCCTGTCAGGATCTAGAATCACCGATGGGCATGCCTGCGAGGGTTGTCTTGAGTAAGGTATATGAAGTGTAGATCTAAGCTAACTTCTGGAGTGACTAAAAGTAATAAAAGTGAAGCAAACACCAACATTCATCACTCTGCCTTTTTTAATTGAAGATAAAGGATGGCCAGCTGCTTCAAGTTCCTGCCACCCTGGGTTCACCTCCTACGAGACCAGAAATAAACCTCTTCTTCAATTGTTTTAGTTTTTATTTGTTTGTTTTGCCACAACAACAGCACCCTAATTATCTTAGTGTTCTATACCATTTTCCTATTATATATAACATGGTAACAGCCATGTGTATCCTTTGCAACTCAGAGACACATAATGTAATGTAAATATAAAAATATAACAGTAAAAAATAATATAAGAATTAAACAACCACTCAATACTAATTAGAGGGTGAGTGGAATCTGTTTGATAGCATTTAGTAGATATAAGATGCCACGGGCCGTGGAATACAACAGATAATTCAATTACAATCCCGTGCCCAACATTTGACATATGACAAAGCTGACTGTGCCTTGCAGTGTATCAATAAATGGTCCTGAGTGCTTAGATGTAGCGCGGTGGTTAGCAAGCACAGCACCAACGTGCATGTCAAGCGCTGGAAAACAAGAGCCAATGTCCTGATCCAGGTGACAAGTTGTTCCTGGAGAACAAATGATATCAGAGCCTACTACACACCGCTAAAGAACAAATTGTGAAAAAGAATGAAAACATAGAAAGGATATTTGAAAGACACTGAAGCAGGATACATCCATGTTTAGTTCATGAAAATAGTTTGGCAGCAGGACATGATAATAAATAGTAAAAAAAAATATGCAAAAACTTGATTAATGTCAAGCCCCACCCCCATGTGTCAAAAGCTTCATTGCAAGAATAGAAATGGCAGTCGTCAGAGGATAGGAGAGAATTTGTAGAGGGTGCACGTGACTGAGTTTGTATTCAGGACACACGAAACATGTTTAGGCTCCAAGCGCAACAGCAGAAAATGAACTCAGTAATATTTTATAGATTCTTTTGTCTGACATTGCTTTGGTTTGGCATTTTTATATCTTTCTGTTCTTTTACTTGCATCTTATGCTTCCCAAGTTTTATATTTGTGGTGTGTATGTGTTTCTTGTAATATTTTTGAGTATTGTTTTTATTTATTTATTTATTTAGCTAGTTTCTTTTCTAAATAGGAAGAAAAGGAAGACACAGGGTTGGATGGCTGAGAAGGTGGTTAGGGTCTGGGAGGAGATGTGGGAAAAGGAACCACGGTCTGAATATATTGTTTGGATTTTCAATGACTTAATGCCTAGAAATCAATAACAAAATCCACAAAATAGAAAGTGAAATGGGAATAGAAAGTTTGGGAACTGAAACTTTCCAAACACACAAAAAAATCTTACTATCCAGTAGTTAGCAAAGCATTCGATTCTTGAAATGTCTGCTGGCATGTAGTGTTTGGATAGAAATTAACAGGACTTCTTCAATGCCTGTAGGGAAATGGACTGGTGAAGCCACTACAGAACAGTGCCTGGTCTGACCTATCGGAGTGGAAAATATACAGAACCTCACAAGTGAGAATCTATTCCTAATCTGTGGATGAGCTATGGAATTTACTCACATAGCATATGTATAACAGGCAATAGGATCACAAATGTTAATAACAGCACAGCAGGAGAAAAGAAAAGATCCATCAATAATAAAGAAGATTCGTGTCTCTCGCTTGATTTGTACGATGGAATGAAATACGTTGAAAACGTGAAGAGTCCTGATATATCACTGGATAAAGACTAAATGTTAAGTAAGAGAAGCTAACGCTGAAATAAAACTTTATACAGAAATAATTGTTTTCCACAGCGATAATGTATAAAACACAATATTACTGCATTTAGGAATACGTTTTGGCTGTACATAAATAAAGGAATTTTAAGGAACAGAAAGGGGCAAATGGGAATTTTCATGAACCCGGTAGTTTCCTGACCTATATATTTCATTCTTCATCTTTGGAAATTGTGAAGCTATACATTTTTAATATGTCTATCCTTCTCCATGTATAAATTCAATCACATCAGAACAAGTAGACATGGAAAGTAAGATTTATAGACAAATATCATGCAAAATGTTATAAAGATTTTTTAATGGAAACTGAAGAGACAACTTAGAGGAGATTGACAGACCCTCAAAGACATGTCCATACCTTATGTAAGTAGAGCACTTAGAACGTATTTTAAATGCCACATAAACTGTAAACAGCTTGGCAGTTTGAATTTCTGATGTCTGGCCAAATCTCTGTCTGATGTGTGTCCACACCAAGCTTTGTAACAAAAGTCACATGCAAGGACTCTATCTGAGTGTGCGAAGTCATCTAAGGTGTCTTCTATCATAAGAAATGATTATTGAGAAACCGAGTAAGGGAAAACCAACAGATACAATCCCCCAAATGGACTTATAATGCTAATAATCATAAAAATATTATTACATAATATAATAGCAATAAAAGATTATTTTTAGTTCTCAATGCAAACGGGAAGTAATAGAGAATTGCGTTTTTACGATTAAATAGCCTTTGGTGGGAAAAATGTTAGGTTAGGTCATAAATGCACAAAAGCCAGCTGTGCCAACTTAATCACTGAATGTAAAACATGGCAGCAAAAGAAATCTGTGAGAGAACAGGGAAACCTACATCATGGCTTTTTATTCATGGGGTTTTTTTTTTCCACACAAATTAGGTAATAGTAGTTTGTGTTCCTATGCCACATATTTAAGGGAGAGAAATATAGCCTGCTATATGAAATGTCTGCCAATTTCTTTAGCAATGAGTGTTTGTAAATATCTGTAGTAAGACCTTCCACAATTGGGTGTGTAAACACTGAGTAAGGGTGAGAAGAGTGAGGTGGTGGTGGTGTGAACAGTAAAGGGCCTGAGGGGAAATCGCTCCTGACACCCGGGTTCTGGCTTCTCCCTAACCCCCAGCTCCTTTTTTTTTAAGTGGATATTTTATTTGTTTACATTTCAAATGTTATCTCCTTTCCAGGTTTCTTCTCTGAAAATCTTCTATTCCATTCCCCTCCCCCTGCTTCTATGAGGGTGCTTCCCCACTCCCACACCCACACCCACACCCTCCTCTCTGCCCTAGCAAACCTCTAAACTGGGGCATCAAGCCTTCATAGGACCAAGGGTCTCCCCTCCCGTTGATGCCAGAAAAGGCCCCTTCAGCTCCTTCAGTCCTTCCCCTAACTCCTCCATGGGGTCTCTGTGCTCAGTCCAATGGTTGGCTGCAAGCATCCTCATTTGTATTGGTCAGGATCTGGCAGAGCCTTTCAGGAGAAAGCTTTATCAGGCTCCTGTCAGCAAGCATTTCTTGGCATCAGCAATAGAATCCAGGTTTGGTGTCTTCATGTGGGATGGATCCCCAGGTGGGGCAGTTTCTGGAAGGCTTTTCTTTCAGTCTCTGTTCCACTCTTTGTTCCTGTATTTCCTTCAGACAGGAGCCATTCTGGGTTAAAATTTTATAGATGAGTGAGTGGCCCCATCCCTGACCTGCCTCCCCAGCTCCTTACAGGGTCTCTGCTCCCCTAATGCTCCTTAAATACCTTAAATATCGCTCCATGCTGGTTCTCTGTTCTTTCCTATTTGCTCTCATGAGGCAACCTCATCCTCTCCAGTGACTAAAATTAAATATATATCATGAACTCCCCCTACACAGTCCATGTTTTCCATTGACTGTTTCGACTTGCCATTTACAGAATGTAACGTATAACTTCTCCACGAAGCTGGAACATCTTATGTGCTTGAGTTTGAAAGTCAGCTTTACCATCCATGCGTTAGCCCAAGTAGAACTCAGAAACTTTTGCTAGTTTCTTACTCTCTATCAGTAACTTTTCACATCTTCTCCTCCTCTAAACACCCGCCGCTGCCGCTGCTGCCATCGTCATCTTCGTTGTCCTTATTCTTTTCCCTACTCTCCAGGTGATTTTGTTCCCTGTAATGCTGCCAGTGTCCCCTGCTGAAAACCCGAGTCTTAATACACAACACAACCGCCCACTGAATATACTCTACTTCTCCATAATTCTTGTCCCTGTCACTTGAGCAATATTTAATATTTAACGGTATATAAAAACCTACTTTTAAGATCTGGTTTTGTACTTTATTTGCATGTATATCTTTGCTAGAATATAAATTTCTCAAGAACCAATAGGAAGCTTCCATCCTTGGTGCATTATCGTGTCTAATACATATTTATGGAATGAATGTATTTGCATGGCTGCTTGCTGTAGACCAATTATGCTTAAAAGTAGGGATAATTAACCTGCGATCCATAAAGAGAGCTCAAGGATTGGTTTTCTGGGTTAACTGTGACTAAAGTTACAATTGTTTTAAAACCAGAAAATTATAGTCTAATCCTGTAACCTTGACAGTAATAAAATCATATTTTTAAATAAATTTAAACTATTCAGGTTATTTGGACTGCTTAAGGCCATAAAATGGCATCTTTTGGTTCCTTCTAGTATACGGACTATTTTCCACCACTAGCCTGTTCTTTCTGCATACATAAAATCATGTAACCAAACAATAATTTAAAATATTTTAGCCAAAATATCCAACACAGCATTTTTCTTTGGAAGTCTTTTGTACTTGATTTTATTCCTTGAAGCCACGAAGAACAAACAAAATGTTAAATCATCCACTTTACCGTTTGCTTTGAAAACAAAGTGAACCAACACCCATGGGGAGATATATCATGTTCCTTCTGCCTGTGAAACAGCGTTGGTTACTCTGCAAAGGCTATTGAAGAGGGACCAGAAGCTGTGTGTGTGTGTGCGTGTGTGTGTGTGAGAGTGTGTGTATGTGTGTGTATGTGTGTGTGAGTGTATGTGTGTACATGTGTGTGAGTGTGTGTGTGAGTGGATGTGTGTATATGAGTGTATGTATGTGTGTGTGTGAGAGAGAGAGTGTGTGTGTGTGTGTGTGTGTATGTGTGTATATGTGTGTGAGTGTGTGTATGTGTGTGCATGAGTGTGTATATGTGTGTATGTCTGTGTATGTGTGTGTATGTATGTGTCTATGTATATGAGTATGTACATGTGTGTCTAGGTGTATGTGTTTATTGTGTGTCTATGTGTATGTATATGTGTGTAGCAGTGTGTTGTAACTAGAGGCAGGAGAGAAAAGGGAAGTGAGGGTGTATTTAAATGGAAAGCACAGCAGTGCAAATATTAAGGAATGTAACGGAGTGATTGTGAGATAAAGCAAGGGATGAGTTAAAAGGAAAGCAACATAGTGTTAAAGTTAGAGGATAAGAATTTAGGTGCTGAGAGTAACAGGAGCCCACTGGGCTGCAGGAGAAGAGCATTCTCCTGTAAACGACTTCTGAGCAGGGCCTTGCTGAGCAAGGTTAATGATATGCTCAGACAGGAAAACTAACACAGAACATTTGAGGCACTTAGGAAAAACAGGAGCAAAGATGAGGAAGCAAGTTTTAAAAGCCAACGCATATCTACCTAATATGTAAGCCAGTGGAGTATTACCAACCCCACATGGATGACAACTGATTGCCAAAACCCTTTGCTCTTCGCACAGAATCTCTCTAAGCAGACCTATGGACGAACCAGACTTTCACAGGATTCTAGATGGCTGATCCACTTGGCTTTCACTATCCAGTTTATGAGTCTGACACAGCCCTTCTCAAAGTAGAAGGAGCTCTTGTCACATGTGATGAGATAGTTGGGTTTGAGGGGAGCTGGATCATCAAAGGAAGAACTGATACAGAAAGGCGGGTTAGTTTCTGCCAGGTTACCTTCCCTGTAAGGGAGGAGCAATGGTGACTTCCTGTCACCTTCCTGGAGTGGCTGGGGCCTTTCTTCCTGGTCACCGAGAACCTCCTGTGAGGGTTCCTCGGGGATTTTCTAGCTTTCTTGACATTTCAGCTTTGTTGCTTTGGACGGCGCCCAAGTGTAATCCATTTTTCCTTGATCTCTTTGAATCTTGTAGAGGAACTCAATTCAAAACCAAGATCCCCTGTTGTTTTATTTTTAAAAATCTGTTTCTAGATTTGTGAGTTTAACTTAGCCTGCTTAGCATAGTCAACTTGGCTTCATTATATGTGGCCTGTAGAATTATTTTCAAACTTCCTGCTCTCAACTTTAGCGCATGTACAATAAATATTTAGGTCAATTTTAATATGCCTCTTGTGTATACTTGTTTACCTGTGGCCAGCAACAAGAACCCTTGAATCTTTACACCATTCCTTCTTGCCTTGGATAAAACAAAGAACAATGAGGAGAGAAAAGATTCACATGGTAAAACATAGGTTCTTTCTAGAACCTTGGGACAAAATAAGGGGTGTGTATAGTAACTCATTATAGAAGATACTACGCACAAATCTTTAAATATTCTTCATTTAACACATCCAGATGTACAGGTTACTCTCTGTTAGTTATTGACTGTAAAGTGAATTGACAAGCAATGGCAGTGGAATGTAGGGAGATGGAAGGTTTTAATGAAATCAACACAGACATTATAATCGAACGTGACATGTGTTACAGACACGCGATAGAAAAGGATCCTTGGTATGCAACAGGAAGACTAATCCGCCACGCGTCCTTCATATTAGTGGAATGACATTCTGGCAGAATATGGCTTCTCTGGGGAGAGAGGCACAAAACAGTAGACAGACAGTGTAAACTGAAATGTGAAAGAGTCTGATGCCATCTGAGACAGGGGTCGTGGAAAGGCGCTAGCAGCAGTCAGTGAGCTTTGGTAAGCACTGGGAAGGAGGTGTCAAGGGGCAAATCTGGAAAAGGACATAGGGCTTGAGTTAGTGAGTGAATTAATAGCTCAGTGCCTTTGCACAGGTTAGGTTTAATACAGGTCAGATGCATCATCCCCACCACCATCACCACCATCACCACCACCACCACCACCACCACCACCACCACCATCACCACCACCACCACCACCACCATCATCATCACCACCATCATCACCACCACCATCACCACCACCACCACCACCATCATCATCATCATCATCATCATCATCATTATTATCAGTGTATGTTGCCTATCTCACGATTAGAAGTGGCCCCCATGGATTATATTATTATTTGAATTCTAAAGGCAGGTAGGCTAAAATCATTGTCTTAGTAAGGAATAATTAAGAATTAATTAGTAGCTAATATCACGTTCTAGAAATAATTAACTTTTTAAAAAGATAGAGATCTGGTCTATTGTAGCGGCACCTCCTGTAACTCCAGCAGTCACATGGTGAGAAGATTGGGAGTCTGAGCTCCGCACTGGATATAAAGTGTGATCTACATCTTCTGAGCTTCTCTCCTTTTCCTAACCCACCTTCTTAAGCCTACTAAAATAATTTTATTGAACCCAAAGTCTCCCTCTCCCTCTTCCTCCCCCTTCCTCTCTCTCCCCCTCTTTTTATGTATGCATGTGGGAAAATAATATTTAATTTTCTATATTTAAAACAAGATTTAAAAGAAGTAATATGGCATGAGCCCCTGGCCCAACCTCATAGAATCTCAGATACATTTTGTCTCCCTGTCTCCAGTTTCGTACATTAGGGGTGAAAAGATGATCATCGTCTCCTTACCCATTATATGCAGCATGGCTAACACTCCTGTCACAAACAAAACAAAACAAAACAAAACAAAACAAAACAAAACAAAACAAAAACGGGTTAAGAAGAGCAAAAACAATGAATCAGTTTCTCATGGCAAAGGAGGTTTCAGAAAGTGTGGCCTCCCTTCCCCCAGCCTGGAACTTGCTTGCTCAAGGGTGGAGCTTCCCTTCCTGCTCATTCCTCCTGCCACGCCTACTGCTGGAACCTGCCTTTGCTGCCTGGAGGCACACACGTGTTTGTCCTGCTACTGGACCCTGAGTTACTTGGCGGGAAATTGGGTTCCCTCCTCCTTCCTTTATAACTGAGTGTCTGAAAATAGTAAAATTGAGCTTTGATCAGGATGTTGTCTTAGCTCCATTCTTTCTTCCGCCCCGTCTAGATTCCTCTCTTTTCAGCGAACTGCCATTCTCAGTTGAACCGTTCGTGTTGTGGACTGCGGGCAGGCCGCAACAGTTGGCGCCAGAACTGGGACCTGAAGAATGGCAGAGGGATGCTAAGAGAAACGACTGCTGTGTGGAGCTCCACAAGAAAGGAAAGGATCTTCGTATCGGAGGAGCATCGGAGCAACAGACAGGTACACATGCTAGCGCTAGCCTAAAATTTCAGTTTTGTAAAGTGTTGCTGAGGATGCGGTAGGATACGAATCAAGTTTGAATCAGTGCTGACCCAACACTGTTTCTGCTTGGGGTCAGTAGTTCGTTAATCGGAACTAGATACGGAGACAGGCGGTGTGCTGCAGCTTTTTAGAAAGCTGCTTAGGTGGAAGAAGGAAGGGTTCAAAGTCATGGATCTTTTAGATAAGATAGATAGCTGTTGTCCATGGTTCAAAGAAGAAGAAACGATAGATTTTGGAACCTGGGAGAAAGTTGGTGAGGCCCTAAATATCGCTCAGACAGATAATTTTACCCTAGGTCTCTGGGCGCTTGTAAATGATGCTATAAAAGATGCAACATTTCCAGGGCTAAATCGCCCTCAGGCGGAGTTTGTGGTATCTCAGGAGGAGTGCCTAACAGAAGGCCTCCTCAGAAAAAGATCTTCTTAACTCAAAAATTGATAAATGTGGAAACTCTGATGATGGACTGAATTTTAACAAAAATCACTTAGATAGAGGAATTGCCCATTACCTTAATGAGAATTGGTCCTCTTGCGAATCTCCCGCTTCACCTATAGTCACCACTTCGGGAGGTGCTACTCATAGGGACACACGGCTAAGCGAGTTAGAGTTTGAGATTAAGCTTCAGAGGCTGAATCTCTTAAGATATTTCTAGTTTAGATAATGATTAATGTGGTTCCTATCCTAAATAGTAAAATTTAAGATAAGATATAAAGCAATGCCTCTTTATTAAAGTGTTAAAGCTTGCTTTAATAGGTATTCATAGGTATTAATTGATATCCAAACTTCGTAATATGAAAGTAATGCTTCTAATATTGATTTTAACAGTGATAAATTGTTTTAAACATAGGTTTTGCTTTCCCAAAGTTGTAGATATTATCCTAACCTTGCACAAAAACTTAAAAATTATGGTTAAAACTGCCATTGTTCCATTGACTGCAGCTTGCAGTTTGATTGCAAATTTAAGATTAATGCTCAGATTAAAAAGTATTTTACCTTTGAGTCAATACAGGGCTCTGGGCAGCCCCAGAGCAGCTTGTGGCCCTTTCTTTTGTTTTGCAAACAATGCCTAAAAAAGTTTTTCCCTGTGTTCAAGAAAATTTCTTTTTAACAGTGTTACAGATCTATTCAGATGTTTAAAATAATGCTTAAATTCAAAGATTTTTGCTTCTAGTAAACTGGTAATCACTAGAAAATTTTGCCTCTACATATGGCTAATATAGCTTTACATTATGTAAGAAAAATGTTTATTGTTTCTGCTTCTTTACAAGAAGCCAAAAGTTTTAATCTTTCAGTATATATTGTTTCCTAAGTGGAAAGTATTTTATTAACTAATGCTTCTCAAGGGAAGTTTACCTTAAATCCTTGCTCTCACCCAAAAGATTCAGAGACAGTATCCTTTTATTATTTAGTGTTTTAGTTTACTACAAAAGGTTTTACAAAAAATAAAGAAAGCTTTTATAATTGTTGTTAATTGGTAATTAAAAATTAGTTGTGCCCATACTTATTGGCTTATAGATTGATCCTAAAACAGCTACCTTATTAGGAAAGGGAAAAACAGGTTCTCTCCACAGAACTCTACAGAAGCATATTGGTAATTCGTGTGCTGAGCTGACAGGTAAGTTAACTCAGTGTCCTGATTAAAAGGATTAAAAGATTAAATTCATGTTTTAGATCCATCCTTGCTTGTCATTTTTCCAGTTTAAACTAGCTTCTAGCCTTTTAACTTTATGGCAATAGTACATCAGAGACTGTATATTCAGACTTAGTAAAATTAGTCATTTAATAGAGTCATAATGATTTTTCACTCTTCTTCAGTGTGACCAGCCATTCTAACTCAATCTTAGACTGGTCTAATATTCAGTTCAATTATTAGAGATTCCTATATTCTAAATTACCTAGCAAAGTTAATTCAGAGCATTTCCCCCAAGGTCACCAAAGGCTCATCTTGCCTTCACCTTATTTGTCCTAAACTTTTTGCAAACTGACATTAAAGGTCAGTCTGCAGCGGAACGCCACTGGCACCCAGTTACTTCTAATTCTTATACATTGGTAAAATGGAAGGACGCCCTGACTAATAAATGGAAGGGTCCGGATCCAGTTCTAATCTGGGGAAGAGGCTCTGTTTGTGTTTTTTCACGAGATGAAGATGGAGCATGGTGGCTACCAGAGAGATTAATTCGTCAGGTAAACACAGATTCTGTCTCTTCTCGTAAGTATCATTCTAAAGGCTAAAATTCCTCTTGTGCTTAGAGTTCAGCTGGGAGTGGAAGCTCTCAGAAAAACTGTTTTCCTCTGAGCCAATTCCCCTACAGGAGGTCAAAAATTAGCTTTAGTTTTACAATTTGCATCTAAATAAAGTACCTTGACTTCTCCAAACAGAAAATTTACAGTGCTACTCTCTCATTGTTTAGATTTCTTTCTTTTCTCAAGCAGGTCAATCTACATTCTCTGGTTCTCCGCCCCTAAGAGCAAACAGGTGGTACTGCTAATCTCCCTTCCAAGGACATCCCAGCATGTGGCTTTCACTCTAAGATAAGATTTAGATTTACCAGGAGAGCTAGGGAAGTAGAAATTTCATATATTTACAGAGATTAGTTCTTATTTTGATAGAGATGGGCTTAGTCCCTTAGCTGGCCTCTGGCTTTTCACCCTTGCTGTTACTGCAAGGTGTCCTTAGTTCCTCAGGCTATTGGGAATAACAGGGATGAAGAGGAAAGACCTTCAGCTCCTATTTTAACCAAAATTAATGGTGTTAATACTGACATAATTTTTGTCTAGGCCTTGCTAAATCTGAGGTTGACAAGTCTCATATAGAGACCGCGCATAACTCAGAATTGCGCTACTGATTCATAATCATATGAATACAGTATGGGTACCGCTTGGCGCAGGAGATTACTGCAGAGGGAAGGTCCAGCTTGACCATTTCTGGGTTCCCTGTGCGACACACCTGATTTGAAAGAGGTTGGTATCTGATTCCAGCTAAAAACCAAAAATACCTAAGGCTCTGCCTCCCCTCCCCAAAAGATACCAAGAGCCACAGATGTGAGTTGTTATAACACTCACGGGAGGAATCAGGTCAATGTCCACCCAAGTCAAGGTTAAAGGCCCACTCATCTATGGATGAAAAAAAAATCATTTGATCACCTCTGTTAAGCATTGCCTATTTAAACTTAATTAATAGGGGGGAGAGAGGTTGGAGACCTTACTGTCGTAAGGGCAAGCCCTTCACTGCCTCCCACCCAAATAAAAAAGCCAACTGGCCTTGTACTAAAGAGCTGGTCTTACCCCTTCTCACTGTTTCCCCTGCCTGTCACCCAAAATTGTGGAGGATTATCAGCTCAGTGTTATTCTAAATTTGTTTAGTTAAACTCAGCCAGGGTTCCAACGCCCTACTTAAAATGCAAACAGGTAGCTACCTATTCAGCACTAATTAGCATTATAAAGTCAGAGCCTATTCTGTTGTTAGTGGTTTACTAGGATAATAAAGACAGTCTTAGCCAAATACAGTTTACCATTAGAAAAGTTAGGGAATCCCACGGAAACAGGTTTTTTCTTTAGCCCTAAGAACTCAGGCAGAACTATTGAACATAGATAATTTTTCTGCCTCAGGCCACCCCCTTTTTTGTTTGTTTGTTTGTTTGCTTTGTTAACTAATGGGAGGAGATGTGGCCTCCCTTCCCCCAGCCTGGAACTTGCTTGCTCAAGGGTGGAGCTTCCTGCTCATTCGTCCTGCCACGCCTACTGCTGGAACCTGCCCTTGCTGCCTGGAGGCACACATGTGTTCGTCCTGCTACTGGACCCTGAGTTACTTGGCGGGAAATTGGGTTCCCTCCCCCTTCCTTTATAACTGAGTGTCTGAAAATAGTAAAATTGAGCTTTGATCAGGATGTTGTCTTAGCTCCATTCTTTCTTCCGCCCCGTCTAGATTCCTCTCTTTTCAGCGAACTGCCATTCTCAGTTGAACCGTTCGTGTTGTGGACTGCAGGCAGGCCGCAACAAGAAAGGAGTGCTTGGAGCTCAAGGAGAGCTGGTTTCCGTGCTAGGTCTGAGGAAGGATGTGGTTATTGGTGTGGTGTGGGCACCGTGAACTAAGAGAGGTGATCAGACAGTGGCAAGCAGGGGAACCCCAGCAGCACCTGCTTCCTTGTGCTTCCTCGTTTTCTTCTTAGACTGTCATCTTAGAGTTCCTTCCATCTGGATATTGGACAGGACTATAAGTGTCTTCTGACCTGTTTGGGGGAAAGTTATTCCAAAGAGTGATATTTTCTTCTGGAAAAGATATGTTTTTAACATCTAATTGTACATATCCATTATGATGGTACAATGTATACTCTGGTTTCTCTTCAGAGCTGTGTGTTCTTTGTATAGTATAGTGTGACATTTTGATACCTGCCTATGATATTTAACCATTGGAGAAGCATGCCTGATATTTTTAACCATGACACCTATGTTTCTTTGTAAGGGCTTTAAAATCACAGTTGCCTTGGCAAAAACGGTGTGGTATGAAAGTCTCATTTGGGGCTAAACACTCTGCATTTTCTTATTCCCTACATTCTGCCCAGTTGTGGGTCTCGGTGTTCATTACTCCCTACTGCAGGAAGAAGTTTCTCTGGTGGTGGCTTAGAGATGCATTGGCATATGGGGATAGCAACACGTCACTATGCGGCGTTTCCATCTATGCCATTTAGCAGACTAGGGGCCTCACCTTCCTACCCATGAGCTGGTGACGGGATAATGGCGCCAGATGTGTGTTCAGTCTTTCTTAGTTACTTTTCTATTTCTGTGATAAAGCACCATGACCAAGAGAATTTATGGAAGAAAGCACGTGATTTGGAATTAAAGTTTCAGAGGATTAGGGTTCATGATGGTGGAATAGAGCAAGGTCTTGGAGGCAGGGACAGTTGATACTTTACATTCGGATCCACAACTACCAGGCGGAGAGATGTATAGATGAGAGAGACAGGGAGGGGGGCACAAGCCTTTTAAAACTTCAAAACCTACCCCCAGAGACACCCCTCCCCTAACTAAGCCACACATCCTAGCACTCCCCAAAACAATCAAACTCTTCTACCAACTAAGGACCACATATTCAAGTATATGAGCGAGCATATGGCCAGCCATTCTCATACAAGTCATTACAAACACCATGAAACCGCTTTAAACCCAATCCAAATGTAGCTGGTTACTCTCCTAACCTCTGTGCCGCTATTGTACTAGTGGTCATATCTTGTCCTGACAGACACTGTTGTAGTTCGCTGGACTCACAGCTGGGTAAGATTGATGATTCCTCCTTCTTCTGATAGTTCTTACCCACTGGTTGCATCCACTGCTGTGAAAGCTACCTACTAGGGATGAAAGTTTCAGGTCAATAACATCCCAGTTTCATCATTAAGTTCTGTAGTGTCACCAAGAGCCTTGCCATCAGCCTGTAATCATTAGGGATCCATGGAACCCCACTGACTAAAAAAATTTTAAAGGTAACTCATTTCTGGTTCTAGGGTTTGTTTTCTAGTTTGTGGTCTCTCTTGGGGGTATTGTGCCCTTGTTACAGGGTGACTTCATCTGAACTTCTTTAAATGTGTGCATGTATATATTTTAGGAAACCGTCTACAGTGGTAGGTCCTTATAAGGATTTCACAGAAGGCCCTTAGTACTGGTTATCTGAATCATATTCTATCTTCTTTTTTGCCCTTCCATCCTCCAACCCATCTAACCATTCTAGTTCCCCTATTCCACTCAAATAGAAAAGTTGGTTGTTAAGGACATAATCTTAATATAAATCAAGAAGTGATTGGCTTATAGACATTAACTTATGTGAGGAAACTAAAGAGACAAAGAAATGATGACAACGGTAACCTAGGACTAAGCTGTATGTAATCCCAGTCAGTCAGATGGTGCATGGCTCAAACCTGGCATTCCTGGGGAGGCTACGGTAGGTAAGAGGATCGTGAATTTGATGGCATCCTAGGTCACATGAATAGAGAAACCCTGTTAGAAACAATCAAAATAAGTAAACCAAAACAACAGCAAAAAAGAAAAGAGAGAGGGGGAGAGGGGGAGAGAGAGGGAGAGGGGGAGAGAGAGGGAGAGGGGAAGAGGGGAAGAGGGGGAGAGGGGGAGAGAGAGGGAGAAGGAGAAGGAGAGGGAGAGGGAGAGGGAGAGGGAGAGGGAGAGGGAGAGGGAGAGGGAGAGGGAGAGGGAGAGGGAGAGGGAGAGGGAGACGGAGACGGAGACGGAGACGGAGACGGAGACGGAGACGGAGACGGAGACGGAGACGGAGACGGAGACGGAGACGGAGACGGAGACGGAGACGGAGACGGAGACGGAGACGGAGACGGAGACGGAGACGGAGACGGAGAGAGAGAGAGAGAGAGAGAGAGAGAGAGAGAGAGAGAGAGAGAGAGAGAGAGCCCTGTTATCCAGAGTTAGTGAAGATGTTGCTGATAATGATTGGGTAACAGAGGGAATTGGAGGCTTATGGAAATCAACTAAGAAACAGTGATATTATTACTCTTAATAAAATAAAGCATCTAGAAATGAGAGAAGATGGGTGCAGGGGAGATTATGGGGGTACAAGTATCAGAATAAAGTGACTCGTTAGAAATAAGGGGGAAAGTACGGCCAGCTGAAGATAATGATATGGGGCATCTCAAAGTGAGTTTGTGAATCCCAAGTTTTATAAATTACAGCCCTGCTCCTTTTACCATACTGCATTTCTCTGAACCACAAGATCTCTAAACTTACATCATAGTGATGTTTCTGTAGCAACCTGGAGGATCTGACACATCAACACACATAGTGAGTGATTCCTCGCCACTTCACATCTCATTTTTCTCCACACAAAAGCTTTTTACACACTCGCCTTTTAAGGTCCATTTCCTTTTCTTTAAATTATGAGCAGATCAACAATCCATAGCATGCGCTGGGCTGGGTGTGCCTCTACCTGATTCACAGATGTTAGCTTTTCATTTTCAGAGCACCAACCTAGGCAATTAGTACTATGATACACAATCCTTAGACAGATCACGGCCCAGGTTGAGAATCAGTGTTCTAGTTCCTACGTTGCAGCACCAGGGTTCAGATCCAGTGAGATAGTGCCCTTTGGCACTGACCTCTGATGCTTCTCTGCTCTACAAGAAGAGATCCTGGCTTGCTCCCTGCTCAGCAAGAAATTGCTGCATGTTGTCTCATTTGAATTGCTAAGCTGCCTGCTCTGGATGCCCATGTGGACCATCTCCTTTCTTTGATTTGTAGTCATCTATGTAAATGTTGTAATGTGAACATCTCCTGCTTTGCAAAGTCTTTTAAAGTGAAGACAGCTTCTCCAGCTCTGTACATACAACCTAAGAAAGTGTAGCCCTAAAGCAGATTAGATACCCCACAAATCCTGAAGTCTAAGCTGAGTGGACTCCATGCTGCTGACTTGCTGAGTGATGGAACTTAAAATCTACATACCTTAGCTTCCTCTAATGAGGGACAGAAAGACCTCTCTTTGTGTTTGTTATGAAAATTGATTTTAACGTAAGTTCTGATACTCATTGGGTGTCTATTGTTTTCCTTAAACTGGTTGAGCATGACAAACTTTTCATAAATATTGGTAGGTAATTGGTTCAGTCATGAAGATTACATATGAATGTGTCCACTGGAAAGCATGAAGTAGCCCCAGACACTGAAGTCACAGAAGATGTGTTTAAGATGTAATAATAGCCAAATATTTTTACCTTACTGTATAGTGTGCATTTAATCACCTACTTCTTGTTTGAATGTGTAAAAACTAAGTTTTATTTTTATCTGATGCATAGTTCTTATGTATATAAAGTTATACTCATAATTCTCATGTGACGGCAGAGAGAGAAGGCCTCAGCTCAGGTTTATTTGAAAGTTTGCCATAACTTTACAGTATTTCCATCTGTATAATGAAAAATAATTCAAAACCCCTCATTAAGGCTAATTATATTTATAAGATAGGAAATTAAAATGAGAAATATTGAGAATAAATATCTAATAAGATCAGTTGGGACGGAGAACTAATTATTTTATGAGTGTTTTATTGTTCTCCATAGAAACCGCTTTCTTTGCTAAGAAACCGCAGAAGATAATTTCATCCAACTTTGTGCATTATTCTCCCCGTAATCTTACAAGGAAACTTTCCTCGAGGAATGTTCTGACTGCTGGCAAAAGATAATGCACCACTGGCTCTCCTTTCTCAGACTACGGAAAGGTACAGTGACACTGTACTCACCTTCTGCTGTTATGGCACAGGACAGGCTGGGACATGCTTCCAGAGCTACAGAGTGGCCATCGTTGCAAACCAAACATCACATGTGCATCCTTCTTCCTTAAACATGTTTTCTAGACTAAGCTGTTGGGTTTCGTTAGGTGAGAGGAGGCTTTGTTTTTGTTTGTTTCACTGGTTTTTTTTTTTTCTTTCTTTCTTTTGTTAGGCTATGTCCATTTTTCCTTCCTTCCTTCCTTCCTTTCTTCCTTCCTTCCTTCCTTCCTTCCTTCCTTCCTTCCTTCCTTCCTTCCTTCCTTCCTTCCTTCCCCTCCCCTCCCCTTCCCTCCCTCCCCTCCCCTCCCCTCCCCTTCCCTTCACTCCCCTCCCCCCTCCCCTCCCCTTCCCTTCCCCTTCTTTAAAGCCACAGTTTCATAAGAACCCCATTCACTCAGGATCACAATTTTCCATCCCAGGAGATCAACATTTTTAGGTTCTGTGTATGAGTGCAGTCAAGGATCCCAGCACCTGGTTGATTGACTCAGAAAAATATCTTCGTCTTTCTTTCCTGTTGTTGCAAACAGCCAGGTCTTACCACTGAGTCATCTCCTACCCCAGGGACAGGATCATGACCACGTGGTTTCGAGGCACAGTGGACTGTCCCTTCATGTTTATTTCCAGGCCATTCACATTTGTCAAAAAGAGCTTCCCAGGAGAAATGTCATCCCTTTCCCTCACAGAGAATGGAATCCCGGGGGAGGATAAGTGTCACCTGTAAGTGGCTCCTTCACAAAACCATTTTAGTCATCCCAGGGAATCCCGAGTAGGGCTTGAGTTAGGATTCATTGACATTGTCTAAAAATAAACTTTTCTATCCTTAATAATACCTTACTGTAAGTTCTACTAGTAAAAGTGTTCCCTGCTAAATGGAGTTAGAATTTAATGAAGTATTAAAGCCACTGAGATCTAACAATTCTAGGGAGACATCGGGGATATGCTTAGCGTGGCTAGAGTTGAAGTATACATTCATTTGAGCTCACTCGTCCTGGAGCCTCATCGTGCTCACTCAGTGTGAGAGGGGAAGGTAGGTCTGAGAACCTTAGAGCGGCGACCTCTGAGGAGGAGGGAGCTAGCTTGACTGATTGGAAATGGGAGAAGGGAAAGCCCCTGAGCAAAATGACACTCGAGCTGGATGAACACATCATGGCGTGCTGCCGTGGAAATCTCTCAGGTGAGTGTAAGCAACCCCAGAGCTGTCCAGAGAGCTTCCCCAGGGCTGCTGGGATGGCGCTGAGTTGGAAGCCTGCCTGTGCAATGGAATAACTTGTCAAGAGCAAGAAACAAGACTTACAAGCGCTTTTTCTCTTTTCTTTTAATTTTAGAAAAATATGAGATGAAAACCTAAAATTACTAGTTGTCAAGTGCTGGAGATGGAGCTAAAGAACCGACTGCCGGTTATAGCACTGCTTACAGAGATGTGAGCATTTACCAAAACTCAAAACTATAACACCTACCATGTGCGAATTTTCCTTGCAGGAAATCATACTTAGAAACACTGAGAAAATATTAAAAAAAATGAGCATACTTCATTTTGAAAGGTGAGACTGTTGAAAGTAAAAAAAGCACATACAATTTGGTGAAATGATCTACAGAAAGGCATAGTCTACTTCTCATGGTATTAGATCAATAAGAGTTTACAAAGTGTGTGTGTGTTGTGAACTCCACGCTTAGCTTGTCAAGTGCATGTAGACATACATGTATTTTAATAGATGAATGATAAGAGATATAGATTGATACAGATAGATGCATGCATAGATAATAGACAGATAAATAGATGATAGATGTTATACAGATAACAGAGAGATGATATGTAATCTGTACATAGATTTCATTAATACTGATATCATCAAACCAATTAGAATGCTGAATTGTTGGTTTAAAAAAAAAACCATAGTGTGTGACACCTACCAACAGCAAATACCTCAGGCTATGGCTATATATAGTGGTAGCTGTAAATATGATGTGGCCTATGCCACCTGTAAACTCTGGGCAAACAGATGGTGCCCTTACTTTTACATGGTTAAAATATTAAAAACTGCACATTTTCCTTTATGCTGGAGGGAGAATGCCATGGGGGCCCTGGGGCCACTGGGTTATTAAACATTTTCCAGAGGAATGTTTCTTAAAGTTCAGGATGCTTACTTCCCACCCAGCAGGATGATGCACCTTACCAGGACCCCAGTGTGTTAGCCACCTGGTGCTCAAGCAGCCTATCAGGGTACAGTGGTCCATGTCTCAGATCAGTGTGGGGATTGGAGAAGTGCTCAGATGGACAGATTTCCTTAGAGAGGGCTGGAAAGTTTTCATGGTCTTGCAGCAAATCTCCAAAAACTATTTTTGTCCTTTGGATAAATCTGGTGGCTCTTGCCTTCTCCTTTGAATGATACAAAAAAGAAGCAATTCTACCAAGCACTGATTCGAAGCTTCATACTCATGGCTGAGCTAACCTACGGCAAAGACAGACACTATGCCATATGGAGGCAATACCCAGGGTCTATTGCTTAGCTGAACTTGTCGAAGTTCACAATTATTCCTCAGAAAGGATCCATTTTCTTCAGGAGCCATGAGCTGTACTCACAGGCCCATTTGGATCCAGAGATTTAAATTCTAGAAAAGTATCACTTTCGATGAAAGCCTGCTATGATTCTAAAGGGTTGAGAGTTGAAGGTTGCAAGTTTAGCAAATGGGTTAGGTAGTTCCAGAGACTGGAGAGAAAAAGATAAAAACAAATCACACAACAACCCGGGAGAAGGAGAGGGACGAGTGGACTAATTTAAGCAATGTATGTTTTCTTGTGTTTCCTGTTCCTTTACTGTGAAAATAAACTGAAGTGACAAATAACCAAAAAACATCTTAGTTGCAAACACCCAAGAACATGTCCTTGCTGTGTCTCTACATTGCTTGTTTTAAACGTTTATTGCTCTTTATTGACAATGAAATAAAGAAATTTATAATCTTTGTTAGGTACTCAATTCTTATCTTCTACAATTATTCATTTATACTGTTTTGTCCCGTCCCTCCCACCTCCCCCCATAAAAAAATGGGTTTTCTAGAATATTCTGCCTCGTTTTTCTTTTTTGACTATTAACTTTCTTAGAATCATTTAACATTCATCATTATTAGGGCGTGTGCTTGTGTGTGCGTGCACTCAAGCTCAAGTGTGTGTTTGTGTGTGTGTGTGTATGTGTGTACACAACTGGTCTTGTTTGCCAGGTATGTGGAAGTCAGAGGACAGCTTACAAGTGTAGGTCTGCTCTGTCATGTAGATTCTGGGGGTTGAACTTGGGTCACCAGGCTTGGTGGCAAGCATCTTTAGCCACTGAACTTTTTGGCTGAGCCGTTTTGAAGTTAACAGCCTCTCAAATTATCTTCTGTTCACTACACATATTGTCGTGCTCAAATCTTATGAAAACAGTTCCATCTTTTGTAGTGGCAGAAATTGATATTAAAATTCTGCCCTGCAGATTGACTAGTGGAGACATAGTAAGACGTCCTGAATGTGTGTACCAAGTGATCCCACCTTACTGCCTTGGTCTCCAAATGTGTGTAATATGAATTACTGTGACCGCATCTAATGGAGTATCACATTATGAGTATCAGAACAGGAAAGGCCAATTAAATGAACAGAAAATTGTGGCCTTGTTCTCAAATTCAAGCACGTATAGTGCCACAAGGTTTTTCTCTAAGTAGAAATGTCAGTCTTCGATTTGTCCAACCCTTCAGTTCCAACCCTTCCTTCCTCTTTTCAACTTCCCCAAGAAGGGCATGTTAGGGTGAAAAAAGGACACGCCAACATCTGTGGGGTTCACCATAGTCCTTAGTGTTATTCTTGCTTAAATAACTAAATCCCGTCGTGAAAACTTAAATAATGTGAGTGACATAATTAATTACAATTGACAACCAACCACTGCCCGAAACTTCCACACTTTGTGTTTTGTGCTGTTTTCCATTCTTGTAAGGTTTACGTTTTTCTTGGAAGGATTTGGCTCTGGTGCTCGCACAGCACACCTTTCTCCATCCTCAATCAAGCCAGCACTCATCCCTAACGGAAGTCCTTAACTGAATGAATAACGAACGACTGGATGGATGGATGAGTCACGCAGCCTTTTCTGTCCTAGCTCTTTTCTCTGCATTCAGCAGGCGCCTCTCTGCATCCTTATCTAGAGATTGCATAACAGCCAGGTCTCTCAGGCCACCTCACACCTGCCTCCTCAGGTTGGGCGCCAAAGCGCTAGGCTGGAGCAAGTCTGGGCTGCCCAGCCACAGCAGATCGCTCCGGGTCAGAACTAAAATCCGAAATGGAGTGCCGGGAGCCACAGAACCCGCGCAGACCAGCACCAACCGCTGAGCCCTCAGGAGCATGCTCAGTGCGCCTCCCTTCCTCGCGCCCCCAGCCCGCACCCCGCTCCCGCGTCCACCCCCTCACCGCACCCAGGCGCGCTCCCGGGCACCCCAGCCCGCCTCTGCTCCCGCACCCCTCTCCCGGGCCTCGGTAGGCGAGGACACGTCAGGGGACATAAATAAATAAATAATTCCATTCAGCGGATGACAGCGAGGCCAGGCGGCTGCTGCTGGGCGGGGGGACCGGGAGAGCGGCGGTGCGCACCGGGTGTCAGAGTCAGGTAAAGGCGGTGCTCCCGGGGAGGACGGGAGGAGGAGGAGGAGGCGGCGGGAGGAGGGCGAGTGAGGTTACCCAGGGACCGCAGGCGGGTGCGGAGAAATGGCAGCCGGTGCCAGCCGGCGCTCCAAGTGCCGCGAGCCCTTATATAGACAAAAAATCCGAAGCCGAGCGGGCGCTGGCTGCGGCGGGAGCTTCAGGGTCCCCAAGGTTCGGGGATTCAGAAGTCTCAGGGTCGAGGCCACCAGCTGCTGGCGCTGCTCTCCTATGCTGTGGCGCCTCCTCTGGGCACGGCGGAACATCAGGCGGGCACTGCCAGGCGAATGCCCCTGCCATGCTCGCCCACCCACATCTCCCCGGACCCACAGCGACTGGGGTGGTGTCTTTGAAGTGGGTGTGGGTGGGTGGGGAAGTGCGTGGCAGGAATGGCTGCCCTTTCAGCAGAAGATCCGCACCTGGGGAGAAGGGAAGGTGTTCTGTTCAGGTCCCCAGGAAACCTGGGAGGAGACCGCTGGACGGATGCAGGAGAGGCTTGTGGCCTGGCCACAGGTTAGGCTGTCTTCCAGGGATCTGAGAAGGGCCAGTACCACCTGTGGTCCTCTGGGATTCCTGGGCTACTTCTTCACGCTGGGGACACCAGTCTTGGCCACGTAGCACACAGGTGGCTGTGAGCCTCAGAGGATGCTGCTTCCCTGCTGGCTTCTGCATTCTTTACTTCCACTAGCCAGGAGGGCTGCAGATTGCTTTGGGAGAGCAGTAGTGCTCTAGGTGTCTCTCACTTCCTGGTTGGACTACTCCGGGGCAATTACACACACACACACACACACACACACACACACACACCAATTTCTCTGCAAGTGTTTCTTTAACTCTCTTTTTGGTGGAAAATTAAGACCGGGCCACATTGAACTGTGTAGTGGCAATACAAAAGCTAATCATCCATGTCCTTCTCCCTCCTCAAACCAAAAGGAGATGCAGTGAAGGGATAAAAATAGCAGGAACGATGCTCGCGACTCGAAAAAGAGGAAACCGTGGGCACAAATGCTTTTTTGGGGTGTTCCAGGCTTCATGCCTGAACCCAGTCAGCTAGGAGAGCAAGGCTTTCAAGGCCTTCTCAGGTTCACTTGACCCGTGCCCTGTCACCCAAACCAGGATTTAGAGAAGGCAAGAGGAAAATCAGAGTTGGGTGTGGGCCGCAGAATACAGATGAGAGTTGAACAAATTAAGCTACATGAAGACAGTAAGGCAAGCCTGACTCTCCATGTTCTGCTTTTAAGTCCTTTTACATGGGAGGGGAACGGAATAATTTTACAGATGAAGGGGCGGGGCACGGTAGAGGGCAGCTAGCTCAGTATATGCTGTGACAACTCATAAAGAAAGAAACCCACGAAGCAAGCAGTGGGGGAGCAGTTGAGGATTAGATCACGAGCTCTATCATTGTGCAATGCCCCCTTCCACATCTTATTCGTAACTTTTATTTTGAAGCAAAGTTTTGTTAAAATAGCAAGGCTGGCTTTGGATTCTGTGCAGCCCAGGGGAACTTTGCAGTGGCCCTCCTCTCTGGGAAGAGGGGTGAAAGAGAAGTGCCACTCTTTTCTGAAGCAATCATCAGTTACCAACATTTTTTTTAGATACAAATCAGTACACATTCCTGCAAATGCCCAGTTTGTCTCTAGACACACACATCTCATAACATCAGCCCCATATTTTGGGCCTCCATCTTTCCTACAGGTAGGGAAGGCAGAACGACCAAAACAAAACAAAACAAACAAACAAAAAACCACCACCAACAACGAATAAACAAAAAAAGAAACAAACAAAAAAAAAGTATGTTCCTTATCCAGAATTATATTCTGGGTACCTGAGGTGAAATAAGGGTGTCTCTAAATGATTCTTTTAACTCTATTCTCACTCATCAAACACTCTGGAGATACACATGGGACGAAAGGAAACAAAATACAGAGAGAGTGAGACCCAGAGACCACCATAATGGTTTCTGTATTTTTGTAAGGTGCAGTGTATTATTAATAATTTTGTCTTCATTTTTTTTCCTTGTCTACAAAATAAGATTGGCTGTACCCATTCTGAATTACTACTGTGGAAAATAAACTACGGGAACCCCTTAGAATGGACATTAGTTAAATTTGACACCCCAGCTTCATTCCAGTTACTACTGGAGTTATTGTGATGTGGTCTCAAGAAATTCACATTCTGAGAAGTGTGAGCACAGACACACAGGCACACACACACATACACACACACATACACACATACACACACACACGAGTAGCCGGGGATTCTAGTTATCTGGTTAATCTTTCTCAGCACCTCTTGTTTTTCAGTTTTTGTCACTTCCTTTTTTCTCTACGAATGAGACCTATATCCCAGTTAATCCAAACAGACTTTAGCAGTTGTAAAAAGTACTTATCAGATCTGCCAAAAGGCACCTTTTGGAAGTGGTGTCCCTCAGGGACCCAAACATTGGGTTCTGCATTCTTGTTCACTGTGAGTGACCCTGTGTGAGCTGGTAATAGCAAGACTCCGTCTTCAGGCGTCCCTCCCTGCGACTGTCTTTGCCAATGTATTGATTGCCCCTCCCTTTGAGAAAAGATATCATGTTGCACTCTCTTCTATATTTTTAGACAAGAGTAATTTACTCATTCCTAGAGGTTGAAAAGTACAGTAACCTTAGTGTAGTTAGAATGCTGTCTGTCTTCAGGCATGATATGACTCTTTTCTATAAACATATAAGGACCTTATAGGGTAGAATTGTGGACACATATTTACAGACATGTCTAGGCTCAGGGCTTACTCTATCAGCATAGCTAGTGTCTTAGTCTGCAGCATTGTTGTGTCTAACACAACATCTGATGCTGGAAAACATATTAGAAAACCAAGGAAGCTGATTTGCCTCGTGGTACAGATGGATGGAAAACATAAACATAATGGTACTAGCATGTTGTTAGTGTCCCTTGGTAGCATGATAATGTGCGAATGTAGTAGGGTGAACGGGTACATACAAAAGTGGCCAAACATGTGGTGTGGTTAACTGCTACCTCAGTAACTAACCCGACCTCACCCGACGTCACCAATCTTGTCAGAAGCCTTATGAGTGGCATTCCCCAAATCCCAACTCCCCCCTCAGTAGCGCTTGGCACAATACCATTCTGTGAGAAGTTCAGGACTCTACATGAGTTTTGTTGGGGACAAAGCAGATTGAAGCCAGAGCAAGTATTCAGTGAGAGAGCTGGGATAAACAGCTCTGCACAATGCAGCTTTTGCCTTGCGTGGAGTTAACCCAGGGCAAACACTTCTTTCTGTCTTGTACTTCAGTGCCTGGCACATGCTAGTTCCGAAAGACAAATTATAGAAAGAGTGAAGTCAAGAGCAACAGAAGCAGATGTGACACGAGGGGAGGGGGAAAGAAACCTACCCAGAGCAGCAGCTGACCCTCCTCTGTCTCCAGCTCCGACCCAAGCAGGGAGGGCCACGGGCACTCTGCCCTCCAAGACTGGAATGCCAAAACTCTTTGGAGGGGCTCCTAGCCTCATGTTCCCGCCAGCCGTCTAGTCTGTAAGATGTGTTTGCGTGGATTAGGGAAGCACCTTCTCTTGGATGGTGAATTTGCAAATGAGGTACATACACCTTAAATACCAGTGTGAAACCCACCCAAAGCAGACAGGAAAACAGCTCACGAGAGACTCCGTCATGGACTCTAGGTTTAAGTTGCTCCTAAGAGAGAGTTTAGTGACGAGTCTCGTGACAAGTGAGAGTTGACTTTCTATGGCATTTTTTGAACATGGGAGAAGATGCTGAATGTGAGGTGTCATAAGTCAGACCTGACAACTAGCAAGGATACAACAATCACAGAAAACATTCTCACTGCCTCTCTCCCCTTCTCATCCTGGCCTCTGACTTATTTCAGTGGTTAAGGCCCTTACTGGTTTCCATGTCTCGACATCTGCCTTCATCAGAACTTTTTTGAGATTGATCCAGGAGTTGGGGATCTCTTCAGTCAGATATTCCATTTTATCATAAACTATACTTACTAGAGAAAGCATTCTATGTGTTCTTGGTCTTGGGAATGGAGGTCAAATATCTGGCTCATCTGGGATGGGCAGCGATCAGAGCAAGTGCTCTGAAGACTGGCGTGCCTGTATTATGATTTTAGGTTCTGCTTTTTGCCAATTTGGACTAGTTGTTAAATCTCTTCCACTCTTGTTTCCTTTTTTTTTTTTTTTTTGGTAAAAAGAAGATAAGAAATTTCATATAGATTAGAAAGATTAAGTGCCATAGTGTTTAGAACTAACACATGCATAGAAATAATTTAAGTCATTGTAGCTAGCCAATATTAATATTGGCCTTAGGGCTTTAAAGGTTATTTCCAACTTCACTGGCTTATTTATCTTAACAGATCGGAAAAGCCTGCTAAATGACTTATTGGTGGTGCATAATTAAACATTGAATAGGCTCATTTATTTGGTGCCCTGTTTTGTGGCAGGCTTTCTCAAAACTGTTTTGGATGAGCCAGGTACTCAAGTCCATCACTATAGTTCTTTGGAGGGAGAATCAAACCGGTCAGGAGGGCAGGGCCCGTTTCCATTGCATCACAATTTGAAGGGTCATCCTGGGCTACATAAAAGACTTCTATAATGAAAACGAAACACATCAAAATCAAAACACCCTCCCAACCAAAAATCAGCCAACTAACCAACTAACTAAACAATCAAAGAGAGGGGGGAAAAAAAAGAAACCCAGTTGGATCAATGTGGCAGTAAGGGCATCAGGAAAGGGCTCTATAGTGATATTTAGTGAGCAACAGAGCATTTCAAAGTATCTCAGAGAAAGCTGTATTTTCTCAGTTTGTCACATAAAGGTTGGGCTCCGAAGGCTGGGTTATTGTGTGGGAGACCCACTGCATTACACTCAGAATGTAAGGGAGAAGCCCAACACAGACCATCTGTAGACGATAAATGGTAATAGCCCCACCACAGTGGACATCCAGCAAATACCAGGGCCTGCCCTCTGTGTGTACATATACATATGTACATGTATGCATATGTATTTATATAAATGAACTGAAAAGACAAAAGTGTTAGAAAAGGAGCTGGGGAATGTGTCTTAGAATGCAAAGAGCCCATGGTTCCACCCCCAGCATTATAAAAAAAAAAAATAGATATAGTTAATTACAAATTAAACACTGAGCTTAACAACACTAAAACCAGTCCAGGGAGGGCTCACCAGAGACATCCCCAATGTATTCATAAATATCGGTGTTGATAAATGATGCACATATTCTGTAAATAATTTTCCTGACCTAATAACAAAACTCTCGCAAGCACTTTCATTAATATTCATTGAAATCCCTAAGGAGTTTCTGGAAATCCCACAAAGCTTTTGAGTGACAGCTACACTGTGCTGAGGGAAAGTTTTTTTTTCCTTCAGTTTTCTTTTCTGTTAAAGGTATTAATGGGTATCTCCATGCAGTGTTCATGTAGTGTTCATGGAAGAAATCAGTTATTAATATTTGGCAATATTTGCCATAATAACAGCTTTAGGTTGAAAGTATCTTATCTAAACAGATGCAAGTGAAACGTTTGTTTAGATAATGATTTATATAAAACAATGGTATTCTAAAGAAAGCCTTTTTAAATACTTATTTTCTCAGTATTATTAACTGCAAAACTATATTAATTCTTCATTAGATTATCTTTAAAGCAGCTTACCTGGCACCATGGTATATTGCTTATCCTTATACTACTACCCTGAACTCTCTGACGCAGGTAATTTCTAAATAAAATCTGTTCATTTAACTCCCAGTCTTAAAGGATCATGGATCAGTGGGACGGCAGACATTTGTTTCTATTTGGTGAGGTTGGCAATATAGTGTGGTACATTACGGTGGAAATGTCTAAAGACAAGAGGGTCACATCCCAGAGGGGGATAAGGATTCTGTAATCTTTTGCTGGTATCCTCAATTTCTTAGGGACATGGCCTTACCTTACAGCTTCAAGCAACTGGGCTGGGCTGGGGACGTGGCTCAGTTGGTAGAGTCTTCTCTCGGTAGTGGGCACAAAACCCTGGGTTCTGTTCTCAGCACTGCATTACCTGAATAAAGAAGTACATGTAGGCATAACCTGAAATGTGTTGTATGTATCCCTGCCCTTCCCTCAAACTCTGCGGCTTAGTAGAAGTAGCCACACTGGTGTTGGATAGCTCCCTAAGCTGTACTAAGGACACCTCCAGTATTCAGTAGCCTTTTATTAAAAACAAACAAACAAACAAACAAACAACTTATTTACTTTACATCCTCCTCACTGTCTGCTCCAGGTCAGTCCCTCCCACAATAGTTCTCCCATCCACACTTCCCTTTTCCTATGACCAGGTGCCCCCCACCCCATCCCCTGGTATCTCCCCAGTCCTGGCATTTCAATTCTCTGCAAGGGTAGGATAGGCGCTTCCTCTCCCACTTTGGCCAAGCAAGTCAGCACAACTAGAAGAACTCATCCCACAGACAGGTAACAGCTTTTGGGATTGCCCCCCTCTGTAAAGAGGCTGCTTCCTGCGGCCAGGCAGGGATCCTGGTGGGACAATAAGTGCTCCAAAACACCCACAAAACTTAAGTGTCTTCTTCACTGCCTCCCCTGTTTGTTTGTTTGTTTGTTTGTTTCTTCCTTCCCTTCCTTCCTTCCTTCCTTCCTTCCTTCCTTCCTTCCTTCCTTCCTTCCTTCCTTCCTTCCTTCCTTCCTTCCCTCTTCCTTCCTTCCTTCTTCCTTCCTTCCTTCCTTCCTTCCTTTTGTTCCTTCCTTTCTTCCTTCCTTCTTCCTTCCTTTCTTCTTCCTTCTTTCTCCTTCTTCCCTTTTTCCTTCCCTTTTTCCTTCTCTTTTTCCTTTCTTTCTTTCTTTCTTTCTTTCTTTCTTTCTTTCTTTCTTTCTTTCTTCCTTCCTTCCTTCCTTCCTTCCTTCCTTCCTTCCTTCCTTCCTTTCTTCCTTCCTTCCTTATTTCCTGTTTCCACAGTGCATTCACTGCTTCCACATTAATTTAGACTTTTGAAAGACCTCCTTGTCTGTCATTGTTCTCACTGTCTTTTTTTTTTTTAAAGATTTATTTATTTATTATATGTAAGTACACTGTAGCTGACTTCAGACACACCAGAAGAGGGCATCAGATCTCATTACGGATGGTTGTGAGCCACCATGTGGTTGCTGGGATTTGAACTCAGGACCTTTGGAAGAGCAGTCCATGCTCTTAACCACTGAGCTATCTCTCCAGCCCTTTTTTTTTTTTAAGTTGTGGGTGATGTACATCTAAAACACACGCACCGTTAAGATACTCTTCCTGGGGCAGACCACCTCACTGCAGAGTAATAATAATAATGGTAATTCCCACTACCTGTGTCCCCAAAGGATATGATTTGAAACAGCGTTCCTGGCTCAGATCTTACTGTCATCAAACAAAAACTGAACTGAACTGTTTCTGTGCCTTCCTCAGACTCATTCTGCCCTCAGCATCATGTCTTGGTTCATGCTACCCCTTTGTTCTGAAATGCCGTTGTTGTCTAGGATTTCTATCCCTAGTCTCAATTTTACCTTCAGAGATGAGCTTAGACTCTACATTCAAATTTTCCCTCACTCAGGATAGGTCAGAGATTTCTAACTTTTAGTGACACTGCTTTTTGAATGTATTTGCTTTAAGTCTGCAGCGACAGTAGCCTCTGTAAGACTTTTTTTTTTTTTCCTCCACACACAGTGGATTTCTGATGTCAGGGATAATGATGTGTAAGTTTATGTCCTCTGTGTCCCTTTGGTGGATTGTGGGACTTTGGGAAATTTAGAGAGCACCCTCGTGTTTCCAGGAGCATGCATGGCATACTTCAGCATCTTCAGTAAACCACACTCATTTGTTTCAAGGATACTCGGGAAGGGAGCCGATTATTTTAAGGGTGGTTCCAATTATGACTAAATCCCCTCTGTTCTTCTGAGGTGTTTACTCAGTTTTCCTGGACCAATAAAGCAAATCTCTTTCTTGGTCGAGTGGACAACTGTGTATCTATGGTGACAGTTTACAAGCCTTTCGTTTCCTCTGTCTAGTTAAGGTTCTCAGTTTTCCTGTCTGCTTCTCCTGTGAGTTGGCTGGGCTCCATTTCATAAGCACTGCATTCTTGAGGCACCAAAGTTTAAGAAAGCCCAGAAACACACAGATGACTTCAGTGATAATGGTACTTATTTAAACAATTTGAACTGCTGCTCATGACGTATTTGGCCATCAGTATAATCTAGTGTGGTGAATTAGGAAGGCCAGGAAGCAGAAAATCAAAGTATACGTAGGATCTACTTTGTAAAGCTCTGCTGTATGATCACAGAACTGCACGTTTTCCTGTCTGTGGCTTCAGGGGAATGAATTAGCAGGTGAAGAATTCACTGGGCAGGATGAAGGAAACTTGACTTTAAATTGTGATTTCAGTTGGAAACTAGGTAAGGGTTCTGACTGGTTTTTTTTTTTTTTTTTTTTTTTTTTTGTCAGCTTGACCCCAGATGGAGTGATCAGAGAGGAAGGAGCCTCAATTGAGGAAATGCCTCCACAAAATGCTGCTGCAGGGCATTTTCTCAATTAGTGATTGTAGAGGAAGGCCCTGCCCATTGTGGGTGGAGCCATTCCTAAACTGGTAGTCCTGGGCTCTATAAGAAAGCAGGCTGAACAAGTCAGGGGAAATGAGCCAGTAAGCAGTAGCCTTCATGGCCTCTGCATCAGCTCCTGCCTCTAGGATCCTGCACTGTTAGAGTTCCTGCCCTGGCTTCCTTCACTCATGAACACTCACGTAAGCTAAATAAGCCCTTTCCTCTCCAACTTGATCTTTTGGTTATGGTGCTTGGTTGCAGCAATATTAACCCCAAATAAGACAATAACCAATACAAATTTTTGTCTTTTGTATATTAATGAGATTGGGGCTATAAATGTGTGTGTGTGTGTGTTCATGCATGAGTGTAATAGCTGGGCTTAGAGATATGAGACCAATGAAGTTGTTAGGGAAAAATATGATCGATAACATGAATAAAGATAGGTTTTTGAGCACTTCTGTATGTCAGATGGATTATTGTGCTTTATCCATGATTTCTAAAACCCTTAGAAGCACCGTTTTTTACACTTGTGCTATATATGAGATAAGCAATGCCTGGGGTGAAATATTTTGCCAAGATGAAATATCTCTTTGGAGGAGCTCTCTAGATTTAGACTGTTAATCTCAAAATATGTTTATTAGTATCTACACATATTCAGTGCTTCAGTGGTTTTGAAGATGATGTTGAAGAAACAGCCCTTAAGAAATGTTTAAAACAAGAGCCTAGCAATGGATGTCTATTGCATGGTTATCAAGGATGGTAAGCTTCGCTTGTTATTTGGAGGGAGTGTTTTGATCTGTAGAGATGATCAGGGCTTAAGAGTACTTACTGCTCTTTCAGAGGAGCTGGATTGGCTTCCTGGTACCACTTAGCATCTCACAACTGTCTGCAACTCCAGATTCAGAGGATCGGACGTTCTCTTCTGACGTCTGTGGGCCCTGTGTGCATGCAGTGCACATACATACATACATACACTCAGGCACATACCCACATACACATAAAGTAAAATTAACAATTATCTAAAAAAAATTAAAAGGAAGCATTTGAAGGAAAGGTAGGAAATTTACAGATGTTCTAACATATTAGAGCTTACAAAAACAAACAATTCAAAGAGCATTATGGCCTGACAGTAAAACCAGAATCTCAGCTTCCTCGTAAGGGACAGCGGGAGCCAGGGGGGGCCCAAGACCCTTTTGTGGTGGGTACCAGAGGATGTCTGAACAGAGTAAAGAGTTTGAGAAAGCTTTTGATACACTTAAAGCTAGAGAATGTGATCTTTTCCCCCATACCACGTTCTTCTTAATACTATTTTAGCTTTTCAGTGATGACTGTAAACAGAATAGGGAATATCTTCTTAGTATATTCTCATATGAGTTAAAATGCCCACATGAGAAACAATTATGTCTCTGAGGCAAGCTGTTGGTAAATCTAGAACTCATCTCTCTGTGGTCTGTGAGGAAAGCTGTTGGTAAATCTAGAACTTGGCTCTCTGTGGTCTGTCAAATTCTGTGGTATACTCTTTCATGGTTATACCATTTTCTCTATGTCTGTTATGTTGCCTCTTTGATCAGAGACTAAGAATGAACACATAGCTCTCCATCGGATTTTTGACTCAGCAACTAAGCCATTTGACTAAAATCTATTTATCAACTCTCAGAGCCCAGCCTGCTCATTTTCAGAAGTTAGGGAAGCCCATTTCTTGGTTTGTTTTGAGAAAGTGAATAATATCTTTAATCAATAAATGATTTATTTAATCATTTAATCTGAATATTATTATTCAGAAACAACATACTGAATCCCCAATAATATGCATCTTTCTGACATGTAAACATTTATGGTTTGGAGAGCATATAGGAGGGTACTCAGCTATGAATATCAATGCTGCCAAAAACCCAACCAACCAAACAAACAAAACCCTAAAAATTCAGGGTGAAGTTTTCATTTAGCTTCAGAGTTAGTGGTCACATTTGGATATTTCAAGGGACAATTTTAGGGGAATTCCTTTTTCTCCAGATTGAAGTAATTGTGCACAAGAAGCACATTTAAAAGCTACCACAAAGAGGAGCCTGATCATTGACCATGACATATAGCTGTCCACATCAAAGTGCAAACTATATAACAACAGGATCACTGATAACAGATAAGTGCCTCCTACGCGTCTCCTGCCTTCTCATCCCCATTGCCACGTAAGGCAGATCACACACACACACACACACACACACACACAGAGGCAGAGGGAATAAATACTCAGCAAGGCGAGATCCCCATCAGAGTCCCTGAGAGTCACTATCTCAGCAGTTACCCCAGGGCAGGGAAGAGGCTGATAGCATGCTGACCCTCCTCATACACCTGAAATCAGTGTGAACCAGGAAATAGTTAAGGGTTCTCAGGGAAGTAATCTGCTGAGAGGCCTGGGGAAATGAGCCCCCTTTTACCTCCATCTCTCCCATAACAGTACAATTTCCTAAACATTATATTCACCAGTTATGAATAAAATCCGAAGTAAAACTAAGTGTCAAAATGACCTACAGAGAACACATCTGTCTTGAACAGCAGATGACAAATTATTCATCCTTTGGGGGTGAAAGAGTGTGTCGTCTGCTGTCTTTAAGGCAGCTGCATCAGTGTGCTTCCATGTGTTCTAGACTGCGCCATCAACAGGGAACACGTGCATAGCTGTAAGTCAACTTCTAAAGTTGTTGAAAAAAATGTGTTTGTCCTAGAACTTTAGAACATTCATACATATGTCTGTCTGTCTGTCTGTCTGTCTGTCTGTCTAGGCATGGAGCTGTCAGGTGCTAGTGAAGCTAAGAGATCAGACTGACCTTGGTTAAGTGCAGAGAGGAGGCGGACACTTCACATACCATTGGAAACACGTGGACAGGTACAGAAGTCTGCTAAACACAAGGACTGGGTTACTGCCTTTGTTTTTCTGTGGTTTTAAATGCTCGTCTAGGACCCTGCCCCTTAAACTCAGCATGTGAAATATCTGATTTAATTGGTAAAGTATGTAAAGTAAACACTTGCTTTATTTGACTCAGTAGTCCATGATGTCAAAGTGTAAGCTTTCGGACAATCATTTATCCAATGAATTTATTCACTTGATAAGTTGATTGTTTTTCTGTGGTTGGCCAGGACTCCGGGGTTACCTCTGTTTTCACTAACGATAGGGACGATGGGTGCAACGCTCATATTTTTCTTATTAATTTCTAAAATTAATGCTAGATGTTAATTACATAACCGTTTACCAGCCATGCTTCAAGGGCTTCCCATATCTTATTTCATTAAAAAGTACGGGAGCCCGGTGAGGAGGAGGTCCTTGTTACTGTTTTACAGACCAAAGCACCGTGCAACCGATAGAAAGTATTGGCATAGATCTACAGTCTATTAGGGAGGTCTTCTCATCCATCATGGCCAGGAAAGAAACGAGAGTGTCTTGTGGTTGTGATACAGATTAGAACACTCTTTCAGAAAAACTTTTACAAAGTGAATATTCTCATTTGTTTCTTCCCGACAGTTGATTCTTCCCTAGACAAAGCATTGCATTGTGTATTAAGATGTTAAGTCAACTTTTAATTCTGGTGCTTCTGCAAATTTTTATTTGCAATATTTAAAATACTGGCTTTTGAGGAATGAGGCCCTCCACACAGTTGTTTTGTTTTGTTTTGTTTTCTGCCTCAGTTATCCTTTTTCAGTTCCTTATCTCAAGTCTTTGCCTCTTGACTTCGGACTGTTGGTAATTTCTTCTTTCTTCTTCTTTTATGTGGTGTAGTATTCCTTTCTAATAGTCATGGAGGTCCCACTTAACTATTGTGTGTCACTAAAATGCCTGACGTATTTTCCTAAAGCAAGAGCTGCTTTCAGAGGAAAATGAAAGAATCGATGAAACTTGCTGCCAGTGTTCACTGCATATCCACGGGGGATGCATTTCCAGGCCCCAGTAGATGCTTTAAACCAACAGTTGTATTGATCGGCGTTTCCTCTACCTACACTTCTCATATAATTTTTCGCCTTGTCACCTCTAATAAGCTCATTGCCGCTCCTCTTTGGTGGGCTTTAAACCACCAGCGCCACTTCTCTTGCATGTGTGAGCACCATTAAGCAGGGTTAATGGTAGTTGAATTTTGCCTGTGCCCTGGACTACTTGATGCCTGACCTTACTTCCCCTTGGGGATTGGAGGTGAGGTGGCGCAGAGTCAACTGACTCAGACTCTGGGAGCAGTTGAGAAATGCCACAGCAAGCCCATCTGAACACTGCTGCTGCAAGCTCCTTTAATCCCTCCACCTGTGCCCCCATTGGTCCCAAGAAAACACCTCTTCTAAATAGCTGTTCTCGATTGGCTGGCATTACTGCTTCATCAATCCTTGGTCTATCAGGCAGTCTTCAATTAGGGCCTCTTGCAGGAGATGCTTTTGCGGCTTTGTACCCCCCACCCCCACCCCGTTTACTAGAGGTGGCCTGGCCTGCTGACATTCCTGCTATAGTTGAACATACTCACTCTAATGCCAGCAGAGCAACAAGTAGAGGTACCGTGTGGATACTCTGGACAGAGATACTTTGGGTCCTGGGCTACGGGATTTCATCATGACACTTGGAATGCTATCCAATTTCAAATGCCAGAACTGCTTATTTCTGGAATCTTGCCTTTATTGCTTTCGGGTTGTTGTTGCTCAATAGAAACTGAAAAGTTGGAACAGTCTACTGTAACAGCTCTCTCTTTCTCCCTGAACTTAAAGAGGCAGATATCGTAAAACCATTAGCATCTCTCTATTAGATATGACACAATAAAATGGAGATAGAGAGACATAGTAAAGCTGCAAGGAGCCTAAGGAAAAAAAACATGAGTGTGTTGGCCCCTGGGGGACATGTTAGCGTCTGTGTGGAGGGTAATCTGGCCACTGTGCTGTGGGGAGAACATTAATTACACGCAATAATGACTTGCCACGGAAGACATGCAGGTACTGGATCCGAGGCTCATATAGCGATTATTTCCTACACCATCAGGTTTCAAGTAACACATACCACTCACACGAGAAAAATAATCCATTGAGGAAATGTATGTGTACTGATTGTTTTTATTGCGCCTTGGTTAATAACATAGATTTAGTAGCTGGTCATAGTAAGAGCCTGGATCTGGTGTCTATTTTTGTTTCCTAGGGTTCCCCACAGGGGGAGGGCATGCTTCTAGAAATATTTAATCTGTTTAGAAATGTAATCCTGTTTGCTAAGATACACCAATATTTATGATGGCATTTCAAACATACACGTGTTTTAAGTTTCATTTTTTAAAAGTGAATGTTCTATTCAGCATTTTCACATTTTTTTTTATTAATCCGCTTTTCTTTTAGGCCTTGTCTCTACTTAATAGCCTCCGTGATATATACTCAGAAGATAATGAATTATAGTCTACAACAGTTAGTGATTTTTGTAAGTAAGAGTGTGAGTGTGTGTATGTACGGAGTGTGAACATATAGGGGTACAGGTGTAGAGGCCAGAGAATGATGTCAAATGTCCTGTTCTAGCTTTCTCTCCCTCATTCCTCTGAGACAGGGGATTCCTCATTGACCAGGAGCGATGCTGGCTGCCAGAAAGCCCCAGTGAGTCCCGTCTCCTCTCCAGGTGCTCCTGAATCACAGGGTGTAGCCTTTCGGTCCTCACTTGGTGGGTGAAAGTTTTCAGAAATATCTACACTCAGGTTTTTGGAATCAGAGCGTGAGAAAGAGAAGTCGGTTAACAAATTTGATGCTGAGTGTAAGCCAAAGTTTGGGAACCAGGGCCTTTATCTGTAACCTCACAGAACTCTGCTCGCCTTCTGGCGTCCTCAACGGCTCTGTTCATTGTTAGCACAGGCTACTTGTGGAATGTGGTATAGCGATGCCCAAGTGAGCTGGGGGAAAAGGTTGTAACCCCCACCCTCCACCCATCCCCTGTCTTCTGTGTTCATTTGTCCTGCAGGATCGGCTCTCCCTCGTGTGTCCATGCCCCATACTAGAAAATCATGGGCATTGTAGAAGAGAAATCACCTGAGTCATGGGCCTCTGGGGATTTCTGTGGGCAGTTGACTGAATTTTTCACTGATGCACAAAGACCCATCTTGACTCTGGGCAGGACTCTTCCTGGACAGGGACCTTGGAGTGGGTGGTCATGGAGAAGGTCAGCTGATCTTGACTGTGGGTGTAGGTTGACCCTCTATGCGAAGTTCTTACTGCTTTGACCACCCACCATGGTGGGCTGCACTTGGAGCCGTGAGCCAGAATGCACACCTGCTCCCCTAAGCTGCATCGGTCACAGCCTTCATCACAGCAGCAGGAAAGGAGACTGAGACATGTTTGCTTCATGCATTGCAATTAAAATGTGACTTTCTCAGCTCTCAGAAGATAACCAATCAAAAAGGTAAAAGCAATTATCAGATGGAGTTACACAGAAACCACTGGGTAGTGTTTTATAGGGGAGTTCTCGTTTATTTACCTTAGAATCTTCCTTTGTTCTTAAATGTTTCATGCTTCACTAGACTGGCCAAAATAACAAAAAGAACATTCATATCCATATATATGTATGTGTATATATATATATATATATATATATATGTGTGTGTGTGTGTGTGTGTGTGTGTGTGCATGAATATAGATGAATATACTCATATGTATATTCAATATACATATATACACTTACATTTAGTATTCATATGAATACATTCCTATGGATACATATGTGCACACATATATGTTCATATGTACACACAGATATTGAATATACATGTGGATATATTCATATGTATATTGTGAATATATCCATATGTATATTCAATATATGCACATATATGAATATGTGTGAATATGAATATATTCATATGTATAGATGTATTCATATGTATCCATGCACACACACACATATGGATATTCGAAACAGGGAATTATGTAAGGGCAGGTATTCCTGAGTGTCTAAGGCTCTTCTGTGGTCATTGAGGTAAATGGCCACCTTGGAAACGTTTTTAGGATTATGGCCAGTATTCTCAACCAATGCCTTACATTGCTAAGTAAGATCGATATGTAAATAGTAGGCTCACTGGAGCCAACAGTAGCATTGGCTCCAGACTCTATATCCGAATGGAAAATACTTGTAAATAGTTCAGGCTCTAGGGCAGAGCCATTTTTGTAATGAAAACCGCAATGTTTGAAAAAGCAACCTTTTGTGTGTGTTTTTCACGTTATTAAAACAGACTGGCACAACATGAGATGACCCAAGTGCCATGCCGTAACATCATTATAGAACCAAACCTTACTTTGTAAAACAGCATTGTGTGCCATTTTGCCTGCTGTGCTTTTGTTCATATGAAGGGACGGGGACATAGTAGTCAGCATGGCAGCAGTGCGCACTAGGGCTTTCATCGGGTGGTGGGATCGCGAGTGAGCAGCCCTGGGATCAAGGCTTCATGCAGCTATTGGGCCGCTGGCATTCTTACTTCTGCCAAGTGAGGACACAGTGCTCGCCTTCCCTGGAGGGTACAAGCGAAGCACGGTTCTGGAGGGAGAAATGCGGCCTCTGTCCAGACTCGGAATCTGCCAGACTTTTATCGTGGCCTTTGGGGCTCTGGGAGTTAGGCAGTCGGTTTCTAGCAGACATCTCCTTTGTACATCTCTAGACTGTGTCTTAAATGCCTGCAACACTGAAGCTAATACACACACACACACACACACACACACACACACAGAGTGATGTGATTTAAGTATAATTTTCTTTATAAGTTTCACTCTAAGCTTGTTTTAAATATGGCAGTTATCACAAACCAAAACAAAAAAAAAAAAAAAAGAAAAAAACAAACAAACCAACAACAACTAAAGTTCTAGTATGTGTAGAGAAGTTTGTGTAAATAATATTTTCATAAACTCTTCTGTACTCAAAAAATAAAAATGAAGAATATCTGTCCCCCAAAAGGTCCGTTAATGCCAGGGAATCACAGAGAAGGCCTGCTGGGTCCTGCTCCAGTCCCACTGTACAGCCTGACCCAGCTCCTGCACTGACTTGACTCAGTTCTTGGCATTGACTGTAGCCAAGGGTCGGTGGCTGTCCTCTGAGATGCCCTTCAGTTTTGCTGAAAGGGGAAACTACATAGAACAGTCACGGGAAGCTAATAGTTCCCAGAAGCCAGACCTACAAAGAAAAGTATAAAGGACAGGCAACAGCATGGTGCCTAACATCACTGACTTGTGACTCTGCCACCTCAGGTCTCTAACCTTTAGGTATAAATAGAGCAGACATTTTCATTTGTGCCGCGTTTCACCAGGCACATAGAAGAAAAATTAGGGGCACTTGTAACTTACTGGGCCCAGAAGCACCTCAGGGAGGCCTTCATAGTACCCCTGGTAGGGATTTCTTTGCTCTTCGTGTCTAAAACAAACAGTTCGTCATTATTTCGAGCAAAACAAATTAGATAAATAGAATTAGATAACCGGAACTATAAAACAAAAATCATTTTAACACAGACATCCTGGGCAGGCAACTAAAATAGTCTAAACATGCATTTATTTTTCCACATGCTCCTTACCCTCAATTTATCCCAAAACTGATGGACGCTCTGCCTCAGATAGTCCTTACCAATATAACGCACGCGTATTAGTTGAAGTTTGTATATTTGACAGTCGTTTTGGAACACAGCCCAGTGTAAATGGAAACTCTGCTCGCCTGCCTTGACTGCTTAGCTGTGCGGCTGCTTCTGTTTGGCTGACACTGTGAGCGTCACAAAGGGATGTTTAGTAAGGAAGGGGAACTGCATCCTGGAGGAAAGTGCAGCTCACAGCAACCAATCTCTGCACGTCTACAGGTATCGCTCAAGCAGCATGCGTTCTTCCACATTTCCGTCCTGTCCATTACTCAGACAATAAATGGAACCCAGGTCTACTCAGGCTTAACAGAATATTTCAGTACTCCAGCCAATTAAAAATCATACCCTGCCTAAGATTTTATTTCAGACCCTGTGAGTTTTCATTGTCACATGTCATGGTATAAAGGCGTCATTCGGCTCCGTGGCTGATTGAGTTGACAATTGATGGACATTTTCGAATGACTACTAGTACTTTGAGTTAATATTGTGAAGTGAGGGCAAAACCACTTCAGTGTTTTAGTATTCTTAGGCTTATTTCTCTATTAAATGGGGAATAAATGGTTAACATCTATGTACTGTAAATTTACTCGGAATCTCTAGTCGTATGAATACAGCTAAATAATTAAATAATTCTTGCTTGGGACATCTATAAAGGCATCAACAGTGCCTTATGAGATAATGCTCCCTCCCTGTCACCCCTCACCATTAACATTTGCATTGAATGGCACTTGGTAAGAGTGGCACTTCCTTCATCTACAGTTTAAAATCCTCCAAACTTTACACACACACACACGCACATCATAACATTTTGGTAAAAAATTACATTACTGAAGTTTTATAGAACACCATTCAGAACAGAGCTTCTTCAAGCTTTTGCCCTTGTGATTTTTCATCCTGGAATATTTTTATGCAGCCCTGGATACATAGGTATATAAATTCGTTATGGAAACACAGATTTACTGATGTCATTTATTAATATGAAAACAAATTATCATACTAATAAAATTCATGTGCTTGCTTATTATTGCATACTTACATAGTGACTGAGTATAAACAGGACGTAAAACAATGTCAGCATTTTTCAGGATTGGTGGATATTTCCACAATTTAACTGTCAGTCCTGTGAATGTTTCTTCAAGTTAATGTGCAGTATAAGATGTCAAAAGTGAATTTAGGGCCATTTCAGGAACTGTTGTCAATCCTGATCCAGATCTAAACTCAGATTCTCTCAATATAGATAATGAAACTCAGCATGCAACTAGAACAGTAGTTTTAAAAATCAAACGGGCAACGCCACAGCGCGACACCAAGGTCAGCTGACTTGCTTCCTCCTTGCTGAGCGATGGATGTTGATTACTTTTCAGTTCCTGAGATAAAACATCCTGACCAAGCAACTTGCAAAACACCATGACTAGGGAACTTGTGAAAGGAAGATTTGATTTGGGTTTTGTTTTCAGAGGGATAAGAGTCCATCAGAGTGGGGAAACTTGCCAGCAGTCAATAGATAGGGCAGCCAAAGCAGGAAGCAGAGAGCTAACAGGAAGTAGCCCTCAAAGCCAACCCGCATGGGACATACTTCCTCTAGCAGTACCCGGCCTCTTAACCTCCCCCACCCCCAGAGTATCATCTACCGATAACCAAGGACTCAACTATCAGACCCTCTGGAGGACATTTCTCATCTAAACAATCACAGAAGGAAACCATCAAAGTTTTTGTTCTGGAGATGGAGAGATGGCCCAGCAGTAATGAGCACTTGTCTTTACAGAAGACCCAGGTTTGGTTCTCAGCACCTGCATGGCGGATTACCTGAAGCTGTGTACCTTCAGTTCCAGGAGATCCATTGCCCTCTACTGACTTCCCTTGCCACCAGACATGGTTCGGCACATTCATGCACAATGCAGGCAAAACACACATAAGTAAAATGAAAATAAATAAATCTTTAAAGAAAAATTTAAAGTCTCAGTTTCTTACAATGAAGCCATCATGTTTCGAGAAAAGCAGAAAACTTGGAATGCACTAAAGAACACTGCAGTCAGTGGCAGATGACAGGCACAAATCTGAGCCAAGGCGTCACAGGCGGTGCTCCTTGATGCTACACGGCATGTAGCATGCGCAGGCTCAAACTGTACTTGTTCTGCACACGCTGTGTGTTCAGACCAAAAGGCTGGGGTGGAATTTCACGGTGCAGCACCTCAAATGCATTTGATTTTGGATTATTTTCCATGATTCACACATCCATTTAGCATTTGGTGCCAAAGTTTCTCCATCCCTTACATTTAGTTATCCCATTATGCCACACCACGACCCACAGCTATGAGCTAGAAGTTGTTGAGTTGAAGCCCCCTTGTTCCATAGGTAAACTGGGCAAATCTGATGATTTTCTAAATAACAGGCTTCACTTTCACAACTGGAAGCCTGCAGCCTATCAAGGACTTTACAGTGCATTTCAAATTAGGCACCCATTATCCCTGTCTTCATGATAAAATGATAGGCTCTATGATCATATGATTTATTCATGTTTACTTTGGTACAGCAAAGAGCAACATTAAGTAGGCTTGTTGAGGCGAGAATAATTTTCGAGAACTAGTCTCACCATAACGAACTTAAAGTAGCGATTAACTTTCACCTTGAATGAAAGGGATTCTAATGCTGTAAAGCCGTGGTGGCTCTTTCCTTCTTGATGGAATCTCTCTGTCTTCCCAAACCTTGGGAGTTTACCTGTTGGAAGTAGCATTTATTCTAGGGACACTGCAGTTCTTGCATGTTTTGATCCCTACATCACATGCACAGTTATCCTAAAATGCTGAACTCTATTGCTAGTAGAGTCGCTTCATCACACGGGTATAGCTTTATTTTACTCTTGCTAGCTGATACAGATTTTGTGTGATCCCAGGGACCTCTGATTGATGTGTGAGGCAAAAAAAAAAAAAAAAGATTTGTAAAACTGACTTACAGTCAAGAGGCAGGAGAGTAAGCTTCAGACTTTTGAATAACTTCTACCAATTGCCCGAAACCAAAATTTCCCATGTTCCAACATATTCCTAATCTTCCCATAAGTTCTTTTTTTTTTGTATTGATTTTTTTATTACATATTTTCCTCAATTACATTTCCAATGCTATCCCCAAAGTACCCATACCCCCCCCCCCACTTCCCTATCCACCCATTCCAATTCTTTTGGCCCTGGCATTCCCCTATATTGGGGCATATAAAGTTTGCAAGTCCAATGGGCCTCTCTTTCCAGTGATGGCCAACTAGGCCATCTTTCCATACATATGCAGCTAGAGACAAGAGCTCCGGGGTACTGGTTAGTTCATCATGTTGTTCCAACTATAGGGTTGCAGATCCCTTTAGCTCCTTGGGTACTTTCTCTAGCTTCTCCATTGGGAGCCCTGTGATACATCCAATAGCTGACTGTGAACATCCACTCCTGTGTTTGCTAGGCCCCGGCATAGTCTCACAAGAGACAGCTATATTTGGGTCCTTTCAGCAAAATCTTGCTAGTGTATGCAATGGTGTCAGCTTTTGGAAGCTGATTATGGGATGGATCCCTGGATATGGCAGTCTCTAGATGGTCCATCCTTTCATCACAGCTCGAAACTTTGTCTCTGTAACTCCTTCCATGGGTGTTTTGTTCCCAATTCTAAGAAGGGGCATATTGTCCACACTTTGGTCTTCATTCTTCTTGAGTTTCATGCGTTTAGCAAATTGTATCTTATATCTTGGGTATCCTAAGTTTTGGCCTAATATCCACTTATCAGTGAATACATATTGTGTGAGTTCCTTTGTGATTGTGTTACCTCACTCAAGATGATGCCCTCCAGGTCCATCCATTTGGCTAGGAATTTCATAAATTCATTCTTTTTAATAGCTGAGTAGTACTCCATTGTGTAAATGTACCATAATTTCTGTATCCATTCCTCTGTTGAGGGGCATCTGGGTTCTTTCCAGCTTCTGGCTATTATAAATAAGGCTGCTATGAACATAGTGGAGCATGTGTCCTTCTTACCGGTTGGGACATCTTCTGGATATATGCCCAGGAGAGGTATTGCTGGATCCTCCGGTAGTACTATGTCCAATTTTCTGAGGAACCGCCAGACTGATTTCCAGAGTGGTTGTACAAGCTTGCAATCCCACCAACAATGGAGGAGTGTTCCTCTTTCTCCATATCCTCGCCAGCATCTGCTGTCACCTGAATTTTTGATCTTAGCCATTCTGACTGGTGTGAGGTAGAATCTCAGGGTTGTTTTGATTTGCATTTCCCTGATGATTAAGGATGTTGAACATTTTTTCAGGTGCTTCTCTGCCATTCGGTATTCCTCGGGTGAGAATTCTTTGTTCAGTTCTGAGCCCCATTTTTTCATGGGGTTATTTGATTTTCTGGAGTCCACCTTCTTGAGTTCTTTATATATATTGGATATTAGTCCCTTATCTGATTTAGGATAGGTAAAGATCCTTTCCCAATCTGTTGGTGTTTTTTTTTGTCTTATTGATGGTGTCTTTTGCCTTGCAGAAGCTTTGCAGTTTCATGAGGTCCCACTTGTCAATTCTCGATCTTACAGCACAAGCCATTGCTGTTCTATTCAGGAATTTTTCCCCTGTGCCCATATCTTCTAGGCTTTTCCCCACTTTCTTCTCTATAAGTTTCAGTGTCTCTGGTTTTATGTGAAGTTCCTTGATCCACTTAGACTTGACCTTAGTACAAGGAGATAGGAATGGATCGATTCGCATTCTTCTACATGTTAACAACCAGTTGTGCCAGCACCATTTGTTGAAAATGCTGTCTTTCTTCCACTGGATGGTTTTAGCTCCCTTGTTGAAGATCAAGTGACCTTAACATAGATGGAGAAACCAAAGTATTCCACGACAAAACCAAATTCACACATTATCTCTCCACGAATCCAGCCCTTCAAAGGATAATAACAGAAAAAAAAACAATACAAGGACGGGAACCACACCCTAGAAAAAACAAGAAGGTAATCCCTCAACAAACCTAAAAGAAGACAGCCACAAGGACAGAATGCCAACTTTAACAACAAAAATAACAGGAAGCAACAATTACTTTTCCTTAATATCTCTTAATATCAATGGACTCAACTCCCCAATAAAAAGACATAGACTAACAAACTGGCTATACAAACAAGACCCAACATTTTGCTGCTTACAGGAAACTCATCTCAGAGAAAAAGATAGACACTACCTCAGAATGAAAGGCTGGAAAACAATTTTCCAAGCAAATGGTAGGAAGAAACAAGCTGGAGTAGCCATTCTAATATCTGATAAGATTGACTTCCAACCCAAAGTCATCAAAAAAGACAGGGAGGGGCACTTCATACTCATCAAAGGTAAAATCCTCCAAGAGGAACTATCAATTCTGAATATCTATGCTCCAAATACAAAGGCAGCCACATTCATTAAAGAAACTTTAGTAAAGCTCAAAGCACACATTGCAACTCACACAATAATAGTGGGAGACTTCAACACACCACTTTCACCAATGGACAGATCATGGAAACAGAAACTAAACAGGGACACAGTGAAACTAACAGAAGTTATGAATCAAATGGATCTGGCAGATATCTACAGAACATTCTATCCTAAAACAAAAGGATATACCTTCTTCTCAGCACCTCGTGGTACCTTCTCCAAAATTGACCACATAATTGGTCACAAAACAGGCCTCAACAGATACATAAGTTCTAACACAGAGGAAGACAATGGGAATACAGACTGCACAGCTGTTCTATTAAGGTAGATTGCCCCCTTCCAGCTAAAAGTACACAACAGTATTGTGAGTAACCGCTGTCCACACATGTAACATGGCTGCTCTCCAGAATTACCTCTTTCATTCTCAGATAGATAGGAGAACATTTATTTTCAAATTACAGATTTGTATCAAGACTTAACTAAAATTTAGTACCATGGATCACTTTACATAGTATCTGTTTAAAACTGAATTACGAAATCCAAGAATCTTAAAAATGATTTACCCCAGTATTTGCTCAATATTGTTCATTCATTGATGTCCTTTTACTGTGAGAAAAAGGCCCTGTGGCTTTTATTCTTTGTTACCATATTTTATTACTGTCTTTACTTAGACCTGTGATTTCTTAGTAACCAGCTATAAGATTTTTTTCCTGGCCACAGATTCACGAGATAGCCATGTGCATCAGACTTGGCCCAGGAGATTTAAGACAGCACTCCACTGAGCTGGTGGCCATGTGGTGTAGCACATACTTGGCGACAGAGCCACCGGGTAAGGGGAGGGTGATGGAGCACATATACATCACAAGTTCATTGTGATAATTCTGTCAGTTCTCAGGCACCATCTGAATCCTTAACGTGTTGTTTTTGTTGAGCACATACACACAGGATTGTATGTTATTTCTTTCTGTTGTTTTCCCAGAAAAAGAACCAACACATCAAGGCACACTGTGATTCATTAATATTCATGAACTTTATAAATAATAGAGATACTGTTTGGAATTACATGGCCGAACCCCACTGTCCACACATCAATACCTATGCCATAGTCCCAGCATGTAAAACCTCCTGGGCCCTTTGGTGCAGCTACTTAACCCTTAGCTAAGTAATGCAGTTCTGGGTTGGTACATCAGTGATAGAAAGGGTGATTCCATAGCATGCCTATTGTTACTGATATACAATATGAATTTAGAACTGTAAATGCATATTTAAACATAATTTTATGCACATCATGGGCCTGAATTTTAGAGATGCTAAGCCTTAGGCTGATGTGACCATTTTTAAGCTTAAGTGAAGAGTAGAGAGCTCTGTAGAAATGACTGGCCCAGATGGACTTGATCTAATAGGAATGAACCCAAGGAGTCTCAGCTAGACAGGTCTGTTCACGCTGTTGGTCTCTCGATGTGGGAGTCTTTCTTCCCATCTATGGTATAGAATTATTTCTGGGGTATGAGTATCTTATTATGACCTGCAGTCATGCAAGTGGGGTATGTGTGTGTGTGTGTGTGTGTGTGTGTGTAAGAGAGATAGAGAGGCTGAGAGTCAAAGAGACAGGGATATAGACACAGAGAGAGTATATAGGTAGATGCACACATGTGTGTATGTGTGTGAAGGTCAGAGGTCACTGATGGTGACTTTCGTATCATCCTCCACCTTTATTTTGAGATAGGGTCTCTCAAGCTTACTACCACCTGTTGGTTAGATTGGCTCACAGTGAGCTCCAGGGATCTTTCCCACTTCTGCCCAGTACTGGGGGTTACAGATACTCACAACTGTTGTACCTGACTTTTTGTCAGGGGTTTGGAGATCTGAACTCAAACCTTCTTGCTTGGGTGGCTGGCACATTATTGACCTGCCATCAGCTCCTTGTAAAATTTCTTTGTGGCCAGTGCTTACAGCACCATGTTTGAAAAGGCCAGAGCAATGTGGTTTTTGTTTTGGTTTGTTTTTTTTGGTTTCTTTCTTTTTGCTATTTATTTATTTATTTATTTATTTATTTATTTATTTATTTATGTCTTGTCAGCTGCCATTGGGGATCATGGATTTTGGGTTCTATGTACCTTCATTTTGGGGGAAGATAAACAGTATTTTCTATGACTTCCTTGAGCAGAAAAAGAAGAGGCTGGAGATGAAGGTCAGAAGACAATGGGGCAGGAGAAGGTCAGACAACAAATGCTCAGTCTCTGATACTTTCACTTGGTAAAATCATTTCGTGGCCCTCAGCAGTTTTTATTTTTATTTTTCTTCTTCTCTTTTCCTTAAACTACACTGAACGGAGTTTGATTTCTCGGTGCCCAAGATCCCTGTCTGAGAAACAGGTTTGATTATGTATGTTATTCTGAGTTTTGCCAATAATCAAAAAAAGGAGACTCTGAGCATTAGAGATTCAGTTTTCAAATTGTCGATGCAAAACAAAGCAGGTCAACTTGGAAAATTATCTCCTCCTTCACGTAATGGCTCTTTCCTCGGAGAAGTTTGAGCAATTGTTGACTTTACAATGAGGTATATTTACGGAAAGCGAAGACAGCACAGTATTGTCGGTCTGCATCCGAGTTAGCATTAAGTAGGCAGACATGACCTTGCCCAGGGGATGAAGATGAATTTCCTGCCTGTGAATCTCAGAAGTGATGGCGTTTGTTCTTCCAGTCCCATTGGTTTGAAAAGCTGATGACTAAGGCCTTTCTGTTCCCAGTGTACTTTTACCCGGATGACACTAGGGCAGGATAAGGCTGTATGTCTCTGCATGGAGGGAAAAAAAAAAATCCAGAAAACTGGTTAGAGAAAAATAACAAGATCCTCACAGAAGAGGGGGAACCATCAAGCATTTGGAAATAAGAATTTAATGAGCAGGAACACCCCACAGGAGGGAAGCACACAGGATTGTTAATGAGAAACGGAAAAACACTCAAGCGATCACCCCTCTGCACTGGAGAGAACACATGCAGGGTTTTTTGTTGTTGTTGTTGTTGTTGTTTAATTCCCAGTATTTCCTTTCAACAGCTTACCATTTAAGGCAATTATTCTCTCTGTTAACAGCTCACCATCCACACCAGTGACTCAGGGCAGAGCCTTTCATTTATTTGTTTGATCTGCAAACTTGTCCTGTCATTAAGCCCAAGTACAGTTTGGCATGAGACAAAAATGTATAATATTCTCTGCTAGGCGATAGAAAGCTCTCTGGAGTTGTGCTGCTTAGTGACAGCTGGATGGAGTTTGAACACACTCACGACGCTGGGAATCCAACCCAAGGACATCGTAGGAGCCGGGCTATTGCTTTACCGCAGAGGCACACTCCCAGCAGAACGTCCCACTCGTGAGGTTTGAACCCAGGGTCCCAGTGGTCTTTCTCTGAAGTTCAGAGATCCACTCTTCTAAGAGGATTCAAGGCCTGTGTTTATGACCATAAGCTTCACACTGTCCTATCCTTCTGCTCCGAGGGCTCAGTTTATGGGAACTCCTAATCGAGTCTACTGAAGATTATTGACATTGTGGCTGTCATTTGCAGCCCACAGTGAGTACTGGAATCCTGTCACCATCCCTCTGGTCTCCTTCCTTTGGTAACCGAGTCCTCGCTCCCTTGCCCAGGTGCTGAGATCCAAGTATCTTAGGGTAGATCATGTCAGTGATCGTCTCTGTGCTGCCTGGACTTAATAAGGTTGTTACCCATCATGTCCTCTTCATCTACTGGGCCAAGTGTAGAGTATTGGCCCTTATTTGTAAACAGCCATGTTTGTATTTCCTCTAGCATTTAGTCTTGTAGGCCCAGTTTCCACAAACAAGCCATGCGGGTGCATGTTTCCGATTGGTGCCAGTTAGTGTTTAACTGGGATGAAGGCAGAGGAGATGTACAGTATACCTGCCCGTAGGTATAACCTGTGTACATTTCTATCACACTTTCCAGACGCTTCCCATCTGTTCTCAGATCATTCAGGTAGAAATAAGCAGGAAATGAATGCTCTAGCCCTATCGAGCCCTGCTCTCAGAGTGAGAAGATTGCGAGAGTGCTCTGTGCCTCTCGTGTATGTCGCTCTGCGTGCAAAGGGAGGGAAAGGTTGATTGTTAAGCAAGCTAGAAAACTGCCTTTTAATGAAGCATAAGCTAATGTTAGAACATTAATGTTTAATTACATGTTCAAACACCACTATCAGCCTACTCAAAGGTTGCTGGGATGCTGTGCAAGCCATGATCATCTTTCTTCTGGTTTGAAAAAACTTAAGTTGTTGTCTGCTTCTTCTTTGACTCAGGTTATTTAAAATAGAACGCAGACGTTTGTCTAATGCTTCAGTCTCATGATATATTGATAAAGTAAACCAGTCTATAAAGACTTTACTTGTCTTTTTCAATCATCAGGCATGTAATAAATCTTTTGTGCACTTTTTAGGTGGTTTTTATTGTTTTGGTTTGGCATATGAGTTCACATATCTTACATATTATAAATTTGTGTTAAAAGACATGTTAGATTAAAATTAATTCTATGTAGTGTACTTCTACAAATGATTCTGAATTTTAATACATGAACTTACTGGGTTTTTTTGTTTGTTTTGTTTTGTTTTGTTTTGTTTTGTTTTGTTTTGTTTTGTTTTGGTTTGGTTTGGTTTGGTTTGGTTTGGTTTGGTTTGGTTTGGTTTTTTGAGACAGGGTTTCTCTGTGTAGCCCTGGCTGTCCTGGAACTCACTCTGTAGACCAGGCTGGCCTCGAACTCAGAAATCCGCCTGCCTCTGCCTCTCAAGTGCTGGGATTAAAGGTGTGTGCCACCATTGCTGGGCTATGAACTTAACTGTTATTGCTATTGTGCTGTTACTGTGGTTTTTTTTTTTTTCTCTCTTCCAATTTATAACATGTGAAAGTGGTGTCCTACCTGCCTTTCAGTGCTGTGTAACAAACATTTACATAAGGAATCATTTCCAGCAATCTTTCTGCTGTTCATCTCTTCTCTTGATGGGCAGAGATGGTCTAGTACCACAGTGACCTGTGGATGTTAGGTCTGAAACAAGAGCTCATATGCAGTGTGTGTGTGTGTGTGTGTGTGTGTGTGTGTGTGTGTGTGTGTGCGGTTTCCTTTGTCTCAGTCTGTTCTTCAGTCCATTTGTCCAAGAGAACACCAGTGTCTCTAAGTGTCCTGACCACCACAGCTTTATGATGAGGCTGGCTTCATCTTTGGTAATGCACATGACCTCTGCCCCCACCTTTGCTCTTCTTTAGAAATCACTTCGCCTCTCCCAGCTGTTATTTGGGTCTCAGAGGTTTTTGACTCCAGCTATAAAACAGAAAATAGTAATGAGATTTTTCTCCGTGTCACCATTCCTGTAAGATCTGTGTTTCCTGAAGTCAGGATCCAAGAAATTCTTCTTTCAGGTTGGTCACTTTATCTCTGCAGTTAATGATGTGTGTAGTGCTCTTTTTAATGTAAACCTATTTGTTGAAACTAACTAAATGTTTATAAAATATGAAAGCAGTAAGAAAGAATAAAGGGCACAGAGAATAAATGTAGCAGGCAAGAAAACCTGGGTGGTTGAACGGACCACTCACGCTCCCTTCCTTGGATATTTCAGGCACCAAGTTTGTTGGTTTTGGCTGTTCAAAAACTGAATAAGTGGGGAAAGACACACCATACGAAGCAGACAGATAGTACAGGGTGATATGCCTTGTTGTGACTATAACTGTGTAGCCCTGTTCCACACAGACACACATACACACACACACACACACACACACACACACACACACACACACACACACACGGAGGGAGGGAGGGAGGGAGAGAGAGAGGGTGGGGAGAACACTAGCAAATCCAGATAAACCGGTCTACCTGTAATGTAAACTTGGCAGTAGTGTAATGGAAAAAAAAACCATGACCTGAGGATCTATAATGGAGACTCCTTCTGAAACGGCTGTGGAGCCCAGTGAGGTTCAGAAGATCCACAGTTCACAATGCTTGATCATGCTCCAGGCCCTGGCAGAAAGAATCATAAACTCTTAATGAGCAACTCAACTTAGCTCACCTTTTAACAATTCCCACGTGATAACGATCCAAACAGTGCTCATTTTTTAAGACCTTCTGAAGCAAGAACCAGGGGAGGTTTCAGATGAAATCAAACCTGTAAGGACGCGAATCATCAGGTTGCCACGCAGTTGGAATGTGAGGTTATCTCACATATCCAGTGTCTCCCAGAGCACACTGAGTCAGTCTCATCGTAGACTATGTCAAGTTCTGGACATACATGATGAAATGGGCTTAGCTGCACTCATAGACGGTAATAACATACTATTTAAGAACTTTATATAGTGTGATCGGACAGCTAGAACGGCTGATTAAATCTCAACTTCAGATTTTACTAGCTCTGCATCCTTAGAGACTTCCCCCATTACTTTCCAACCCGTTTTTTTTATCTGTAAATGGAGATAATGACTATCTGAGAGAAACCCTTCCTGTAGAGCACTCATTCAGTAGTATCAGCTATTTGTCCCTAGGAACGTGGTAGGCTCCCCTAGTTGTGGGCTGGAGTTAGAATCATGTGACCTAAGGACACCTAAATAGGTCTCATCAGTGTCGCCTAGAAACAAATAGAATGATGGCTAGCAGTAAACAGCATCCCTAAGGCAGGTATGATGCAGAACCAAATGATATACTAGCCTGGGTAACACTGTACTGTGGGAGTTTGTTCATGTTTGAGAAAAATTAAATGATGGAACTGTTAGCCAAAGAGGTAAATCATTTAAAATTTACATGGACAGCCAAAATGTATGTAACATTTCACATATGGACGTTTTTCCTCTTTCGATTGTATCAAATATTTATTTATTTATATTTATTTATAATTAATTATCTACAAAGTAGTTTGTATGTGAGTACAGCACAGGTGGGATATATATATATATATATATCACATATTTATACACACACATATATATACACACACATATGTATACACACACACACACACACACACACACACACACACACACATATATATATATATATATATATATATATATATATATATATACTACACACATATATCTGTTAGAAACCCAGAGTATATATGTATATTAACATATATATTACTAGCATATACATATATCACACTAATGTGATACTAACATACACACGTTAGCAAGGATAATCACAGTGTCGTTCTGCAAAGAAAACAATTATGACCATTTAAAGAAACAAGCTTTTGTGGTACGAAAATGACTATTACAAAGGATGCTTGTTTGCCCCTTAAGCGTCTGAGCGCTTTGTGTCTGTCTTGATTTTTGAGGGAAGAAGATGTGACTGAGAAGCGAAGGCCTGGACTGAGACTACATCCCCACCAATGACTCCAGTCAGCTATGCTCACTCGCTCCCAGGACTTAGGCGACTTTAAAATGAGTAACAAAGCAGTTGGTGCTCTCAGCTGGCTTCCCCCTTTCCGTGAACACGGTACATTCCCACATCCTTCTCATTAACCTCACGCGGACACACGGTGGTCATCAGCCTTACAGATGATTGCTGCTGAGGTTCGAGGCCTTTGATGACTAGCCCACAGCTGAGCAGCAGATGCAGGGTTGGCTGGGACATGGACACAGGAGTCCTGCTCCTGGCTTAGGGTTCTCACTGTAGAAGAGAATCCACTTCCCATCAGGAATAGGCAGCCACTGCCTGTCAGTGGGAACACACCCCTTTCAAACTTTCATCCTAATTTATAGCATGTAAGAGCCAACACCCACCAAGAGACTATTCTTTGACCTTTATCAGTATTTGTAAATATTACTTAAGGTCATTTTTCTAGCATCCTTGCTAGAACATGGACGGAGTTGTTAGAAGTACCTTTAAATGTAGAGCGTATAAATTAATTCACGTTATTACTTCAGTTTCACAGTTGAGCGGTCTTGTAAACAAAACTCCTCCCTCATTAGAACTGAGACCAATCTTGCAGCTCCCCACAGGTCTCCTCTCTTTTACACCCTGCTATGCCTCACACACTGACCTGCAACCCAGGGGAGTCCGTGCACAGTCGGTGAATTAAGCCAGAAATCATTTCTCATAGCATTGTGTCATCACCTCAGGGATGAAAAGGAAAAAGTCTGTTCATTTCTTTTGCACTTAATTAGGAAAAAAATTAAATGAAGTCTTCCAGAAGTGTCTAAAGTTTAACAAACCAATATTTGGATTTCTCAGCTGGTACAAATCTCATCTCTACCTCTTTGCTGAATGGAGTTATGAAATTCATTCTCCCTCTCCTCCTCTCTCTCTCCTCTCTCTCTCCTCTCTCTCTCCTCCCTCTCCCTCTCCCTCTCCCTCTCCTCTCCCTCTCCTCCTCTCCCTCTCCTCCTCTCCCTCTCCTCCTCTCCCTCTCCTCCTCTCCCTCTCCTCCCCTCCCTCTCCTCCCCTCCCTCTCCTCCCCTCCCTCTCCTCCCCTCCCTCTCCTCCCCTCCCTCTCCTCCCCTCCCTCTCCTCCCCTCCCTCTCCTCCCCTCCCTCTCCTCCCCTCCCTCTCCTCCCCTCCCTCTCCTCCCCTCCCTCTCCTCCCCTCCCTCTCCTCCCCTCCCTCTCCTCCCCTCCCTCTCCTCCCCTCCCTCTCCTCCCCTCCCTCTCCTCCCCTCCCTCTCCTCCCCTCCCTCTCCTCCCCTCCCTCTCCTCCCCTCCCTCTCCTCCCCTCCCTCTCCTCCCCTCCCTCTCCTCCCCTCCCTCTCCTCCCCTCCCTCTCCTCCCCTCCCTCTCCTCCCCTCCCTCTCCTCCCCTCCCTCTCCTCCCCTCCCTCTCCTCCCCTCCCTCTCCTCCCCTCCCTCTCCTCCCCTCCCTCTCCTCCCCTCCCTCTCCTCCCCTCCCTCTCCTCCCCTCCCTCTCCTCCCCTCCCTCTCCTCCCCTCCCTCTCCTCCCCTCCCTCTCCTCCCCTCCCTCTCCTCCCCTCCCTCTCCTCCCCTCCCTCTCCTCCCCTCCCTCTCCTCCCCTCCCCCTCCCCTCCCCCCTCTCCCTCCCCCCTCTCCCTCCCCCCTCTCCCTCTCCCCTCCCCTCCCCTCCCTCTCCCCTCCCTCTCCCCTCCCTCTCCCCTCCCTCTCCCCTCCCTCTCCTCCTCCCCTCCCTCTCCTCCTCCCCTCCCTCTCCTCCCCTCCCTCTCCTCCCCTCCCTCTCCTCCCCTCCCTCTCCTCCCCTCCCTCTCCTCCCCTCCCTCTCCTCCCCTCCCTCTCCTCCCCTCCCTCTCCTCCCCTCCCTCTCCTCCCCTCCCTCTCCTCCCCTCCCTCTCCTCCCCTCCCTCTCCTCCCCTCCCTCTCCTCCCCTCCCTCTCCTCCCCTCCCTCTCCTCCCCTCCCTCTCCTCCCCTCCCTCTCCTCCCCTCCCTCTCCTCCCCTCCCTCTCCTCCCCTCCCTCTCCTCCCCTCCCTCTCCTCCCCTCCCTCTCCTCCCCTCCCTCTCCTCCCCTCCCTCTCCTCCCCTCCCTCTCCTCCCCTCCCCTCTCCCCTCCCCTCTCCCCTCCCCTCCCCTCCCCTCCCCCCTCCCCTCCCCCCTCCCCTCCCCCCTCCCCTCCCCCCTCCCCTCCCCTCTCCCCTCCCCTCCCCTCCCCTCCCCTCCCCTCCCCTCCCCTCCCTCCCCTCCTCCTCTCCTCTCCTCTCCTCTCCTCTCCTCTCCTCTCCTCTCCTCTCCTCTCCTCTCCTCTCCTCTCCTCTCCTCTCCTCTCCTCTCTTCTCCCTTCTTTCCCTTTCTTTCTTGATTGTGTGTGTGGTGTTTGTGGTCACTTTTGCTAAGGAGAAACTTGAGCCTGAATAATTCACTTTTAACATTCAAGTGATGACATGCTCTATGTCCACAGTTGTGTGCCAAGGCAGGAATATTAAATGTAACACCTCTCTATGGGTAAATTATAGTCTTCTCAGTTGACATTCCCTGTCCTGTACATAAAGCCTCGCCTCTTTCCTTCACAGAAATCTCTTGCCCCCTCCAACCCCTGTGTTATTCAGACTTGACTTCACCCTTTTACACATTTCCTTCCTAGTAAGACATCTTTCTTCACTATTAGGTTACTCTCGCTAAGCTGATGGGTTGCTGGGCTTTGGTTCTTTTTTTTTTTATCAGTTTATTTTTATTTATTTATTTATTTTTAATTTTTAATATTTTTATTACATATTTTCCTCAATTACATTTCAATGCTATCCCAAAAGTCCCCCATAGCGCCCCCCACTTCCCTATACACCCATTCCCATTCTTTTGGCCCTGGCATTCCCCTATATTGGGGCATATAAAGTTTGCAAGTCCAATGGGCCTCTCTTTCCATTGATGGCCGACTAGGCCATGTTTCGATACATATGCAGCTAGAGACAAGAGCTCCGGGGTACTGGTTAGTACATCATGTTGTTCCAACAATAGGGTTGCAGATCCCTTTAGTTCCTTGGGTACTTTCTCTAGCTTCTCCATTGGGAGCCCTGTGATACATCCAATAGCTGACTGTGAACATCAACTCCTGCGTTTGCTAGGCCCCGGCATAGTCTCACAAGAGACAGCTATATTTGGGTCCTTTCAGCAAAATCTTGCTAGTGTATGCAATGGTGTCAGCGTTTAGAAGCTGATTATGGGATGGATCCCTGGATACGGCAGTCTCTAAATGGTCCATCCTTTCATCACAGCTACGAACTTTGTCTCTGTAACTCCTTCCCTGGGTGTTTTGTTCCCAATTATAAGAAGGTGCACAGTGTCCACACTTTGGTCCTCATTCTTCTTGAGTTTCATGCGTTTAGCAAATTGTATCTTATATCTTGGGTATCCTAAGTTTTGGGCTAATATCCACTTATCAGTAAATACATATTGTGTGAGTTCTTTTGTGATTGTGTTACTTCACTCAAGATGATGCCCTCCAGGTCCATCCATTTGGCTAGGAATTTCATAAATTCATTCTTTTTAATAGCTGAGTAGTACTCCATTGTGTAAATGTACTATAATTTCTGTATCCATTCCTCTGTTGAGGGACATCTGGGTTCTTTCCAGCTTCTGGCTATTATAAATAGGGCTGCTATGAACATAGAGGAGCATGTGTCCTTCTTACCGGTTGGGACATCTTCTGGATATATGCCCAGGAGAGGTATTGCTGGATCCTCCAGTAGTACTATGTCCAATTTTCTGAGGAACCGCCAGACTGATTTCCAGAGTGGTTGTACAAGCTTGCAATCCCACCAACAATGGAGGAGTGTTCCTCTTTCTCCACATCCTTGCCAGCATCTGCTGTCACCTGAATTTTTGATCTTAGCCATTCTGACTGGTGTGAGGTGGAATCTCAGGGTTGTTTTGATTTGCATTTCCCTGATGATTAAGGATGTTGAACATTTTTCAGGTGTTTCTCTGCCATTAGGTATTCCTCAGGTGAGAATTCTTTGTTCAGTTCTGAGCCCCATTTTTTAATGGGGTTATTTGACTTTCTGGAGTCCACCTTCTTGAGTTCTTTATATATATTGGATATTAGTCCCTTATCTGATTTAGGATAGGTGAAGATCCTTTCCCAATCTGTTGGTGGTTTTTTTGTCTTATTGATGGTGTCTTTAGCCTTGCAGAAGCTTTGTAGTTTCATGAAGTCCCACTTGTCAATTCTCGATCTTACAGCACAAGCCATTAATGTTCTATTCAGGAATTTTTCCCCTGTGCCCATATCTTCAAGGCTTTTCCCCACTTTCTCCTCTATAAGTTTCAGTGTCTCTGGTTTTATGTGAAGTTCCTTGATCCACTTAGACTTGACCTTAGTACAAGGAGATAGGAATGGATCGATTCGCATTCTTCTACATGTTACCAACCAGTTGTGCCAGCACCATTTGTTGAAAATGCTGTCTTTCTTCCACTGGATGTTTTTAGCTCCCTTGTTGAAGATCAAGTGACCGTAGGTGTGTGGGTTCATTTCTGGGTCTTCAATTCTATTCCATTGGTATATTTGTCTGTCACTATACCAGTACCATGCAGTTTTTATCACAATTGCTCTGCAGTAGAGCTTTAGGTCCGGCATGGTGATTCCACCAGCGGTTCTTTTATCCTTGAACAGAGTTCTTGCTATCCTAGGTTTTTTGTTATTCCAGATGAATTTGCAGATTGCACTTTCTAATTCGTTGAAGAATTGATTTGGAATTTTGATGGGGATTGCATTGAATCTGTAGATTGCTTTTGGCAAGATAGCCATTTTTACAATGTTGATCCTGCCAATCCATGAGCATGGGAGATCTTTCCATCTTCTGAGATCTTCTATAATTTCTTTCTTCAGAGACTTGAAGTTTTTATTATACAGATCTTTCACTTCCTTAGTTAGAGTCACGCCAAGATATTTTATATTATTTGTGACTATTGAGAAGGGTGTTGTTTTCCTAATTTCTTTCTCAGCCTGTTTATTCTTTGTGTAGAGAAAGGCCATTGATTTGTTTGAGTTAATTTTATATCCAGCTACTTCACCGAAGCTGTTTATCAGGCTTAGGAGTTCTCTGGTGGAATTTTTAGGGTCACTTATATATACTATCATATCATCTGCAAAAAGTGATATTTTGACTTCATCTTTTCAAATTTGTAACCCTTTGATCTCCTTTTGTTGTCGAATTGCTCTGGCTAGGACTTCAAGTATAATGTTGAATAGGTATGGAGAAAGTGGACAGCCTTGTCTAGTCCCTGATTTTAGAGGGATTGCTTCCAGCTTCTCACCGTTTACTTTGATGTTGGCTACTGGTTTGCTGTAGATTGCTTTTATCATGTTTAGGTATGGGCCTTGAATTCCTGATCTTTCCAAGACTTTTATCATGAATGGGTGTTGGATCTTGTCAAATGCTTTTTCCGCATCTAACGAGATGACCATGTGGTTTTTGTCTTTGAGTTTGTTTATATACTGGATTACGTTGATGGATTTCCGTATATTGAACCATCCCTGCATCCCTGGGATGAAACCTACTTGGTCAGGATGGATGATTGTTTTGATGTGTTCTTGGATTCGGTTAGCAAGAACTTTATTGAGTATTTTTGCATCAATATTCATAAGGGATATTGGTCTGAAGTTTTCTATCTTTGTTGGGTCTTTTTGTGGTTTAGGTATCAGAGTAATTGTGGCTTCATAGAATGAGTTGGGTAGAGTACCTTCTGTTTCTATTTTGTGGAATAGTTTGTGAAGAACTGGGATTAGATCTTCTTTGAAGGTCTGATAGAACTCTGCACTAAACCCATCTGGTCCTGGGCTTTTTTTAGTTGGGAGACTATTAATGACTGCTTCTATTTCTTTGGGGGATATAGGGCTGTTTAGATCATTAACCTGATCCTGATTCAACTTTGGTACCTGGTATCTGTCTAGGAACTTCTCCATTTCATCCAGGTTCTCCAGTTTTGTTGAGTATAGCCTTTGGTAGAAGGATCTGATGGTGTTTTGGATGTCTTCAGGATCTGTTGTTATGTCTCCTTTTTCATTTCTGATTTTGTTAATTAGGATGCTTTCCCTGTGCCCTCTAGTGAGTCTGGCTAAGGGTTTATCTATCTTGTTGATTTTCTCAAAGAACCAGCTCCTTGATTGGTTGATTCTTTGAATAGTTTTTCTTGTTTCCACTTGGTTGATTGCACCCCTGAGTTTGATTATTTCCTGCTGTCTACTCCTCTTGGGTGAATTTGCTTCCTTTTGTTCTAGTGCTTTTAGGTGTGTTGTCAAGCTGCTAATGTGTGCTCTCTCTAGTTTCCTTTTGGAGGCACTCAGAGCTATGAGTTTTCCTCTTAGAAATGCTTTCATTGCGTCCCATAAGTTTGGGTATGTTGTGGCTTCATTTTCATTGAACTCTAAAAAGTCCTTAATTTCTTTCTTTATTCCTTCCTTGACCAAGGTATCATTGAGAAGAGTGTTGTTCAGTTTCCACGTGAAGGTTGGCTTTCTATTATTTATTTTGTTATTGAAGATCAGCCTTAGTCCATGGTGATCTGATAGGATGCATGGGACAATTTCAATATTTTTGTATCTGTTGAGGCCTGTTTTGTGACCAATTATGTGGTCAATTTTGGAGAAGGTACCATGAGGTGCTGAGAAGAAGGTATATCCTTTTGTTTTAGGATAGAATGTTCTGTAGATATCTGCCAGATCCATTTGATTCATAATTTCTCTTAGTTTCTCTGTGTCCCTGTTTAGTTTCTGTTTCCATGATCTGTCCATTGGTGAAAGTGGTGTGTTGATGTCTCCCACTATTATTGTATGAGGTGCAATGTGTGCTTTGAGCTTTACTAAAGTTTCTTTAATGAATGTGGCTGCCTTTGTATTTGGAGCATAGATATTCAGAATTGATAGTTCCTCTTGGAGGATTTTACCTTTGATGAGTATGAAGTGTCCCTCCCTGTCTTTTTTAATGACTTTGGGTTGGAAGTCAACCTTATCAGATATTAGAATGGCTACTCCAGCTTGTTTCTTCATACCATTTGCTTGGAAAATTGTTTTCCAGCCTTTCATTCTGAGGTAGTGTCTATCTTTTTCTCTGAGATGAGTTTCCTGTAAGCAGCAAAATGTTGGGTCTTGTTTGTGTAGCCAGTTTGTTAGTCTATGTCTTTTTATCGAGGAGTTGATTCCATTGATATTAAGAGATATTAAGGAAAAGTAATTGTTGTTTCCTGTTATTTTTGTTGTTAAAGTTGGCATTCTGTTCTTGTGGCTGTCTTCTTTTAGGTTTGTTGAGGGATTACCTTCTTGTTGTTTCTAGGGCGTGCTTCCTGTCCTTGTATTGGTTTTTTTCTGTTATTATCCTTTGAAGGGCTGGATTCGTGGAGAGATAATGTGTGAATTTGGTTTTGTCGTGGAATACTTTGGTTTCTCCATCTATGTTAATTGAGAGTTTCGCTGGGTATAGTAACCTGGGCTGGAATTTGTGTTCTTTTAGTGTCTGTATAACATCTGTCCAGGATCTTCTGGCTTTCATAGTCTCTGGTGAAAAATCTGGTGTAATTCTGATAGGCTTGCCTTTATATGTTACTTGGCCTTTTTCTCTTACTGCTTTTAGTATTCTATCTTTATTTAGAGCATTTGTTGTTCTGATTATTATGTGTCGGGAGGTATTTCTTTTCTGGTCCAGTCTATTTGGAGTTCTGTAGGCTTCTTGTATGTTCATGGGCATCTCTTTCTTTAGATTTGGGAAGTTTTCTTCTATAATTTTGTTGAAGATGTTTGCTGGTCCTTTGAGTTGAAAATCTTCATTCTCATCCACTCCTATTATCCGTAGGTTTGGTCTTCTCATTGTGTCCTGTATTTCTTGGATGTTTTGAGTTAGGATCTTTTTGCATTTTACATTTTCCTTGATTGTTGTGCCGATGTTCTCTATGGAATCTTCTGCACCTGAGATTCTCTCTTCCATCTCTTGTATTCTGTTGCTGATGCTCGTATCTATGGTTCCAGATTTCTTTCCTAGGGTTTCTATCTCCAGTGCTGCCTCATTTTGGGTTTTCTTTATTGTGTCTACTTCCCTTTTTAGTTCTAGTATGGTTTTGTTCATTTCCATCATCTGTTTGGATGTGTTTTCCCGTTTTTCATTAAGGACTTCTACCTGTTTGATTATGTTATCCTGTTTTTCTTTAAGGATTTGTAACTCTTTAGCAGTGTTCTCCTGCAATTCTTTAAGGGATTTTTGTGCTTCCTCTTTACTGTCTTCTACCTGTTTACCAGTGTTCCTTTGTATTTCTTTAAGTGTGTTATTAAAGTCCTTCTTGAAGTCATCTACCATCATCAGGAGATATGCTTTTAGATCCGTGTCTAGCTTTTCCGGTGTGTTGGGGTGCCCTGGACTGGGCAAAGTGGGAGTGCTGGGTTCTGATGATGGTGAGTGGTCTTGGTTTCTGTTAGTAAGATTATTACGTTTACCTTTCACCATCTGGTAATCTCTGGGGTTAGTTGTTGCCGTTGTCACTGTTTAAAGATTGGAGCAGAAGCTGTGTTCCACTCACCAGCAGTCTCAAAATCATGTGGCGGGGGTCGTGGGTAGCTGGCAGTACCCCGGTGCTGGTCCAGCCGGATGAGGCCTGTGGCCCTACTCAGGCTGGTTTCTGCTTCTCTAACTAATGCAGTCTCAGGTCCCGCGCGCAATTGGATTGGAGCAGAAGCTGTGTTCCACTCACCAGAAGTCTTAAGATCCTGTGGCGGGTGTTGTGGGTAGCTGGTGAGTGTCAGCCGACCCTGCGCCCTAGCTACCCCTGTGCTTTTCTGACCGGAAGAGGCTTGTCGGGCTTTGGTTCTTACTGTACTGAATTATTAGTAAATTTATTCATTTTCTTTGATTCATGATTGTAGCTCCAGCTAAGATACGAGGCCTTCTAATGCTACTTTGGACTTATGGAGGAAAACAGACTCTCTATTTTACATTTGTTTGAAGGAAAGGGTCCAGTGAGATCCTGACAGGGGTATGTCTCAAGGGACAGATTCTCAAAAGTGAAATAGATGGGAGATACTTGATAGGAGAAGAAAGCTTATACTGAGATCAACAAAGCCCAGGTATGCAACACTGTGCTTTGTTCCTACTTGGTGGATGAGTAAATATCTGGAATTCATTACAAATATCTAGATGATGTCTTTGGGGGGTCATGCTTAACACCATCTCCATCCTGTATTCAGTGCAAGCCTAGGGTTATGTTAGGCTGGAGGCCAGTTAGATCATAGCATGCAAGGAAGCCCTTTACTTAAATACCACACGCACACATTGATCCTCTTCCTTCTGCACCCTAAAGTTTAGCCTAGATACCTAGTCCATCGCTATGTCTCTCCACCAGAATCCCTTAGCATCTTCCCAGTTGTGAAGGGCATGTGTGTTTCTGAGATTTCTAAACAGCTTCTGTGGATGAGCCTGTTCCTGCCTAAGATCCAGGAATATTCAATCTGGGAGAACAGGGCTTTTATCTTTTATCTGGAAGTTACCAGGAAGGACCCTCAGCAGCGAGTCCATATTTCCTATGACGAGTCAGCACTCACTACAGGACTCTGAGTAGCTAAGTGAAAAAGTCTTGGACAGAGAACTGCTGTGAGCCCAGGGGAGATAGACTGAGACTGGCATTTGGGAGAGACCAGGCTTATTTCTGTTACCTTACCGGGAGAGCTGGTTGCTGCTAATGACAGTACACCTGACTCACAGGCGTTCACCGCATCAAAGTAGGCTAGTAAGTGTGGCATGCCACCTTGGGGTGGATACGGCAGAATTTATAAATACATTTTCCCAGTTCTGATAAAAGCCATGCAGTCTGAAATGTATTTGCAACTTTATTATACAAAATCAGTCTGTCTACATCAACGTTGTAAGGCTCTGGTCTCACTTGTGTTCCTTGGATGTGAAGGAAGCTGAGCACTCACTGGGTGGTTGTTTTTACGTTGCAGCTGTAAAGCTCACGGGTTTTCACACATTGGTTAGCACAGGATCCCAGAGCTACATCATATTGTATGTTGCCCACAGTGGAATAAAGAGTGATGATGTTGCTCTTCCACAGGCTACTTCCACCCCTGAAACTCCACGTGCCTTGTGTTCAGTGATGTGCCAGCAGCCTGTGTCGCTGTATTTTTGTGTCACTTACTATAAGATTGGCACAATCTGATTACAACAAATTAAACTGCTCAGTTTGATGAAGCACTCACTCCTGCCAGGTGGCAAACTTTTATTTGTACTTCACATTCAGGATCCTTCCATGGCAGATAATGACATCAACACTAGTTTATAAACACAGAAACCACACTTAGCCTGGTCCCTTAATTTGCCAAGAGTCACACACTTAGGGTCACGTGATTCCATACTTGCCACCCCCAGGTTTGTGCTGTTCTATAATGCCTCAGAGCTGCATGTGGATGGCCTTAAAGGGTAGACACAGCACCTTCAACTGGTGACACTGCACAGACAAGAACAATTTGTGATTTGACTATAGCTGTGCAGTGAATGCCCTGGGATCCCAACACGCGTATTCCTCATCTTCATAAAGACAAAAGAATTCAAAGATATCTATAGGAGGGGATTAGGGAGACTTTACACAATGTACATGTATTAGGGAGAGGGGTCATGGGGGTGGGTCTACCAGTGTAGGGAACTGACTGTCTTCCAAGACAGTACAACAAGTGGGAATTTGTCAGCGGAAGGAAACAGAAAAATATGACAGGATTCTTTTTTTTAATCTTTTTTTTTTTGTTGATGTTTTCTTATGTTATCCCTTTTCCTGGTTGCCCTCTGGAAACCCCCTATTCTTCCCTCCTTCTTCATGCTTCTATGAGAATCTCCCCCACCCCCAGTCCTGCCTCACCGCCCTAGCCTTCCCCTACACTGGGGCATTGATCCTTCACAAGACCAAGGGCCTCTCCTCCCATTGATGCCAGGTAGGTAATCCTTTGCTACATATGTGGCTGGAGCCATGGATCCCTCCATGTGTACTCCTTAGGTGGTGGTTTAGACTCTGGGAGCTCTGGTTGGTTGATATTGTTGTTCTTCCTGTGGGGTTGCAAACCCCTTCAGCTCCTTCAAGAATGGCCAGGGTGATAAGACAGCTTGATGTATTTAGGAGTTGTGGCAGAAATGATCTCTCTTCTTTATTTTTTGTATCCTCCTTCCTGTATTGCTGCCTTCCTTTTCCTCCTCCTTCAGAAATGTGCCTAGGTAGAGACTGGACTGAGGGAAGGCACCCACAGGGTCCAGTGAAGGTGTATTTCTCACCTCCTGTGATTTCTGTATCCTGTGCATCTGACCAAACCAGCCCCTTCAGAACTCCTTCCACTAGCATTAGAGAAAACTGCAGAGTGCCACCATAGTTCTTCCCCAGAGGCCTAAGGCTAGAATATCCTCTGCCCATTATTGATTACTATTGTGGAGTCGTTAGCTCTTGCCATTAGGACTATGCTCACGCTAAAGGTGTTACAGCCGGATGTATGCACTCCAGATTCTCATTACAGGCTGCTGACCTCTCCCTATAAATCTGAGCTCGAACTTACCAGCTTTCTCCTTGTTGTCCCTAATTGGAAAGTTCTCTGCTCTATACAGGTACAAAATGTACGATCAAAGCTTGAATTTCTGCCCCTTATTAACATTGCCTTTGTGACTTATTCCCTCAATTCCCTTTCCATTGGAAATCTAGCTGAAACACATTGCTCAGCTTTGAATACAAGTGAGCTTAGGTAGAGCCCATTACATACCAAAGTGTCCACTAATCAGGAGCAGTGAAATGCCGGCAGCTAGAGAATGTTAAAATGGCCTTTAATAATTAATTACTCACATGCCATTTTTTTTTACTGAATAACCCAGAAAAAAATTATGAAATTTTCAGCAGTTGGAAACTTCTTTTAGTGTTTGAAAAAAAATCCAAGTACCAAGCATATAACATTAAATTGTGTGAAGGGTCTGTAGGAGGTATGTAATGATCTCATGGTACGTGTCCTTCAGATGGACTCCATGGGACAAAGATGAATGTGCGTCTATAGGAGGAAGAGTGGACGTTTCTGACTTGCCTCATCTATCAGGGGAAAGTATTTCCTGGATTTAATCTTTTGGATTTCTCACTAAAGTCCTACGTTCATGCTAGGATAGTTTCCAGGACGCTATTGTGATATCCCTTTTAAGAAGAAGGACTAACTGTGCCCTGTACTCAGGAGCTCTTTAACAGCAAGATGTCCCTGTCCTGGGTCTTCACATATGACTTAATCAGAATTAATATAATTCAGTGACGCTCATCTTAAGGGTACATTTACACATGCTGGTATATGCACACATTTAAATACTTGTATCACTTGATTCATTTAAATAGCATTTTAATAGAGTTGTTTGGGATATTCTAAATGAGTTTTATTCTCCTAAGAGTCTTTATCTCCTTATACTAAGAGATATTGAAGCAATTTCAAAGAAGAGAATCTTGACCTGCATGATCTAATCGGATGGGGTAATCACAACTTTGAGATGAAGATATGTGCATAATTACTGTATAAAATTAAAATGACCGCTCAGATACGTCTCTGTGGCACGTATGTGCTCAACTTCCTGCAGATACTACATTCGAGTTTTTAGGTAACCTGTGAAGTGTTATATTTGAGGAAGAAGATACTGTCTTTTAGTGGTTACTTTGGGTTTTTATAATCACACAACCAGCTCATCAATGGTTGGCCCAGAAATGCAGGTCAGACTCTTAAAAAATTCCATATGTAACTGTCTCTAACCTGGCAAGCCTAGGTAAAATCTTCATGTCTATGTGCTGAATATTTTAAGGGGTCTGTAAAAGACCAATAGAACACACATTACTTGTGTTGATCAATAATTAACACATTAAAAAGTATTACTGGGTGTACTAGACAGCACCTATTACTTACTTAAATATCAAACTATGAGGCTACCATGGTATCTTCAATGGTTTTTATGGGTTTCTGTTCCTTTCTGTTATCATCTGGGATGTTCTATACCTAGGTTGCTGGACCCGATATGAGTTACACTAATTAATTTAGTTTTAGTATCAAATACTAATGTACTCAACTGTCCTTCTAGCCAGTTTCTCTCATTGTGACGTATCCACTCATGAGGATGCATGTGGCAAATTTTGTAACCCTTCCCCCCCCCCCTTTTTTTTCTTACTTGGCTTTAACTGGAATGATTCTTTTAAAAATGTTGACCTATTTCGTAAAGATTCTCAGTCATTTCAACATCTGGTTAAGGGGTTGAGGGCTCATTTCCCACAATTCTCTTGGCTTTATTACTCTCTGAATTATCCAGGGTTCTCTAGAAAGGTGCACCCCACAGAGTGACTTTATATTAAAGGGAGTGTGTTAGATTGGCTCGTAGAATACTGTATGGGTGGTCCAGTATGATCTGCTGTCACTCTGCAGAGGCTGTACACTAAGGTTGGGTGCTTTAGCAGTCCAAGTCTGGTGCTGAAGGACGGCAGGACTCTTGGAGCAGCCCTGGTTCTTCAATATGCAGGGGAAGATTGAAGTTGGTTCTGGCATCAGTGAAGGGAGGCACAGGCGTAGGGCAAATGAACTTGAAACTAGCAGGAAGGTACTCTCCAGCAAGATACAAGACAGCAAGCAGGCAAAGAAACAGACACTTCCCCTCCTTCTGCATCTCTAGGCCACCACTGGGGAGTGTCAGTTCCATTCTGGGTGGATGATCTCACAGCCCCTCAAGGGCACCCAGAGGCTCATCTCTTAGTTGATTCTGGATCTGGTCAAGTTGACAACCAAGATCATTCATCATGATGTCTTTGTTCTTTCCTGGAGACATTAATTTTTAGTGTGACCCATCAAGTTTCCGTTTGCCACAAAACAGTGTACAGTGTGTTGTCTTAGTCCTGACATAATCTTCCCCTGTCTAAAGTTCTTATTTTAAAATGATATGCAGAGCACAATCATTATCTTTGGGACAGAGAACATATAATCAAAGGGACTAAAGCAAAACAAAACAGCTGTTTCCAACCCCCTGACACCAAGTGTGGAGACTTCCTACTTCAATGGGCTCTGCAGTTCTCAGCCTACATTACACAGACATTACACAATTTGACTCAGTTTTGGCTCACAGTTTACTATCTCGGTCCATGAGAGGACCACACCTTCACACACCACAACTGTGATTCTCCAGATTTTCTACTAATTTTGTCAAACTTCTTTGAAAATCAAGCATTCTCAGGACTCCCTCTCACATTCGGGAGTTCCCTAGATAAGCTCCCCAGACTTGAACAGCCATTTTACTGTTGCAAAAGGACAAAGATCAAAATGGCCACCTGAAGAGGTGCATCCTGAGAGGCGGGTGTGAGGTCAGAGAGACTAATCCTCTGCCTGCCATTCACAAACTTCCTAGGAGTTGCTGTGATGGTTGCTGTTTGCTTCTTACTTTGTTCCTGATTTAAACAGTTGAAGGAAACTCAGGGGTGTTACTGGGGGAAGGTAGAGGCATCCCTTTAGTAAGCTGATTAGAAAGGATCTCTGATTTCTTTCTCTCTTTTCCACGTTTGAGTTGGGGGAGGAACACACTTCATGATTACAACTTATGTGTTTTCACTTAAACATTTGCAAACGTCCCTATCTTGTTGTTCACAAGGTAAACTTACCTTGTACTTTTTGCACACTGAGAGAAAAAGTTCAAATTTTACTTTTCTGAACAGTGTGATAATTTTTGCTTGCTACAAGAAACTAAATGACTGGTGTTCTGAAAAAAAGTGAGTGTTTTTTTTTCTTTCAAAAATACTCTTAGATTCTGTCTTCCCAAATATCAAGAGGACCCATGCCACTGCTGACGGCTAAATCCATTTATCATGCCGATGGTTTGAGATTGTTTAGGATTACTTTTGATGACCGCCCCTCCCCCTTTACCATTTGATTGACAGATATAATGAAAGTGGCTGGCAGCCCCTATCAAAACCAAGAGATGCCACGTATTAACAAGCAAAAATAGCTACCTTTCGTCTAAGCAACCACAAAGAGTCCGAAGTTCTTTCTAAGTTTCTTTTCCAAGATATTACACAAAAATATAACATAAATATATTTTGGTCTTAAGCCAACATTTCCTCAACAAGCTAGTAGCTCATACATACTATTTGAAACCACCTCATTTTCAGCTTTAATTTCCCTAGACATTTGAGGCACGGTAGCTATTAGCACATGTACGCACTGGAGTGAATTTGGTGGGGAAGCACATGGAATGTAACTGTGGAGGCAGCCATCTTCCATTTCTGCCCCAGAAGCCTCTCACACTGCTGAAGGAAGCATCTCTCCTTATTATTCCTATGTTCCTTTCTAATAAATTTTAAATTCAGGAATCCTTTCAATTTGTCTATTGTGTTGGCAGAGCAGGTGTGTGTTTAGCAGCTGCCAAGCTTTCTAGGTAATTATTATTCATAATTAGCACTCTTTTACCTAGGCATTCAAATACTTCCCTGAGAAGCATTTTCTCCAACAGAGATAGTGTGCCCAACAATACACGGCTCCCGCCTTGTGGGACATAGTAAACCTGCATCCATAGGTGAATAGTTTCAGTTATTCTAAACCTATAATCATACAGTAATTTTGAGGTGCATTTTTACATTTCACCAGCATAAAAACAAATTAGTCTGTTGTGCTTTTTTGATTAGAAAATACTGCCTTTGCAATGCTCCTACTTTTATATTTGAGACAATCATTTTGTGTAGGTTTTTTTTTTTTCCTTTTTTGATTTGGGGAGACTATCTCAGTACTAGTGGAGATTCACATGCTCTTCTGCAGCTCAGACCTTAATGAAACATGGTTGTTTATGCCTTCGAGTGTCCAGTGTGGGCAAGACTTGCTATAGACAGTGTTTGTGGACCTTATCTGGACATCATTAATATGGAAGTTTTCCTTTGGTGGGAGAATGTGTAATGGCAGCCTGACTCCCCTACTGTGAGATCTGACTGCTTCCGTGGACCCAGGAATAATGATGCACAGCCCCAAACTGCAGATATTACCTAATGTTGTTTATATAATATAACCTAATGTTGTTTATATAATATAATAATATTGCTTAAAATGATATATATACATATATATTTGCTTAAAAGAAAATATGTATCTATATGTCTATATAAAATATATTTATAATGTAAACATATTGTGTAATTAATTAAATATAATTTTACTATATAAAATACTTTATATAATATGTATATTATATATTATAGTTATATTAGAGTCACATATTTATTATATATTATACATTATACTTGTTTATACATATACATATACATATACATATACATATACATATACATATACATATACATATACATATACATATACATATACATATACATATACATATACATATACATTATACATATACATTTACATCATATACACTGAAGCCAGTCAAGACAGCCCAGCTAGGAGACGGGATCCAAAGGCAGGAAACACAGTCCTAGACAGCCCCTACTCCAGTTGTTAGGGTATCCACATTAAGACCAAACTGCACATCTGCTGCAGATGCACAGGAGTCTAGGCCCAGCCCCTGCAAGCTCTTTGGCTGGTGGTTCAGTCTCTGTGAGCCTACATGGGCCCAGGTTAGTTGACTCTGCAGCTCTTCTTATGGTGTTCTTGACCCTTCCGTCTAGCTCAATCTTATCCCCCACTTTCCCCCAAGATTCTTTGAGCTCTGCCTGATGTTAGACTGTGGGTCTCTGCATCTGTTTCCAATCAATGCTGGATGAAGTCTCTCAGGAGACAGTTATAGTAGGTTCCTTTGTGCAAGCATAGCAGAATATCATTAACAGTGTCAAATGCTGGCTCTCCCCCATGGGATGTGTCTCAAGTCAGGCCAGTCATTGATAGGCCATTCTTTCCATCTCTGCTCCTTCTTTATCCCTGCACATCTAGTAAAACCAGGGCAAACTTTGGATTGAAGGTTTTCTGGGTGGGTTCATGTCCCCCCTCATCCTCTGGAAGTCCTCCCTGGCTACAGGAGGTGTCCACTTCAGTCTCCATATCTCCAGCTGCTAGGAGTCTTATCTAGGGTTAACCCCATAGACTGCTGGGCACCTTCCCTGTCTCACTAGCCTGTCTTGGCTAGTCCCAGAGATGCCCCCCCACCTATTACTTTCTCTCTCCCACCCCCTCTTTCTTCACACCTGGTCCCGAGCCCCTTTTCCCTCCCTGCCCCCTTTCCCACCCAGTTCCCCCCTCCATCCACCTCATTTTCTGTTTATATTTATATCACATACTTTGGTGTTTGTTATTAATCCTTATGCCAAGTATGAACTCTTGGTCTTTTGGCTTCATTGGCTCCTCCTCTTTCATTTTATTAAAAAAGATATTACAATTTTATTATTTTATTTTTCATATCTATTTTCTTCTTTTTTGTCTCAATAGTGATTTTTAACAAATTAAAATATAACATGGGACAAAAACCATCTTGTCAAAGTTGTACAAGGAAAGCCATCAGAAGGCGAGGAGAGCTAACGGAAGGAATGAGGATGAGACCTACTTGTTCAGACATCTAGGTGTTCCATAAGGACTGCACTGGAAGCTGTCCTACAAATGCGGAGGACCTGGTGGAAACCCATGCAGGACCTGTGCTTGCTGCTTAGGTCTCCCTGAGTTCAAGTGAGCTTTGCTCAGTTGATTTAGAGGGAAGCTTTCCCCGCTGCTGTCCTCCCTCCCCTCTGCCTCTCAATCTTTCTTCTTCCTCTTCTTCAGGGTTCCCTGAACCCTGAGAGGAAGAATTTGGTGGAGACAGCTCCTTTAGAGCCGTGAGTTCCTAGGTGTCTCTCTCTTTGTATAATGTTTGCCTGTGGGTCTCTGATTTTGTTCCTATGTGCTGCAGGAAGAAGCCTCTTTGATGATGGCTGAATAAGACACTGGTCTATAAGTGTAGCAGAATATAATTAGGGGTCATTTTATGGTTTCCTTTACCTTTTAGATCAGTAGTATTTGGTTTTATCCAGGTCTCTGAGCTATGTAGTCTCTGGTTCTTGGTCACCCAGAGTGTCAGGTGTGAGCTCCATCCCCTGGGGTACAGCTTAAGGCACGTGAGGACCTTGGGTGGTTGCTACCATAGACTCGGTGCCACTGTTGCACTGCATAGCTTGTAGTAAGGACAGAGAGTTGACCAAAGGGCTTGTCTCTGGGTCAATGTTTACATTTCTCTTTTGGTAGCACACAGAGTGTGTTCCCATGTCAAAGGCCCTAGAACGTGTGGGCGGAGGCTCAATGTGGGCACCAGCTCTAGCTCTCGTGCTTAATGAATTGTATGGGCATTGTCTTCAGCAATGGGGCCCTAATGTGCTTTTGCTGAGAGCAATCCGTTGTCTTGGCAACAGCCTGATGGTTGGGGGGTTTCCATGGGACCCCTTTGTCCAACAAATCAATTGGATGTGGCTGTTCTGGTACTGGAAAGTTCATTTGGTGACAAGAAATGGCTAGGTGGAACTCTGTCTCCCTCCTTATTTGGAGACTTCATTGAGATCGCCTTCATATATTTTAGGAAGTTTCTACTGCACTAGGTTTTCCCACTGCCCCTCAAATACCTCTCAGCTCCACTTAACTTTCTCCTTGTTCCCTCTCTCAACCCTATCTCCCCTACCCTTTCCACTTGATCCTCCCATTCCTGTCGCCATCTAACCCCAGTCTACCCATAAAATCTATTTTTCCTTTCCAGGGAGATCTATGTGTTCCCCCTAGTCCTTTCCTCTATGCCTATCCTCCGAGTCTATAGATTATAGCTTGGTTATCATTGATTTAATGGCATATATATATATACATATGTATATATATATATATATATATATATACATATATATATATATATATATATATATATATATATACATATATATATATATATATGACCACATGCCATATTTATATTTCTGTACCTTGTCTACTTCACTCAGGATGATTTTTTTTCTAATTTTGTCCATTCTCCTGCAAATTTTATGATATCATTTCTTTTTAACATCCAACCAATACTCCATTGTATAAATGTATTACATTCTATTAATTCATGCTTCTGCTAATTAACATTTAGGTTGTTTCCAGTTTCTGGCTGCTATGAACAGAGCAGCAATACACATGGTTCAACAGGCGTCTTTGCGGTAGGGTGAAGCATCCTTGGGTATATATGCCCAAGACTAGTATAGCTGGATTTTGAGGTATATGGATGTCCATCTTTCTGAAGAAATGTCATACTGATTTCCATACTGATTGTTCAAGTTTTACTCCCACCAGCAATGGTATAAAATGGAATATAAAAATTGTTTTGATTTGAATGACCTCCTTTAAGAATGGTTTTGTCCCTTCCTTTTCTCAGTACCTTTCCCTGTCTTCATTGATCCCAGGCTGACGAGATAGTCGTTCACAGTCTTTGTATAAGTTCTAGCATGCTTCCAAAGACGTGTGCCACCACACCCGGCCTTACTGCATTCATGTTTGTGACTCTGTCCCCCTGAAACAGTACCTGGTATATAGTCAAGCTACAGCAAATATCTATTGGGTGAGGATTTGAAAAAAAAATAATGGATTAAAACCAAGTCTGATTCTTTGTTCAGAGGGCAAAACCCTCAAGGCAGGGGTAGCCCAGGAGAGAAAGCACAGCTCAAGGGTGACTCCTTGAACAAGTGCAAAGTTGCTGAGTCCGGGAGTATCTGAAAGGGAGCTGAGGAAAAACGTGGAGTGTGCTTCAGAGAACTGGCACATCAGTGAATTAGGACTGTTGTTATATGGATCGAATGAGACAGCTCCCAGCATGCTTTGAATGACATGGACACAGTGGACACAGTAAAGCATGCCAGAATTTAATCGAAAGGAATTTGTGGTGAGAGCTGGTAATAATTGGAAAAATAGGCACGAAGAAGTTGAGAAAAAGTTGAGAGATTTATTTAGCTACTGTGAATTATTGATGAGTTATCAGTGCCCATATGTGTTCAAAATAGGTTTGCATTGTCAAGTTTTCAATGGATAGCATAGATTAATATAATTCACTAGAATGTGACATACATATAAATGAGTGATGTTATCTCTTCTGCAGATCCTGCTCCCTGCCACAGGCCATGCTGCATGCTCTTGTGTGCAGTACCTTTACTTATGGCAATGTAATTATTCACATCATACAGATGAGGAAACAGAGGGCTAGAAAGTTCAATCAACTTTTTTTTTTTGGTCAAAGAACTTTAAATATCAAACCTGGCATTAAATCTATTCTAATTGAATAGGAAACCTGCGCTTCACTGTACCATGACTCCGAGTCTCTCTGAGTGCATGCTAGTTTTCTGCATGAGGTTCAAATTATTTAACTATGTGTCAACTTATTTCTGTTTATGTCCTTTGTTCCTTTTGCATCATTGCAATTCTGGACACTGTGAGAGGTATTATGGCTATAACATATCCATGTGACTCATGTGTGTGTGTGTGTGTGTGTGTGTGTGGTATGCGTGCATGTGTAAGTGTGTGTATGTGTGTATATATGTTTGTGTTTTTATGTGTTTATACATATGTATGTGTGTATATGTATGTGTACATGTATGTGTGCATGTGTGTGTATTGAAAAATATGGAATTAGAGATATAGATAATCATGTAATAACAATGTTAGAGAGCGGTTTAAAGAAAACAGTAGTATTGTTCCTTAAGTAGATTACAGAGAAACATCCTCAGGTGCTTTCTTCACTGTGGCTAAGAGTAATTAGATTTACAATGTAACTTACTGTAACCGAAGAGGATGCTTAAAATAGCTTTAGAGAAGTGGTACCACACAAGTGTAATCAAGCCCAGAAATTTGACGCATCGGCCTCTCCACAGCCTTTTCACTGTGCAGATGGGTTTGTGGTGAAATTTAGAATTGTTAGAGAAAAGTGCGACATCTAAACAGTCTTTGAAAACTGAATAAATGTCATAGCTACTTCCAGCGTGAGATGGAGACAGTGCAGTTATCAAGATGACCTACATCAGCTCTCAAAGAAGCATAAATATCCACAGTGATGACGCCTCTACTACTTTTTAAAGAGCAACATGCCTCCCGATTCAACTCATGAAGGGATATTATGCTGAAAATATGGGTAGAGCATTACCTAAGTAGGAATACTGACCTTAAGATATTGATATTTGACATAAAATTTTACTAAGATAGGAAAATATTTCTTTTAAGACAAACAAAAACTACACACACACACAAACACACACACACACACACACACACACACATCAAAGAAAACACATCAAAATGTGAATTTTTATCAGTTGTTAACACCGAGAAACTGGCCTTTTCAGGCTTGTACTATAATATAAATACCTAGTTTTTAAGAAATATTGGGACTGTAGAAGATTCAGCGACCTGTTTGTGTGATGCTTCCTTCCTTTCACCTAGATACACGCGAGGCGTAATTTGACTTCTTGACTTCTTTTTCGTCTAAAGTATCTTCATAGGCAACAAAACCCGGCAATTTCCCAATAGGTAGATATACTTGTAGTCAATAGTGAACTTCAAAATCCTGAGACTGAGTTTCTGGGCCATCATGGAACAGCTCATATGCTTTCATAAAGTGTAAATATGTGTTAAAGGAAAGGAAAGCAAGAATTAAAGCCATCGTCCTCTATGGACTCTGTCAGGCATGGTCAACCTCTAACTCTGGGAGTCAACAGTACCATTTGAGTTCACATTTGAGAACTTTGTAGTTGAGCTACAAAGAATAAGAAATTATGTAAAACCCATAACATTTAGAGCCAGTTCAGGCCGCTATGTTTGATCACATCCACAGCTGGAGTATGTACACCTTTCGTGTGAGGCTTCCCTCTCATTGCCTTCCCTGCAAAGTTCTTGTCCTCTGAGTAAGTCTCCCAATTCTCCTTCCAAAAGCCATTCTGGAGTGCCATGCTCATAGGAGGGAAACTTCAAACTTTGTTTTAAGGACTAGATAGGAGCCCACTTACTTGAAAATAATGGACATTATTTTTTTAAATAGGACCTCGCACACTAAGATGGAGAAGACTCAAAGCCGTGAGATAACATGAAAAGAGGTGTGGGGTGAAATTAGGGCATTTAGTAGAAGCAAAGCGATGCTGTGTCCATGATCCTTTGTTTCCTGCTTTGGTATTTGTGATTAGTAGAGTGGGGTGAGTCGGTGACAAAGATAAAATGATGGAGGTGGCTTTAGAATGGTAGCCATGGTGGAGGTAGAATCAGCTTTGGTGGTACTAGTGAAGGGAAGGCATCTGAAGACCTTGAGGGAGTGACCAGGGCAAAAATGACATCCAACACAGACAATAGAAAGCCAGAGGATTATGCCCAGCTATGAGAAAACTACAGATTCTGGTGATGGAAAGAGTTCCAGGAAGCTGCCAGGACTTTAAAGAACAAGGCTCTCAGACATCTTATGTCCAAGGGCTGAAACAGTGCCCACTGGAAGCTTAACATTTATACCATGGAGCTGAGTGGTCCAAGAGTCTGTCAGCATGCAAGGTCTATTTAAGAGTTGTGAAACAAGCAGCCACTTCCTGCTCTTGGTTGCTGGGACCTGCTGCAGCTCCTCACTTCTGCTAGAAACCTGGAATTGCAATGCCTTCTACATGCTAGGACTGCCCATGGTTCAAGCCCAGTCTGGGAGCTCCCAATATAAGTGTCATGAACCATTAGTCTATGGCTTTTAAAATCCAGACCAAAGGGGTTCCTAATTCATAGATTAGAACTTTGAACCTGTGAATCTACCAGTCCTGTGCTTAGACCTTGGGCATTGTAAGCCTGGGACTGCTGGATGTTCTTACCTACCCACTATTCCTATTTAGGCAGAGCACATTTGGTTGGTACCAAAATTGGAATTATGCTGAGCTTTCTGTTAAATTCCTGAATGTGTGGAGAAGAGAAGGCAAGAGACTAGGAGTTGACTATTAATTTGGAAGAAGTGTCAAGGATCTAGCCAATATCAAGGAGATTCTAGGATGAGATTGATAGAAGAGACATTAAAGACTGTATCAAAAGCAGGAATCTATAGGTTAGACATACAGTATCAATGTTGAAGACTTCAGTAACAGAGGTAGTCAAAGTGGCCATGAAGTTCAAGCTGGGAGTGAATTATTTTAGAAAGAAGAGAATAGCGACAGGCAGAGGTCATGATTTTTTTTTTGAATGAAGTTACTGATTGTAGTCTATGAGTATTGATTGCCATCATTAATTATGAGAGTATTTTGGGATGGTGAAAAATGGATTTTGAAGACATGATCTAAAAGAAGATAGATGAGTCTTAGTGTTTAGGGTGAAGTGGCTTTAAAATGAATCTCAGTGAAGATGGATCTCTTCTCAGGAAGGAGAAGAGATAAAAATACAATGGCCACAGAAAAATTCCATGGAGCCTTTGCATGTGCTACACCAGACCTGAATGGATAGAGAAAAGAAATCTAACTCAGTCTTTGGAAGGGAAAATATTTTGGCTACGTTATAGAGTCCTGGTTGAAAAGGGTTGGTCTAATTGTTTGTTTATAAGTGAAAGTCTACGGGGTGTACAAGGCTGTGAAAGGCACCCAAAGTTGTGTGACAAAGTAGAGAGAGTGACCCAAAGGGGAAATGCACAGATGGATGAATAATAGGCTGAGAAATGGTATCATTGGAGGAAGGAGTTTATTTGGGTCATGAGAGCAATATCCAGAGATGCATCACAGGACCTGAGGCCATCCTGGCTTTAGATGTGTAGCTGAGTGCATTTTCCTTTCTGTGTTGCAAATACTGCTGTCCCCTGGTTTAACACACACTTTCCTTTTCAGGACATCGGAGTGACAGTTCTTGGGGCACTGGGCTTCTGTTACTTACTAATCAGTTCAGTAGGTCACTTGGATGAAATTAACTGGATTTATGCATCTAGCTTTGTGGGCTTGATTAATATTTGACGAATAGATTCTACCATGGACCTATGTGTGTGCTTAAAATATTTTTAATTTTTGTATATAATATTTAAATATTTTTCAATGTTTTATTTCTGAAAGAGTTATGCCATATTAACTTAACATTTAGAATCTACATATCCCGCTCCTTTTTACTTATTTGTAAGTCTCTTTGCTCTCAGTGAATTAATTGCTCTTGTTACATATCAAAAAAATGTCCACTCAGCACTTTGGTAACTGTAAAACAAATTAGTTTGCTGTATAGAATCACTTGTTCAGCTATCCATAAAAAGGAAGGTTTGCTTTTAAAGAGAATTCATGGCAGTCTTGACAGAATTCCTACAGAAAGCTCAATAAGGTTTAGCAGGAGTGAAGTCCATTCATGCATTTGTTTTGAATACATTTGGTGTTTGTTTAGGGGTAGTATCCTTTAACTGTTTGACTTTGTGGTCAGGATGAGACATCTTAAGAGTGGATCAGGAACTCTGGTCCTTAAAGCTCAACAACACCAAGGACTTATGCTCCGCATACCTTTGCTCCTCTGTCTCTGAAATGGACGTGTTAGCCTTGGCAGAATGCTTGGAAGGATCAGAGCGGCCAATTTCACTTCTCAGTAGTTCCTTCCTTCAGGTTATATTGAACAAAAATCCATCTCTCTGTAGTTCTAATCCAATTGCTTCAATTCTAGATCTCAGAATTACCTGGAAAAGTTGAAAACTTCTTAGAACTGAGTTTCCCCCTATGAGAGTTCAATTTCTCTTATTTTTGCAGCCACCTTGGTTTTGAAACACAATCATGATTTTTTTTCTTCTTCTTCAAAATTTTATTTTCCCAAGAACAACAACTGAATAGAAACGCAAGAACAACCCTGCAAGCCCCTCAGCCAAGATCCATGGTGAGATTCAGAAGCCCTGTGTCTTCCCCTCCCTTCTGTACTCAGCAGGGAGCAGGGAGCAGCCTGCAGAGGGTGTACTCTCCTCCTGAATCCAGCAGGGGACTTCAGAATGGAGAGGCTTTGGTTCAGGCTCAGTCCCACGCTCCCTAGATGGAGTTCTTTGAGGTTTGTCCTTCAGAGCTTCGCATCACGCTCCTGTAAAAACAATGTATATAAAGATTAGTGTGTTCAGTGGGGTTCAGAGAACAGAAGGCGGATAGGGAGTCTGCCTCTCCGTACATCTCCGGATGGCTTTTCCCCACAGATCCCCCCACCCCAACCGCTCAGTGCTGTCTACAGCCCTTGCTTAGTAATATCACAAGTCTGCATGGTGACATCTTGACTAGACAAGCTGACAAGGAGGGTGTTTGTAATGTGTTTTGGCATTCTGGTTCTTAATGGCTATTACTATTGTTGTTGTTATTATTATTTTAGTAAAACAGCAAACAGATTCTATTTGCTTTCAGTGCCCGTAGACTTTTTTCATCTCAGACACAAATGGGAAGGTAGGGCATTTACATCCCTAGTTTAAAGGTATGTGAATAAGATTCATTCATTAAACATTTCTTTCTGCTAAAGCTTTGAGATTAATTTAAAAAGAAACAATTTGGAATAATGTTTTCTCTTTTTATTTTTATTCTAAGATAGTGGGTGGTCTACTTTACCTCCTTGTATATTAATATTTTAGTTGTCTTATATATATATTTTTAAAAAGTATTGTGCTAAGATACTTACCAAACAATACAATAGAATTCCTTGGCCTTGACCCTGACCTGGTTTCATTTACAGCCACAGAAATGGCTCTATAGTTTTCTCTTCTGCCTCCTGACTTTCAAAGGTCACCTCTTGTGACTGCATAACCTTACCACAGCAGGTTTGTTTCTGTGTGCTGAGATAGGATCTGCTGTCTCACACTGGCCATTTAGCTGCAGAAGGAATGTTATTCTTCGACCTTGAACAGCGAGCGCCCTTGCATTCTCCCCCCTCGGGTTAGTCAGCTGCAAATCAGCTGACTTGACTTATGTTTTTGCCCTTGTCAGTAGTCACTCGCTTTAAATTCTCCTTCCGTACTGTTCACCAGTTGCTTCCAAAACAAACATGTTTCGAGGGGCTCACGTGGAAAGAGAGAGGAGATTTCAAAGAAGGTGGTAGCTAGCTTTGCCATTGTTTTGTCTCTATTATTAACACTAACTATCCAGATATTAATATTCTCTTCAAGGAAACTTTTGATAAGCCCTAATGACCACTGAGAATTTATAAGTGTAACCATGATTAGACTACACGCTCCTGACCTGAGGGGAGAAACTGTCTCCTAAGAGAATAGGTTATCTTTCATTTCTGCTGAGATTCTGCATGTAAATCTCGATCACATTAAACATCTACATTCACTCAGGTTTCTGATACAGTCCTTTATTTTGGGCTGATTTTGTTTGTTATGTACATTAATGCACATAAAAGCTAAATCTCCTTCTGTTTTTTTCTTTATCATTTTCCAGATAACAGTACACCTTGTGTGAACGTGAATGCTGTCTTCACCGAATTGCACCACCCTTCATATGTTACTAGGTATGTAATGGTGCGTGCCCAACTGCACTGCTCTTTAAATGAGCACCTTTACCAAGTACACGTCATGTGGGACTCTGTTAAAACGTGCTCTCCTTATTAGTTAGAAAAGATCCAGTGTCCTAGCTAATACATTTTGTCTATAACTGAAATTCCTAAATCCAGCCATGAGAAAGGCTAGATATAAGTACATTGCAAAATGCCAAAGACTATTAAAATAGCAGGATGGAAATATCAGCTTTCTAAAATATATGGCTGTTCAGACCGCCTGATCATGCTCTACAAAATTACGGAATAAAAAATATTGCTGAGCCTGCTGGTACATGTCTGTAATCCCAGTGCTTGGGAGGCTAAGGCAGGAGGATTACCACTAGTTGGAGACAAACTCAGGCTACATAAGTTCTATCCCACTCACAACTACTTGTGTGATAGATTACACATAGCTTTCCACAGACACTAACATTCATGCTTGACTTTTTTTCTCTTAATGTTTTTCTTTCCCTTTTTATTTGTGTTGATATTTGAGTAGCTGTAGATCAAGTGAATTCTCTTACTTTATGGGCTTTCTAAAAGAAGAGCTTATACTTTAGGTACTGGTTTTATACTAATGGAATTTTAAAAATAAATTGATTTTAAACACATGAAAGTCTTATTAAACTCTCTGCATTCTAGACATGGGGTTTCAGAAGGTCGGACACACTAACATTCTTCAAGGTGAAGTTACTTGTAAGACCATGCCAAACAAAAAAGGGTTTATGTTTTTATTTATTTTTTTTATTTTTTTGGTTTTTCAAGACAGGGTTTCTCTGAGCCCTGGCTGTCCTGGAACTCACTTTGTAGACCAGGCTGGCCTCGAACTCGGAAATCCACCTGCCTCTGCCTCCAGAGTGCTGGGATTAAAGGCGTGCGCCACCACGCCCGGCGGGTTTATGTTTTTAAACTACTTTTAAAAGATGTATTTGTTAGACATGATATTATAAATGTTAAACAAGTCTCATCAGCTCACAAACACATGAAATTCAGATCTATTTATGTTTCTTTAAAAAACTAAAATCAAGGAAACATGTTAATATAAATGGAAAAAATTATTGGCCTGCTTTCTTATGACAAAATAGTGTAAATTAAATGACAGAGAATCTGAAGTTATGGATAAAAATCAGGAATTCCTTATTTTTAATTTTTAAAATACATTGAAAGTTGAGGTTATAGGAGAAAGAAAAAAGAAAACTTCCTTAATTCACTCTCAATATTATTATTTTCCCGAAATATTAATTGTATATTATCCCACATGAGAATGGCAATGTGGAAGAAAATACCTTTTAAGCTCTTAGAGCAAGAAGCATAAATATGTAGACATATTGGGGAATTGTAACAGACAATGGGAATAATCCATCATATCTATAAATGACATTAGTTTAAAGTGCACCTGTCCATAGCTGTCACTGAAAACAGAAAGCTAAATGTAATAAGATTATAGCCTTAAATATGTTTAATCAAATATGCAGATTTTACTCAACCTAACATGATAATATGAGTAACTAGGTAAATTACATAGTAATATTCATTTTTAATTTCAACTGAGTTTAATTATTGCCACAAAGAGCATTTTGCACAACTTTTTTAAAAATTTTTTTTACTACTTTAGGATAGTTGTGCATGAATAATCTGGTTGTTATTATCGTGGAACTTACATCGCCAACAGATTGCCTGTCTGAATCCCCTGTGTTAGTCCATAAGCTCAAGCAGAGCCTCTGGCCAGACCAGGAGAACTTCAGGAGTCCATGCTACTTCTGTCTGCTCTTCTGTCTTTGCTCTCAGGAGATGATTTCAGAAACCTTACACCAGGCTGTCCTGTTCTAGATATCTCATTCTTTTCAACTGCACCTTTAAAGTTGATTGTATTGGTTTAGAAACCAGTATAACATCACGTTTTACATTCGGAAGTCTTATTTTTCAAATAAATAATCACTAGGCATCTTATATTTATTCATTTATATGAAATAGTACTTTTTCTGCTTTAGCAACCACTGTTACTAGTGTTAAGAATCATTTTATTATTATTTCATTGCTAATTAGTATACTAGATATTTTCAAAATGTTAATTTAATTAACTAATAATCATGATTTGGTGGTAGGTACTACTGTCTTTTCTTTTACCCTTTCTTAGTTAAGGGAATTAGAAATAGAAGTCAAAATTTTGTTACAAAATATATAGAATCAAGGAATATAAATGATCAGATTTTAGTTATGTTTCTATGGTATTTCAGGATCATTTCATACTTTCCTTGTCTTACTGGAGTGTTGTTTTTAGTTTTTAGATTAATATCAGTGGAGTTAAATGTATTTTTAGAGGAATTTCAAGTTTTTTCAAACATACATGCATGCTCTAATATACATTATCACACAGGGAAAGATTACTTTTCGTATCATTATTTTAAACATCATTATTTAAAAATTTAAAAAACACTAGATTGAAATGAATTTGTGACTTTTTGCATAAACCATAATTTTTGTAAACTTGAGTTGGACAGAAAACATAAGTGTATGCATTATAGTTAGAATACAGGGTCACTACTAATGGTGTGTGCTTGTTGAGTTACCTGATCCTTCCATGCCTAATAAAGACTTAACATCAACTGCAGAGCTTTATAGAAAGCCAATAGTGATTCCATCTACAGCAAGAGAAAGCTGCATGGTAGAACTCACTCAGACATGGAGTTAGACACTTACTGTTAACACATACTGGAATATTTCCATGGTTACCCTCTCTTCCTTGGTACCTCTAGGAGTCAAGCTTGGCAAGTGGTGCTCTCCTGTGGAGACTTACACAAGGGTATCCAGGCACCGAGAACTCAGAACAGTACACCAGTAGAGCTATCTTGTGAGTTCCCTTGATGTGCAATGGTATGTCCGTCTGTCTGCTTCCCCCAACTCATGGCATTTGTTAAATTGGGACATTTTGACATGGATGAATCTAAACTTTAATCTTTAGCTTTGTCCTGTAAGCATATTATGATTGTTGGGGAAGTTTGTACTGTGTTATGTAGCTCCTACTGGATATACACTTCCCTGGCATCTTCTGTCATTGCCACTGGTAAGAGCTGGAGCTCAGACTGTGGCTTCTGTTGTATGGTTTCAACTCTTGGTGTGGATGCTTCCAGATTAAAATCTGTTCAAACACAGTATTTTCATCTATAAAGTGAGAACCTTGCAAAGTTTCTTCATTTTGACAATTACAAAAATGATTCTAGTTTATTTAAAGTGCAAAGTTTGGAACAAATTTGACAAACCTTTGAAGCCAAGTAAACTTAACTATTATTGTGATTGTTATATATATTCCATAAGCGTGTTCTATTGTCTAAAAAGGTTGGATATAGTAATGTCCAAAATTTAGGACTGGCAGCTTTGGGGTAAATACATTTTAATGAAACTAAATATCTCATCAGCACAGTGTGACGTCATATAATTTTTTAAGTGCCATGCTTTTAAGTCATTCTCTTTCTTGTTATCATTATTACAAGTATTAATTAATTAATTATTAACGGACCACAATTAGCAGACTCGGCAATGTTTCATTTCATGGGAATTGTTTACCTTTCTGTCTTAGCCTCATTATCTTTAGAGTCCTTATGTTTGTGTTGATATCACTGTTCAAGCATGCAGAGACCTTGGCACCAGGAAAAGCCTGCACCATCCTTTAAGAAATGTTTCAAAAGTAAGGGAAGCCTCCTTGAAATGTTGCTTCCCATGATGTTCTGTAAGAAGGACTTGTTAGATGGATGGGTAGAGATGTTCTTCATCTGGGAGTGGTGTTGGCTCTTTGGGTAGAAAACAAACCTTTGATTAGCCTGTTAGAGCTCTCTCACAGAATCTACGTCACAAGGTACATACTTTCATTTACCCAGCTAGCATGAGTTGTATACATTTTAATCTTAATGGAGAAATGTCCCTCCAAGGCTTTCCAGGTATGGGGCTAAACCTCTAAGAACTTGAAGTGGCAGTTAGGCAGCGAGTTAAGATCTGTTTATTGCATCCAGCTACCCACACAGAGGCCAGTGGCTCCACACTGTGTGTGCCAAACAGTTTTTAATTGTGCATTACTCTTACAGAGCAGCCTGTCTGTGCCTGTCTTTTAACATCCCCCCGCCCCCGCCCGCCCCGGCTTTCTATAAGGAAAACAAAGAAATCCAAACAAAACACATTCTTTGCACAGACATCTGAAACACGAGAGGAGCTGCCGATTTAAATTGGATACTTCAACATTATCCTCACAAGCCTGTCGGGTATGTGATTAAGAAACAGACAATGACACTGTGCTCGTGGCTAAATGAGATTTCTCTGTCGTTCTCCACACAGAGCTGCTCCTTTTGTGGTACGATACAGGGAGGACCGTCTGTCTGTCCCCACTTTACAATTCTACCTTTCCCACATTTTCGAATTCCCATCTCATTCACCTGAACATAGCGAAGAGTCACAGAGCGCCAAGAGGCTTTCCCCAAAGGACTGATGATGTACACAGGTCCTTGGTGACCTCAAAGATGAACTTCAACATTCTAGATAAGTCATTGCTCTTTCTTGCCCCAGCTTTAACTTAAATATGACTTTAAAAAGAAACAAAAAGCACACATAAAAGCTTGCTGCAATGAGTTAGCAGGAAGTGTCATATCCCTACTACTCCTGCGGCTTCTCTATCTCTCTTTCTAGAATTCCTTTAAAGGGGAGAAGGTGAGCACAGCCAGCTTATCTCTAGTAGTCACAAAGCACTCTTCTACCACACAGCATCACTGTCCCAAGACTCACAAGGTGTGTCCTGTGGGTCGACATCAGGGGTAGCCATTAAACATGGCCTTTACCTTCAGGCTCAGTTGGCTAAATACATGTTTTGGGTACTACCTCCTTGTTAAAGGTATTTTGTTTATTGTAATTTTTTTCATACAATATATTTTAATCATTTTCTTTCTCCTCCAGTTTCTCCTGAATTCTTCCCAACTGCCTATGTTCTTTGTTTTCTCTTTCTCCAAACAATAAAAACAATAAGCACACATATACACAGAGAGAGAGAGAGAGAGAGAGAGAGAGAGAGAGAGAGAGAGAGAGAGAGAGAGAGAGAGAGAGAGAGAGAGAGAGAGGAAGAGGGAGGGAGCGAGACAGAGACAGAGACAGAGAGACACAGAGAGAGACAGAGAAAGACAGAGTCAAAGAGACAGGATCAAAATCAACAAGCAAAAACCTAATAGAACAACAACAACAAAAAAGCTCAATCAAAGGAAAAAGTCAAAATGTTAAAAGAAATACCATCGAGTTGGTTTTATTTTTTCCCACTACTCTTGGACATGGGGCCTTCCCTGAGGTATGGTTAATATACTCAATGAGACCGCACTGGACAAACTTTTTCCTTCTCTAGCAAGCATCAGTTGCACCTAGCTTCTTGCTTAGATGTAGAAGCCCATGTCCATTTCTGCTTCGAGGGGCTTGGAGTCTAAATAGACTGATTACTGTGCATGCCTCTATATCTTCTGCAATATCCTTGTGAGTTCATATGGGCATCAGTCCTGGTGTGGCTGGAAGACATTGTTACTTTGGAGTCATTTGTCACCTCTGGCTCTTAAGGTCATTCTACCTCCTCTTCCATGGAGATCACTGGCCTTGATGAGGATATCATTTAGCACTCAATACCTCAACATCCCTCACTCTTTTTATGTTGTCCAGCTGTAGGTCTCAGCGGTTTTATTTTTGGTTTGTTTGTTTTTTGTTTTTGTTTTTGTTTTCCTATCTAGTGCGCTGGAAATGTCTGTTTTCTTTTTAATTTTTATTCAAGGCACTTATCTTTAAGTATAACAAAATGCCATATATATATATATATATATATATATATATATATATATATACACACACACACATTAGAACAGTAGTAGTTGTTTTTATCTTAGGTCCTCAGCCTATCTAGTCTCAGGTTCTTGGTCACCGGAGCAGTTTCAGGTATGGGTTCCATCTCATGGCATGGACCTCAAGTCAAATGGCATTGGGTAGTTGATCCTACAGGTTTGTACCATAATTGTCCTGACATATTTTATGGGCAAGACAGATTTAGATCAAAGAGTTTGTCTCTGGGTTTGGGTTTAGATCGTTTCCTTTTGCCTACAGAGTATGTTCCCATATCAAAGACACTAAAAAGTATGGCTAAAGCTTCTACCTAGCAGTAGCAATGGGACCTTGGTCTTAGTTTGTGGAGAGCAACCTACTGTCTTGGCAAAAACCTGAGTTATGTGGAGGTTCAACCTAGAAAAAAACAAAAACAAAAACATGATGTTTATTCCCCTCCACCATGGTTCTTGTCACGATTTAGTCATTGAGAGGATGATGGAGAAGAACTGAGTCTTCTATACTCTCCAGAGAATCAGAACCTCGTATTGCATAACCGCTTTCTAATACAGAGGATGCCTGTGTTTTATGGTTTTATGTGTTTCTATTTCATGTGTAGCCTATGTAAACTCATGTAGCACTGAGTTAACTCCTACAAGGTTCTACAGGTCACTGACCTCTCCTAATCAGACGGTGGCTCCATTGTAGCTTCAGTAATTCTGACTGGGAAGCTCTGTGTGCATCTTTATTCCTCAGGGGGTGAGTACACATGAGAGAAGGAGCCCCTGCCTTACCTGCCCTGGCATTCCTTCTGGTCCTACCATAGTGGCTTTGTGTGCTCACCACCCACTAAATGTTGGTTAAACTAATTAATTAAGCACAAGGGTAAAAGCAGACTCAGCTGGCTTCTTTGATGCATGTACTCAATTCTTAAACCTGATGTCGGACTAGACAATGTGACTTGAATATATAATCAAATGGACACTTTAATTTGGATTTATTTCCAAGATCAGCTTTCCCTTCTCAGAGGAAGAAGCTGCCCTAGAAAAGGTACTACAGAGTGTTCGCCACCAGAATGCATGTCCTCTGTAGTAAGACACCCGAGACGGAGCATGGGACACGACCTCATCAACCTTGCTTAGCGGGGTTTATCTGGGGGAGTGGAAGCGGGTATTGATTTTGTTTTTGTTCTTTCTTCTTGAAAATTTGCCGACTAACTCTGGAATGGACTGTAGAGTTATTTTATCAGATGTCTTGGCATAAGGAACTTATGGCATAAGGCAAGCTGAGGTTCTGATTGGCCAGTTTGTTCAAGATAAGGAATAGAACATAAATCTGCACTGAAAATAAAATGCAGTACCTATAACAAAAGCCAAAACCACGAACCCCAGTCCCATAGTGCAGTGGTGGACAGACAGCAAGCAAGGAGTTATGTTAGACTGTGCAGAGAAACAGTTGTGACCCCCATCCTCCACCCCTCAGGCAAAGGGACCCAGGGAGAACTCCGGGACTGGTGTCACCGCCTGTCAAAGGCAAAGGAGGCCTATGCCCTCTGAATCTAAGAGGTCATGAAGGATCTAATCTATTCAGAAAAACAGGAGACAGGAAGATAAACACAGAAGCCACCAAGCCTCAGATTTGGTACAATCGCCACTAACTGGCTTCCTGTATGACTTTAAAACAGGGTCCCTCATTTTAAAAAGTTTTCTCTCAGTTAAATTGTTGCTGTTGCGTGTGCTGCCAAGCTTAGTCATGATCAAACTCTGCTCACTATGTTTCCTTTATGACCTTATATTACTTTTCATCCTTGTATTAGATTTCTCCCTTTTAATGTATTTTTATTTGAGAACTTCACACAGCATAGTTTGATCTTGTCCTTTCTCTTTCCACACAGTCTCCCAGATCTTCTTCCACTTCCTTATCCCCTAAATTCACATTATTTCTCTCTTTTCAAAAAAGAAAATACCACTACCATGGGGTCCAATTCGTGTTGGATGACTACTCCCAAACCTGGATATATGTACCCAGTGTCACTCTATTGACGAAGACTGGTTTTCCCAATCCCAGCAAGTATAGGTTGCAAACAGCTTCTTGCCTAGAGGTGGTTTTGTGTCTACTTCCCACCTCTGTGATGTGATTTTTTTTGCAGGCTTGATCTTGTGCCAGTCCTGTACATGCCCAGGTGGGAGTTCTGAGTTCCTATCTGAGTTCCTATGCTTTATCTGAGAAATGCTGCTTCCCTGAAGTCAGCCTCTGCCTTTGGCTCTCACCACCTTCCTGTTCCATCTTCTGGGCAGATCCCCAAACCTGGAGAGGAGAGTCTCACTGTAGCTGCCTCATTTAGGGCCGATCATTCCAGAGTCTCAGTTCCCTGCCCACGTCGGTCCACTTGTGCTTTTTCTGTGTGTGCTAGCACCCACTGCAAGAAGCAGCTTCTCCGGTTAGGGCTCAGGCACACACTGATCCTCCCACTTTCCTTCTACTGAGAAAAGTTAATTTTGGTTACTATTATTATTTGAGTGAGTATGTGTGTGTGTGTGTGTGTGTGTGTATGTGTGTGTGCGCGTGCTCGTGCACGTGCGCGCGCGTGTGTGCATGATGTATATATGTGAGTATAATGATATGTGTGACATGGCACTAGTACACAAGTCAGATAACAAGTTGGTTCTCTCCTTCCATCGTTACCTGGCCTGGATTCTGGAGACCAATCTCAGGTCGTCTTTCTTTGATGGAAAGCACTTTGATTCCATGTGCCATCCCACACCGACCGACCTGGCAACACTTTCCTTGTTGGTTTCTTCCTGACATCAGTGGGTGAGGGCCTCTTATGCTTTCCTTTAAAGTAGCAACGTGAAGATGTTTCTACCAAAATCTTTAGAATAACTGAAGAGTTAAGAAATTCAATTTGACTTTGTTAAACTTGTTTTGAGACACTGAATTATCTTCCTTCTAGTGAGATGATGTGTCTGAGACAGTCTATCCAAAGTTGTCTCTACACATTGCTCATGGATACCTTGATCAGGATTGATGCCTTTATAGTTTTTAAAAACAGTATATAGAGGGCTCCTCATTTTACAGGAAAAAAAGATATTAAAAACACAACAACATTAAACTGTGTATCCTTGTATCACTGCCTATAGCAGGGGATGGAATACATACCCTTGATCATACTTTAATATATATATGTGTGTATATATATATATATATATATATATATATATATATATATATATATATACAAATTCTTGGGATTTCCATCCGGGTTGGTTGGGTAGGCAGGTGAGCGTGGTCTGTAATTACTCAGAGGTATGGATAAAATTGGAGGCTACTAAAATTATTGAAGTTACAAAGTACCCAAGAAATGAAGGAAAGATAGATGATTCTGTGTGGCTGGAAAATTCGATTCCATGAGGAAGGAGCTATTCTTGCTGGTGCGGACATTGTACTGAGTCACTGCTTGTGTGGTTGCACGTGATAGGAGCGTGTGAGAAGGATCTGTACCACGTGCAATGTCAGAGAGCTATGTGAAATCACACGTTCTTAAATGGAAAGCCACCTCAAAGGCATTGTTCCTGAATATCCTCATCTGTGAACTGAATATACTACAGTGTTCTACTGACCAGACAGTAGCAGAAGATAGAAGAGCTCCACACATCTCCTGTACTCAAATCACCCTTTTATGGCATTGCTCCATTGACTGCTCTGAAGGAGAAGTTCTCTGAGATAGCAGAATACTTACATATTTTGTGTAAGTATATTGAAAGGCATTATTCAACAATGCCAATTTGAATGACAACCCTCTTCTGGTCCTTGATTTCAAAGTTAAGACCAAGATGCCTTTTATGTTGTGACTCTGAGAGATAATTAACTCAGGAAATGAACCAGGATTGTTTCCCTCTGCTGCTTGCTAATTTTGAGTTCTATTGTATTCTAGAATTCAGACTAGAAAATCATAGTCAACTCTGTCCCATGAATATGGAGAGGAGGCTATATTACTTTTCCTTACAGAAAAGAAAATAGAAACAGTATTACCAATGAGAAATGAACATCACATTGGGAGGCATTCGGTTTTATATTTTCTTTGTTTGCTTTTCAACTATTTTCTTTCTCTGTCCCTTCTAAAATATATTACTGGGATTTCTGCTCTTTTTACTTCCTTGGGCTTTTTAATCAGGCGAAGAGCATGGGTTTTGCTCATTGATCCATTTTTTACTTTTTGCCATAATGTGAACAATATCATAATCTCACAAGGGAAATGTGCAAGGCTATGTGAAACTTGGGAATAAGATTATAAACAAATCTGTTGCCAAGAACTTATTGTCATGACCCACGTATGAAATAAATGACATGCTCCAAGACCACACATGTTATCCATCGGGATTTTCTGCTAAGACTGTATTTCCTCTTTCTCTTGTCCCTAATAGATAGAAGAATGTTAAAAATGTGGGGATCTGGAGGAGCAAACCTTTTTACAACCATAGCTCCAGAATGACTCTGGAGAACAGGTAACCTTGGCAAAGGTTACTCACCTCCTGCCCTGGTCTCCCTGGGGCTCAGTGAGCAGGAACAGGGCGCTCCTGCGTTTGTCTTCTTTCTTAGAGGTTCATGTAGCTAACACGGTAGTCTGTGTCTCATGTTCTACAGAAAATATTGTATAATTACCAGCATGTGGTTTCTCTGTGCTTCCCATAGTGTGTGATTTTTGTTAGTTAAAAATAAATAAAAGGAAGCAGTTGTAGCATGTGCAAGGCCTTGGCCCAAAAGCCAAGTTTTATGGTGAGTTAAGCCTGCTACATTTGCTAATTTTTTTTCACTACAGCAAATGTTAACCCGTAATTTGATTTCACGATGAGTTGGATTTTTGGTAGAATCTTTACAAGTGGATATTTAAAATGCTCAAACGGTTTAATGGACATTGTGCACAGAAAAAATAAATGATATGTTTATAAAACAAATTGTTGGTATATGACTTAAGATCTCTAACCTTTCCTAACATGCTCAGTAAACTTAACAAAAGGAGTTTAAGCAGCACATAGAATTTTTAAGGACTTAACGTTGCAATAGACTAAAGAGAAGTTATTAAAAGTGCAAAATATTATCCATACTCATGTAGATTTTGTGAAGCCATTTGTTGATTGCAGACTTGTTCTTTATTTCTGAGACTACAATTACATCATTTCTTCCTTTCCTTAATACCTCCAAATTCTGACATATTAAACCTGATCATATTTTTTAGCTTTCTTGCAATATCTTGCAATACTGAGACAAAGTCCTCTACATGTTAATAAAGCTTAATAAGGTTGAACACTCATGGAAAAATTAATGGCGTTTATTTAGTAGCATTAATGGCCTTTCCTTATGTGAGTGTGTCATTGCTATATCCTATCAATAGATAGCCTCAGTGACATTTATTCTCTCATATTTTTATTTTTAAAAGAAAGTGATAATCTGGAGAAGGCACAATGGAATTACTTTTAACTGCATGGTCACTATGTCAGATAAATATTCTGATCCCTGGCTAGTGCCAACCTTAGACAGGAGGCATTGTTTTCTGATCCAAGCTTCTTCCCCTGGTCCCTACTAGACCAGGCTGGAAGTCAACATGGACTTTCCCATGACACTAAGCACCGTTGTAGGATCTTCTTGGTAGGCCAGTATTTCTAGGTCACCAAGTGTGAAAAAGAGTTCCTTATCTGCCCTGAGAACCCGAGATTACAGAGATAATCAAAACATTTCCCAAGCAGGCCAGTTCCAGTGTGTGAGATCATGATTTTCCCTCTCACCTTAATCCTCCCACAAAAGAAGCCAAATGTTCAACCATCACCTATCTTCAGTCCTGCTGACTCCAACCCCCACCGCCATACAAGGAAAATAACTTTGGAATAGTTAGTCCTTTTTAGGGGGTGGTGGGGTTGGTCTGCTTTCCCTTTCTAGGTGTTTAAAACCAACCCATCATGCCCCGCTCATTAGAACACTCCCTCTGTTTGATGGGAGGAAGCCTTGCTTGATTTCAGAGTGGAAATAAAGCTTTTAAGCTCATTAGGCTAAGTGGTAAGCAGTCCTTTAACACTAGTTGTTAAGTGCTTAGCTTTGTTGGGACAAAGATTCATCTGATGAGGGTCCTAAAAAAAGTGTCATCTCCTCTAGATTGTGAGGTGTTTACTAAGTAGTGGGAAGTTTCATCCTTCGGTTTGTAACTGTATCAAAACCTCACCTGTCCATCTCTGTAGAAGAAAAGAACTTCTGTTTGATTCTGTTTCATTTTAGGTTTTGACTCAAGCTCATAGAAGAAGCAGATATACATTGTATAATTTAAGAAAAGGGATTGCTGTATTTGATCAAAAAGCAGACATAATGTCTAGAGAAGAATTGCCTTTGTTGCTTGGTCATTATAATCATTATGCACATAGTTAAAAGCTTTGAGAAACATGTTTTGCAACAGGCTGGTATCTGGTGCTCAGTTCTAGAGCACTGAAATCTTTTTCCTTTGGAAACCATGTATCTCATCTTAGTTTCTTTGCCTGTTCCTGTGATAAAAATACTCTGACCAAGGAAAGTTACTGGAGGAAGGTTTTATTCTAGTTTATAATCCAGGTTATTGTCCCTAGTGAGAGGGGGGTTGCAGAATTAGGGGCTTGAGATCACATCATATCTGTCCCCAGTGAGGCAAGGCAGGCATCTTGGCCCTCCACTCACTTTTCCCACAACAGGAATGATCCCAACCCGTGTTAAGACTGATCTTACATCAATCCATGTAATCAGCCTAATCCCCATAGGCTTGCCCAGGTGCCCATCTCCCAGCTGATCCCAGGATTTGTCAGGTTGACAATTAGCACTTAAGCCCCTCCCCCCAGACTGTAGAAGCATTTGTCTGCCATTTAGTGGAGAGGAATATGGCCCTAAGATCCTTTAGAAACTAGAGGTGGAAGCGAAAAGCCAGGATTCCCAAGCTTGAGGACCATGCATAACAAACTGGAACTCTAGACCTCAATATGCCCATACTTAAAAATATTTACACAGTGCCTGTCTTATATCATTTAGAGAATGAGGTAATGGATGCAAATTGTCTGACAAAATACCTCCCAAGGGCTGTAGAGATGGCTGTCAGTGAAGTGTCTGCACCCTGCAAATATCCAAGATCAATGGCTCACTGCTGTCACCATAGCACTGAGGAGATGGGTCCAGGAAGGTGCAGAGGCTCAGCAGCTGCCTAGGTCTAGCGGAATCCATGAGCTGCAGAGTCAGTGAGAGACCACTCCTTAGTTTAAGACAAAGTTGAAGAGTGATTCTGGATAGCAGCCCACATCTACTTCAGGCAACACAATGAAACTCTGTACCCCTGACCTCCTTGTTACTGTTCATAATGCTGTCTGTCTTCCCCTGTCTCAGATTCTGTTAAGATTCATAGACACAGCCATGCATATTGTACAGGGATTTTTACCGTGTCTTGGAGACATGGTATCAAATTACATGCTGGGGGGAAAAATACCCTTGAAAGCGTGCCCACTAAAACTACACAGAAGGAAAATCGGGAGGTTAAATGTAGCAATTCAAAGTGAAAGCGTGCCCACTAAAACTACACAGAAGGAAAATCGGGAGGTTAAATGTAGCAATTCAAAGTGCCAGACACGTCACCTTTTTGACCCTGGCTATAATTTAAGCCCGGTTTACGTTGCACCATGAGAAGTGTAAACTCATTGTGCGTGTCAAAGCAAGTTCTTCAAGAAGAGAGAGAGCAAACTATCTTTTCCCTATTTGAGAGGAGAGACGGGAGGGAGAGCAGGGCGGCCTCTGGAGGGCTGTGTGGAAGTTTGCTTCTGGCTAAAAGTTAATGATCAATCGCTGTGCTCTCAGCTCCGGAGTCCCCAACAAGTGGCTGATGCAGCTTTTCTCTGTCTCACCAGGTAACTTTAAATCTCTAAAAAACTCACGTTGGCTCTGGTAGATTATAGGCACAGCTCCATCTGTTCTTGTTCTTCGATTTCATGTTTTAGGTTTATTGGAAGTAGACTTAAAGCTCACAAATGTTGCTTGTGGAAAAGTACATAATTTCTGAAGTGGACCGAGTTAAGGCTGGTTGATGAGACATTGTGTGGCTGCAGTCGCAAACAGAAGTTTTAAATGTTCTATGAAATTTGCTATTGTGGCTCTTAGCCCTCCTGGCTGAAAAATGAATTAATCCCAATTATTTAAAAGAATACCTCGAATTATGTAGCCTGCCAATTTTTGGGTTGGAGGGAAGGTTTTGAATTACTGGTACCAATTATTTTTGGAAAATAAGAATAGTTTTTTTACTCATTAAATTTGTATTTGTACCTTATGTTATCTAGCAATAAAGTGTCCTTACTTCCTAGATGAGTTGTTGCATCTTATAAATATGTGTGCTTGGTTGGAATGTACTAAAATCCAAAACCTATAGAGTTCTTGATATGCAAGCTAGTAGACAAGTTGGTATGGTGGAAGCTAGGTGGTTATTCTGCAGTTGTATTTTGTGTGGTACCACTGGGAAGTGTTAGTGTAACTAAAGACCTTAGTCATTAAGTTTCATGCATCAACTCCTGAAGATGTCAGTATATACATTGTACATCTTTAGAACTGGTCCTCCTGCATGAGTGTTTTTCACTAAGGGCACATTGCTCAGGCACAGGAGCCCACATTAGACAAACATAGAGAAAGTATTTGTTCCTTTCAGAAGTGTCTGCCCACTGGTGTCTTTATTCAACAAAATCCCAAGGCCAAGGAACTCTTTGCTGGTTGGATTAAGACTAAAACCACATGAGCTTCCAATAGCATCAGCAGCAGGATACTTCTGCTATGCTACATATGTAATTCCACCTCTAGTTTCTTTCCCCTCAGCTGAAATTAAATGTCAGACAATGATTGATGGTTTTTGCAATTGAAATCTAGAGCTGGTAGGAACACAGAGGAACATCCATTTTATACACAAGGAACAGCATCCAGAGAGGGAATTTAGCCCATTATGGGCATTGCTGGAAGTAGAACAAGACCTCTATTCATGGGTGGCAAGTAGGGCTGATGGTGTGTTATTCTTCACTCATGCTGGCTTATCCCCTAAACAGTTTCCACTTTGGAGCGGAGCTGGCAAAGCCTTCGCAGCTAGAGTGCAGGGGGCCAGTGACAGTTTCCCGTTCACCTTTGCCATTATAAGTTTGTTTATCAGTGTGACTTGTAAACCTCAATCCTGTGTGTTGGTGTGCTTGTGTAGGTTTATTCAAGTTCTCCTTCCAGGAGGAGTTTCTCAAAGTTAAAGATAAGAATACTGCCACTTATTCCGATGCACAACTCCAAGTCAATGTTGAGAAGTTTGTTGTGGTAGCTGAAGTTTTAAAGAATTTTTTTTAAAAGAAAGTTTTAAGGAAATTTAAGATTATTAAAATCTGATTACTAATAATCAAAGAATGCGGTAATGTAAGAATAATCATATAAAGTTGAAATGATCCACATGTAGTGGAAAAAGAGCAATCATTTGCCATGACACTATAAAACATTTTAAATTTTAACACCTAAGACTGTGTGCGTGTGTGTTCATGTCTCTGGTCTGTGTCTATGTCTGTGTCTGTTTATGCACACAGATTTGTGCGTGGTATGGAATGTTTTCAGCATGCATGTGTGTGCATGTCCACATTCATATTGATATCTATAGAGACAAGGGCAGAGTTTAAGGGAGGTTTCTCCCATGATCTCACCTGCCTTTAATCAGTAAAATGAAACACAGTCTCTCACTGAACCGTTAAGTTTGGCATTTCGACTTGGCTGGCTGTCCAGCAACCTCTCCGGACCCTCCTCCTGGATCCACCTTTTAAATAATCATAATGTTGCAGGCACACAGTTTTATCTGGTTTTCAACATGAATGCCATGGATTTGAACTCAGGTCTCTGTGACTGCAGATCAAGCACTCTCACCCACTGCAGCACCTCCGAAGCCGGAGGTTAGTGTTGTTGTTGTTGTTGTTTTATGTTGGGTATGTGCAGATTTCTTTTTATAGTTGTAGTATACACTTCAATTGGCACATTGCAACCAACTAATTTCTACTCTGATGCACTGGGTTGTTTTACGTTTGCTCTTCAGTCTGCCACCCCAAGTTTACAAATCTAGTCACCATCAAAAAGTTTATCTGTTTCTTTATCCCATTAGTAGACACAGATAACCTGGGTTATACACTGTAGAAGTTTGTCAGGATCTGATGAATTTAAGTAACTCAGAGACACATAACACTTTAGATTCTCTTTAAAACAAAACAAACAAACAAACAAAAAAGACAGAGGGGGATTAAGGCCATGAAGGATCCTTAATGTCCACTGGCTTTGCAGAACATGGGAGAGTCATATGTCCCACGAGAGTCCTCATTCCATGAGTTCTTAATGGGGGCTGGAGCAGTTGTCAGGCTTGACCTAATCGGTGCAGTGTGCCAAGCGGGCCTGGTATGGGATGCATCCTTGTAAGCATTCCTAGTGCTGCCCTGACAAAGCCCCACCGTGTGGGTGGCTTAGACCAACTGTAAATTATTCTCATTCCATTTTAGAACCTGGAGGTGTGAAATAAGGTGTAGGCTGGGCTGTGTTTTCTTGTCTCTTCCGGACTGGCCTGACGCAGGCTTTGCTTCTCTTGTGGTAATACAGTTCCAGTATACACACCAGTCTTCCCAAGACATCTCTCTATATCCCGTGGGTACATCCCTCTAATGGCGCCCTTCATGCCTGCTTGGGAGCCAGCCTACTCAGTATAAGCGTTTGGATCTAGAGGACCCTTCAGAGTCGCATGTGGGAGGTGCACTGCTCTGACTCAGCGCTTACAGAGGCAGGGGAAGCTTTAGGAGGTGCGGGTTAGCGGGACGAATTTGGGTATAGAAGACATGCCCTTAAGGAGGTGGTGAGGTCTAGGCCTCCTCCTCCTCCTGCCTTTACTTCCCCAGTGAGGAAGTATGTACACTTGTTCTGCCACGAGCCCAACCACAGGGCAAACTGATCAGGGCCCAAAATAGCTTAAACCATTAATAGCAAAAATATGTGCCCTGTAGTTTTAAGTCGATTATTGATTGGGTTGTTTTTGAAACAGAAAGTTTACTAATGTACTTTGTTTCCCAATAATGTCACATTGTAAAACAACTAGAAGCCAGGGCTTCTCTTCAGGAAAGTTAGATAATCAGGTAATAGCCTGTCCTTGATCGTACCGACCCCACAAACACTCACCAGATCCCAGTATTTCACATACCAGCCCTTCCAACCTCAACCCGTAGTCTACATCCCCTCAAAAGAAAGAACTCAAGTTCCAGAATGAAATTCTTCTCCTATGGACCTTTGACGTCATAGAAACCAGTGTCATTTATTCCAAGCTAAGATAGGGAGAAAGGAAAACTTCATAAAGCAAGCAAACAAACAAACAAAACAAAACAAACAAGCAAGTGGAAAGAAACAAAGGTTTCATCAGCATGATGCAAGTGCACGGTCTCATAGAGCACATTCCACCAGGCCGTGCTCAGGCTTGACTGACACATCGTCCTCTGAGCCTCCACGGGAAATGGCACGAGCTTCGGCCCAGAGTCTCAGTCCTGCTCTGGACCAGTTCCGTGCTCCTCAGTGTTTGTATCTCAGCCCCAGGCCTTCTATCCTTGGACCCAGCTCTGCCTCTTCCTTCACTCGTGCCTGGGATTCTTCTCTCTCTGGATGAGCAGCCGCAGTTCTGCCTCAGACTTCCCCATTAGCTTTCTGTGTGTTTGCCCCCCTGGTTTTGTTGCCTTTCAAGGCAGGCTGTTTATGATGCTGGAAAGCTTTCAAACATCTGCCACCCATTTGCACAGTCCAAGGGATGCCAAGTCCTCGGACAAGAGGGACTTCTGTGCGTTCTTCTTACATTCTTTTCTGTTTGGCCTGGGATTTTAAACTTAGATATTTCCTTGAATGTCTTTTTCCATCTATTTTATTCTTTGAGAATTTTATATACTGTATTTGTTGACTTTTTAAAATTTTGATGTTGTGATATACAATTCTACCATTTTCTTTTCCTTTCTTCCCATTCAACCTTTTTTATATGCCTCCTTGCTCTCTTTCAAATTCACAGCTAATTTTATTAAGTGTCATTGCATTATATCATACATAATATATTAATTAATATATAATATATTATTATATAAATAAAATAGGATATGATAGCATATAATTGTACATAATAATATATTGTATTAACATTATATGATATGAATACATCACTATAATATGTAATATTTACACTTAATATTATAAATGGATCATATAATATAATATTAATGCAACAATAATGCTAGTAATGTGAAAATGATAGTAAGATATATTAATGATGAATTAATGTGTATTAATATATGTATATATTGATACATATAAATAAGCAGCTCAGTTTAAATAGTGTTACTTGTATGTCTTGTTTTCAGAGCTGACCATTTGGCATTGGATAACCAATTGGTGTGCTCTTCCCTGGGGAGGACTAGTTCTCCCACTCTCAACATTCCTTAGCTGCCTTTCATGCTTTGTCTTGGGTTGAGGTCTCATGAGCTTTCCGTCTGTACACATCAGCTTTTCTACCAGTGTCTTCATTCAGCTCATGTGGAAGCCGTGTTGGTGAGACATTACGGACGTAGCTTCTGACAATGCTAGGAGACACAATCTCACAGTAAACTCTCTGACTCCTATTCCCCGACCATCCGTGAGCCTCAGTGCAGGACTTTGTTGTTGATATACCAGTTGGAACTGGTCTCCACAACTGTGCATTTTAATTGGTTATCTTTTTTTTTTTTTTTTGCAATGTTCTCCTTCTGTTCCTTGATGAGGGGACTACTCTGTAGGCAAGGACAAATATTGCAGGTCTAGCTAGGGATTATGAGATTAGTAACATAGCCATTGTAACTTCTCCTCTAAAGCCCATGACTTCACTAGCCCCAGGCTAGATTTCCAGTACCAGGTATGAATTCCCTCTTATTGATGGGGTCTTAAGTCTAATTAGAGGGTTACCGGCTACCTCAAAAGCGTGGATGTTAGTACTAACCCCCATGCTGAGAGTTACTACGTTGTGATAGCAGTTATGGTTCCTGGGTGTCACAGCTGGATAGGACTGCCCATTGCTTCCTCTTCTTTGGAAGCTTGCATACTACCTTTTGGTCCCCCAAAAGTTAGTCCCAAGGGAAGGAGCCTTCTGGCCAATTCCAGCTCAGAAGCCTCTGGGCTCTGCATCTAAACTGCATGGTTGGTGTCTTTAACATTAGAGATTTTCCTTACACCTTTAGGGGCCAGCCAGGGCCAATAGCAGACACTTAATGTTTTCAGAATCTGGTGTACTCCTTGAGTAGCAACTCAGAAGGGGCCGTCCCATGCTACAAGCACACATAACCACTCCCAGTGGATTTGGAGATACAGCCTTAGGTCTTGTAACTTACAAGGCCAGTGCTTTACCACTGAGCTATCCTCCCACTCTAACCATTTTTGATTTTTATTAACACACTAGTTGTACACACTAGTGAATCCCAGTGTGTTTCCTCATCCTATATTCTAGTCCTCCCACCCCCATACGTTATCTAATCCCACATGATCACTATTCTGCTCTCTGACTCACAGTTTTTAGCTGGCAAAGGAATCAAGAGTGCATGGCATAGGCTCTTTCCTGAATTTCATTTAGCTTAATGGGAACGTCAGAGTTTCCCTGTTCTCTGTGGCCTGATGTAGCAATGCTGTAAATATCCTGTAGGAAACTCTGGTATGCAGCTGTGTCCTTAACACACTGACTTTATTTCTATTAGCTGCATATTCTCAAGGGATGACTTTGGTGAAGCCCCTCAGTGCTGTTCTCCAGTGTGGAGTGGTTGTTTGGTTTAACACTGCCAGTTGGTTTGCCTCCAGTCTGTGTTACACACTGATTGTTACGTAATAGCCACTCTAAGTCAGTGAGAGTGTGGCTACACTCTGCTACTGACTGCTGATACTATGGCTTATCCATTTAATTCCCGGATAGCTCTATGAGTGGTCTGTGGACCTTCTAGGTTCCTTTGTCAAAACACATATGAAGTGTCTCTGTTCTTTCATATTGCTTGAAATACAATTCTTTAGTACAAGTGTGCACATCAGGGAGGGAAATGAGTGGTTGTAGGATAATCACAGTTTTGAGTCCTAGGATTTTTCATTTTTGGTTTTCAAGCTTAGGAGAGATCACATGCATGAGGTCATGTACTTGTTTGGAATTGTGCAAGCCCAGGCTGCAGTTTGTTTTATGTGCAGAGCCCTGACTATGTTCTCCTAGCTGTAGAGTTTGTTATTGTTTTTGTTTTAATTTTCTGCGTTTTTGTGAGCACAGATTGGTTTTCTTCATTCCGGAGGGCCTGAGGGTGTGTACCAGCCCCTTGTATCACCAGTAGCCTTTCCAGTCTTCCACCTTGCACAGAGCACTTAGCTCCCTTCTGCTGCTTAGACACGTGCTTCACTGACAGCCTGGAGTGGCTGGTTTCACAACACTGATTACGGACTGTGTCTGGGCAGTAGGAACGTCCACTAGCACCTCATTTGGGTTCCTCTGCTCAACTTTTATTTTGCTCACAGCAGAGGAGTTGCCTCCAAATGCAAATGTATAGGCTTCCCTGATGCAGTGGCTGGTTTTGACTAAATCTAGATAGACCGAATCTGCAGCGGTTGGCACTACAGTTTTGTCTACATTGGATATAACTAATTTGAATCCCAACAGTGTGCAAAACGGCAGTCTTACATAAACGTCAAAGAAACCTATTTGTGTTTTTAACCTGTCCAGTGGAAGAGTGTCCATCTCTACAAGATAATTCTGCTTGCAAACTTTTTGACAGCCTGAGAAATTTAGTCAAGCTTTGGATATATTCAGTTATTTGAACTAGAGCTTTGATGAAGCTGCGGAGCCCTATATCATAAAACATAAAAGACTTGATTCTGACTTGAGATGCTTTGCAAAACTTCCTACCGCTATCACCTTCATCAGCAAACATACAAGGCTCTTGGAAAATCCAGTGTATTGAGGAGGTGGGGACCAGCAAGAGTGGATTTGCTTGTTACCATCCCCACATACAAGGAAGCCAATGTGTTGGACAGAAATTTTGGCATTTTGCTTCTGAGTATAGAAGGAGATTTGCCAGAATGGATGGGTTGGTACTGGCAAGCTGGTATTGGAAAAATTAACGTTGAACTGTTCTTTCTGATAATAATTGGCACATAGATTTAATCATATTTTGAGCCTAGTTCAAAGGCACACAAGAACACTGGTCATCAGTGAATACAAAATGAATACTGGATCAAAGAATTCCATGATGCTGAGCACAGTTCAGCACTAGCTCAGTAAGGCAGTGCCCTGTGTCACTTATACACCATGCATACAGTAGGTTGCTTCACTGACATAAACTACTCAGAGTAGGAAAGACTCCTTTTGACAAGTGGCTTTACAAGTTTCAGTTCATGGTTTCTTTGTACCAATTCTCTTGGCTTCAGTTAAAGTGGAAAATTATTGCATGAAGCATTGTGGAGAAAATTCCATTTTTTCCCCAGAAAGCAGAAAGTGGGGTAGGTGGGTAGAGGAAAGGGCAGAGAGGGAGAGAGAAAGCAAATGGTTGGTTTGCAGGATCTTCTTTAGGCTGTTGTCAGTAACTGAGAGTTCTTCTATTAGACCCCAGCTCTTTAAGCTGTTGTCAGTAACTTAGAGTTCTTCTATTAGACCCCAGCTCCAACAGTTCCACAATCTTCCCATCTTCCCTACCTGGAAACTAAACTTTCCACACGTGAAGCATTGGGGGATCTCAAGGTCTGAACCGTAACACCAGTACATAGAATTTCTTTCACTTTAATCCCTAGTGTGATTAGTTTCTGTTAGCAGATAATTTGCATCAATATTTAATACATCCTTTTCTCCTTGATATATTCTAAAACCATAGACATACTGAATACCTTTCTTACAATAAATGCTTCAAGAAAAAGAGCAAAGGTAGTAATAAATCACTCAATATGATGTTAGATAGCTTTTTTAAAAATTTAAGCTACCTGAATTTCAGTGTGTTAGTCTCTCCAAGTGGCTTGAATCTCTACTGACGTGTGGTAATGTTTACTGGACACTAGTGTTGAGTACCTTCACGAGGGTGCCTCTTTGCCTCTCTTACAAGAACCTTGAGAGATAATTCCTTTAGTTTCTTTTCTTTAATCTCTTCATCTTAGTAAATCACGTTTGGCATTTAAGACTCATGCAAACTGCAGTTGTGAGCCACTGGGCCTGGGTAGTTACACTACTCTACAGATATTATAGAAGACCGGCTTGCCTCAACCAGGGTTGGATAAGAAAATTATGCCCCTGTGGCATGTGTTCTAGAGCTTAGACACTCGTCCCATCTACTTAGGTAACTTTTATCCTATGCACTGAAGTATGAGTTGCAGAACTAAGAAATAAGCCATGAAGGCAGTGCTTTCTCAACCTGTGGGGCCAATTGAGTCTTTCACATGAGATTGCATTATCAAATACCTTCCGTATCAGATATTTACACCATCTACAAGACTACAGTTATGATTAGCAATGAAAATAATTTTATGATTGGGGGTCACCATACCATGAGGAACTATGTTAAAGGGTCACAGCATTAGGAAGGGTGAGAACCACTGCAATAAAACTATTTTCTGTCTCTGGTGGTTCAGTCATCTCCAGCTGAGACACATTCCTACAGAGACTTATAATATGTTTTAACTTTGTTGTTCTCTCCCAAGCAACTGTACACACAATAAATAGATGAATTCCATAGCCATATGCTTAGTACCACCAACACACCTTCTTCTAGGAAGGGCTGGTTTAATAAGTCTCGTAAATGAAATCATAGACTGGAGGCTTCCTTTGTGTGGCAGAACTTTACTGATAGAACCATCCAAGGTGACCAGGAATTCACATCACTGTGTGTGAGGAGCTCGGATAATATATGAGCTAGTGTTGTCCTGGGAGTGATGCGGTCTGGTGGTGAGATGAACAGCTCTTCAGAGCTCTGTTGATAGCTGATGTCAGGGCACCAAGATTATCTCTGCTGCTGATCGGTCTGCTTAGGTGAAGGTAAAGCCACTTGTTCTGTTATCAGTTACTACAGTGAGAGATATCTTGTGCAAAGGCCAGGAAAAGGGGGGAGAATGGCAGACATAAAGCTAGGGAGCTGTGTTCCCGTTACCAAAATGTCAGGACAATAATCCAATCAGTTAGGATCTGGACTGGTACCCAGCAGCTCGCACAGGGGTCATATCTGACAGCGAATGATATGGCTTAGAGAGATCCTAAACCAGACTTGCATGTGACAGGACAGAAGAGAACTCAAGCACACTACGGGGTTGGAAATGTCTGGAAATAGAAAGTTATAATTTTCTCAGAAAGCAGGAGTGCTTTCTCATACCTAAACATGAACTATTTGCTCAGACCATAATAAGCCAGGGTCAGCAAGGATGATTGTGGGACCAGTCTCAGACCTTTCATTTTCTGATAGGTGAAATGAAAGTCCTTTGCAGGTTGTAGTGACGAGGATCAGAAGAGACCTTTGAGACCTCGTAAGTGAAAGCAGACTCAACTTCACAAATTCTTCCCAAGACCTTCTTGATTCATATCAACTATTGACTCATTCATTGGTGACACTGTTATGAACTGAATATTCATGTTCTCCCAATTTGTGCTGACATCTCTAGAGCCCTAAATGGTGGTACTTGAAGCTTTTTGAAGGAGATTAAATCTCGAAGACTGGTCTGGTGACAATAATGCTCTCATTAAGGAGTCTAGATGTCGTGACCCCCATTAGTCCTTTCTAGAGTCATGGAAGATAGATGAGCCCACAGGGAGACAGCTCTTACCAGAATACTTCCACACTGACAACCTGACCTGGGTTCCCAGGTTCTGGATATGGGAGAAAATCATTTTACGTTGTTGAAGCTACACAGTTTGTGGAGCTATGTTACCGCAGCTCCAGTAAACTTATAAACGAAATCGCATGGCCAAGCAACAGAGTTAATAGGAAAGCAAAGGAAAGGATTTAAGGAGAGCAATGTAGGAAAGGAGGATGGGCAGCCTGCTTCCAATCCACCACGATAGCATCACCATCTGAATGAACAAGAGACTCCACGCAGTGACATTCGAGTAGGAGTCACAAGTGAACAAATTATTCTTGACTTAACACAAACTAACAAGTGAAAGTCAGCCCTATACAAAGTAGAAGTTCTAAAGTTCTCATCATATACAAAGTATATAACCTGTGTCAAAAGGGCAAAGGTTTTCATTGTATACAAAGGATATAACCTTTCATTGGCTTTTTCTAACTCTCCAACTTATTAAGTGTGTATCAAGGCTACTATATACTTTGCACCCTGAATGATATTTCCTACTGTGTATGTACATCAAGTCAAATTACAACACAGGGTAAATATTCATTCAACCCTTCCGCCCATATGCTGTTCAGAACCTAAGATATCTTCCCTGCTGATTGATTGACCATTGGGCAAATTGTCAAGAAATCTACCAAGGCACTGGTGTGTGTACCCAAGTGTCTCTTGGATAAGTGATGGCTCATGGCATTCCTGTCTTTGAAATCATGAGGCCACAAACGTCCAGCTGACCGCAGAGGTGCTGTGCAGATGGGTGTTCTCAGTGTCAGTGGCTGACAGTTTGCTTCTGGGTAAAAACAGTTTGCTTTGTTTTAACTATGTTTTACTAAACGTGTTTTACTATGCTCTTTTGCTAATTGAATGAAAAACTTAAATTTCTTTTCTATTGAGGACATGTGCAGTTTGAATAAACTATTGTCTTTAAATTCGATTTTCTATGGGGAAAAAAAGCACAGTTTCAGGTTTTTGTAGTATATTGACATAATTTTCTTTCTTTTCCTTTTTAAAACAATATGGAGTAACTCCTAACTTTTTCATTGTATAACAGTGAAATATTACTCATTAAAGGCTATTTAGTAGTTATCAGAGATTTGTTGTTATTTATCCAAATCCAGTAATGTACTTTAAGACAATTATAGACAATTAGGCACAACCTTACTAAGTGTAATTTCTGTAAAGTAAAAACACAAGAAATCACTCTTTTCTTTTTCCTTGGAAAATATGCCACATTAAAGTTAATTTATGATTGTGTACTTGCCTTCCTATCCCCCTTTCTTCCTCTTTTTCTTGCCCCTTCCCTTCCCTTTTCTTCTCTTCCCTTCCCCTCCCTTCCCTTCCTTTTCCATCTGTTCCCCTCAACTTTCTTTGTGAGAGCAGGTGATATGTAGCCGACCCTGGCCTTGCACTGTGTACTCGAGGATGACCCTGAACTTCTGGCTTTCATGCCTCTACTCCAAAGTTCTGGGTTTCCTGAGATGCACTATCATGTCCAGTCTGCATGGTGTATGAGGACATCAAACCAAGGGCTTTGTTCAGGCTAGACAAGTGCTGTATATACTCCTATATTTATGAGTGACTAGCATTTTTCTCATATTAGAAGTGTTTAATAAAGAATTGTGATTTCTTACCTTTTGAATTTGCAAATGAAAACTTAGATGAGTTTAAGAAATTCCATTTTTGTTTTTGTGGGCTACAGTGTGCTTTCTAATAAAAGCATACACTTAGAAAGTGTGTGAAAGTGGATAGGTCCACAGATTATTAAACTGCAGGCCAGGGCCCTGTTGGAAATAATAAGACCAAATGCTTGAAATATTTGGGGACACATAACAGTAGATTTTGGGGGGTGATCTTTAAGTCTAGACTTAAATGCTCGTTATGAACGCCAGTGTGGTTTTTAAAGTTGCTACTGACTGGATCTCATTCTAAGTTAAACCTTCTGTCAATGAAAGATTTCATGAATTCCCTAATCTTCAAACGCCTTGTCGTTTGCTTAGCTCCTCTGCTTCCCACTGCACTCCAGAATCCACTTCTCAAGGATAGGTATGCTTCAAATCCCTTAATGGCTCCCAGATCCGGCCTCTGTCCACCTCTCCCCAAGGTGACTGAAGTTCTTGTCTTTCCTAAAACACCACAGTTGAGGACAGCAAATGCTCTACCAGCGAGCAACCGCTTAGGCCATGACTGCAGAACAGTCTAAGTGGCTTGTCATAGCCTCTGTCTCTGGCATTTTCCCCTTATCCTGGGGATTGTTTTCTAAGATACACACTACACCATTTTTTCCCCTCACTGATAAAATAAAAGACAGAGTAGAATTTCCCAGGCTCCATGATAACGGGGTTGTGACCATTCACTTTAATTTCTCTCCAACCCCTAACTCCATATATCATGATGTAATACTTTCTCTTTCTTTCTGGACCCAGGCTACTGGTATTTACTGCCTCCATTCCTACCCTAGTGTAACACGTAATGGTAGTTAACAATGTTTACCTAACTCTGCTCCCAACTCAGTAAAACTGTGTTGGTCTCTCATTTTTTAATTCTATCACAACATACCCGAGTCTGGGTGACTTATAAAGAACAGTGAATCCTTTTTAAACACTAGAAGTTGGTAAGCCCTGGGTCAAGGCAGTGGAATCTGATGATATCCATCCTTCCATGACATAAAATTACAGCACCACGGAGTGAGGCCAAGGGCACCGGATGGTTATCTCTCTGTCTTCCTGGGAGGGTATAGGGAACTTTGAGGATAGCATTTGAAATTTGAAATGTATATAAAGAAAATATCTAATAAAAAAAGAAAGTCCTGATTCAATCTCCAGTGATCACTGGACTCTAAATACCAGTGTTTAAAGCTCTGAATTTAGGGGTATGTGGGTGTGAGACGTCCTTAGATAGTGTGTATGGCAGGAATCCTGAGGATTCCATAAAATGTGGTTTTACTAACCCTTTGTAGTAATGTTTGTAATTATTACTTCCCACCAATGTGGTATCATAAAGGTTATGCATGTTTCACAACCTCTCCAATATTTTAGCAACTGTTTAAATGCTATTTTACATGAGTTTTTAAATTCAACAGGATGTGATTAAGATGATTGTCGTTTGTCCAGTGCATGCTTCTGACAGTGTCTCAATCATTTGGATAGAGACAACTGTATGAGATGGCCTAGTTTGCGAGCAGAGACGGTAGGTAGTGCTCTCACACAGTGACTATGTAGACTTAGCATGCCTGCTGCTGTTTTCATTTTATCCTCAGAAATATCTCCGTGTGATTGATTTGCAGCACTGAGCCAAACTGTCTCAGTTTTACATGAGTGTTTTCTTCTAAATAGCCTGAAAATATATTTCTCCATTTTGATCTTGATTAATGAAAACGACTCCCTCATATATCAGGCCCTCTGAGGATCCTGTAAGATAGCTTTTTATGGAGACTCAGTTGTGATTTGGGAATGGAACAGAACTCTGAGTACTCTTTTCAAGAAGGAAGACGCAGCCTCGGGAGCACGGGGCCTTAACTGCACAGCCTCGGGAGCACGGGGCCTTAACTGCGCAGCCTCGGGAGCACGGGGCCTCAACCGCCCAAGGCGGGCTGTGTCTGCGTGGGGAATGGGACTCTTCTCAATCATTCCTCAAAACACACTTTCCCTCATTGAAACCAGTTGTTTTGAATCTTGGGGAAATTGTTCAAATATTATATATGTTTGCTATTTAGTTTTGAGCACCAGTAGCATTTCTCAGGTTGGGGAAGAAATTTATATTTCACACCGAGGAAGCCTGCCAAAGAAGATTGCTTCTCTGTGATAGATTGAAACTAGGGGAACTCAAAGGGATCCTGGGAACGTTTCCTCTCAGCCTATCATTTTACAGATGAGGAAGGATACAGTGTAACTGTCACCACCTAAAAGACACATTATTAAGGTCTGCCCTAATGTGGGCATTGAACTTTCACATTGTGGTCCAATTTTGCAAATCACTTTTCAAATCACTGCCTGTTAGAGTCAGGCCAGTCTTTTGACTGTTTCTGTTTCTGGTGCTTCCTGTTGCTTTCCAGCGAGTCCGGTTCCACATCTGCTAGCATGTGTGCTAGCTCCTCTTCAGAGCCCCTTAAGTCCCGTGATTCTAGATGGTGCAAATCACCATTCCGCATGGCTTGCTTTTGGCGATTGGTTGAATTAAAAAGTCTCACAAGGGTAACTTAAGGAATGGAGGGTATATTTTGGCTCCTGGCTAGAGTACAACCTGTCACTTCTGGCAAGGTCTGGCGGCAGGAATGTGTCAGGTGTCTGGTCACATTGTGTCTGTTGTCAGGGGACAAAGGATGAAATGCTGGTGTTCTGCTCCATTTCTTCCTTTATTTCCTTATAATCATTCCCAGACCCAGCCTGTGTGATGGTGATGCCTGTACACACGCAATCTTCAGCCCTCTATTGGGTCTTCTGGAGACACCTTCACAGACACACCCAGAAGTGTGTCTCCACAGTCACTCTAAGTCCAGTCAAGGGACAATGAAGATTATCAATACACTTAGTTCTATCTAATACACATAGTTCTAAGAATGCCAGTTCTGTTTGATGAGCTCCACTCTGCAAACATTTAACTTGATGACATTTCAGTTTCTCACATCAGAAGGGGTGACACACTGGGTAGTGGTGGGGGGTGGTCTCCATTTTCTCCTCCTGTTTTTTGTAAACAAACAAAAATGGTTAGGTGTTCTCACAACATAATAGCATTTGTCAAATAATAGACAGGTCAAAGACATTAGTTCAACCATTTAGCAATGTTTAGGCACATCAATATTTCATGTTGCCCACTAAAAGTAATACACTTTATTTTATTAATATAATAAGTAGAATAATGAAATTTCCTTAAGCCGATGGAAAATTTAAAGGGTGCCAAAACCAGGTGTACATTTTGATGTTTTCCCTGGCTTTGTAATCTTGCTTGTGATTTAACTTAGCCTTAATACAAGGTTAAAGAGTAGCAATAGCTTCCTGTATCTGTAATTTCACTTTCTGTAGTTCCAATTACCTACAGCTTTGCTCCAAACATTTGATTTTTTTTTTAAAAAAAAAAGAGGAAAATTCTTGCATGCCATTTTGAGTAAGATGATGAGATTTCAGGTCTCTTAGTTACATACCAAGTGGGTCTTTAACCATCCCTTTGTCCAGCATGGAGCAGTCTCCACCATGCAAGCTACCATCCTGTTGGTCACTGAAGGAGCTGTGTGTACCATCATCTCTGTTCTCTCAGAGCTTTAGTTATGTGGTCAGTATTTCTTATTGTAGATGTACAAGTAGCCTCAAACTATAAAAGTCATAAGGATGGCGATTCTGATATTACAAAGAAAAGCTGTAAATAGATTCGTTCAAGTGAAACATGGAAGTTTCTTGCATAATAATGCAAACCAAACCAAAAAACATAAACTATAACCCAAGGCTAGAGTTAGAATTTGCTCGGTTTCTTGCCTCCAAGGATATGGGAAATCCCAGGTTTGGCCTACCCACCAAAATGTAAACAAACATACAAACACAAACACAAACACAAAGGGTGTGGTGGTGGGCCATGGCTGCAATTCTAACACTCAGGAGGTTTAATTAGGAGAATCATAAGTGCAGGGACATCCTCAGCCACAGAGAGAGTTGGGAGTCAGCAGCCTGAGAGACAAAACAACCCCCTTCAAACAAAGCAAATGAAAGCCTCTGTGTAATAGATGGTGACGACGGTGTCCCTTTGTAGACAGTGGTCACTCAAGAATGCTCCTCTGTATTCTTATGAGATCTAGTAAAGGATACATAGGACTTAAAAACAGTATAACAGAACTGAGTCTTTCCCAAACTGTGTTTGCTGAGGGGCTTGGGAGGTCCTGCCCAGCAGTAAGGTCGGTGGTACCATGATTGTGCCAGCTCGTCTGCTTCCCTTTTACATCTGCTGTCAGGCCAGCTGAATACGTTAAGGTGCTTCAGGTTCTCGAAGTAACTGATCAATCCAATTAATTACAACTGGAGCTGCCACCATCTCATCTCCTGACCTCTCTCCTGGAGACTCAGATACCTTTCCAGGACATCACAGGAGAAAGCGTTTACCAGATATTTTTGACTTGCTAAAGTAAGATGCCATTTTCCTAACTTTCTCTGAAAGCGTCTCCTTGCTTGCTGCCCACCTCCCACCAGCTGATTGCACAAATCAGGCTTTGTTTTCTGTATCCAGCCTCAGATTGTTCTATAAAGCCATTCCAGTGCCTTTGCCCTCACCCAACACAAGCATTTGCTTCTCTTTCTTGCCTCCTGGAGGTTGACTGTCAGCATTGTCTCTGACTACAGTTGGACTTGGCTGACTTTTAGGAATGATTATCTTTTCAGGAATCCAGGCTAATGAAGCCTGATGTCATCTTGGAAGGTTGCCAACACATTTTCAATCTTACTTTTGGTTGGGGCCTATACCACACTGACTTATATTCCATGGCGCAGGAAGAAAACACATGGCCACACTTGAAGTCTGTAGGTGAGAACTATACTCTGCCTACAAGAAATACAGCAGGGATGAGTGCAGAAGTGTGAATCTTTACCGGAACATAAGGTCACAACTGGAGTGATTTATTAATGTATAAACCATGCTCTCGTGTTGTGAGGTTCGACGACTTATACTTTTCTTCTTGTTGTCTTTTGATTTTGATAATGTAAAATTAGAGCTCATTCAGTGTAAAGTGGATTTCCAACACTAAACTGTTTCTAGATTTCTAGATTTGTAGTGTGAGTGCTAATCAGTGCTGGTGAGTCTCACAGCTCCTGGTGGCAAAACCCTGTCATAGAATGAGCAATCTGCTCTACCAGATATGTGCTGCTCAGCGATGATGCTCTATGCAAGGGTTTGCAATGTGGTACTTATAGTAGGTCGATGAGATGAAGTCTCACTGTACTCTGAAGAACATCTGTAGTGGAGAAAGGGCAGCAGATCGTTAGGTTCCCACAAATCCCTCAGTCACCCCCTTTAACAGGTCTCTATCACAGTCCTGACTAAATATTACAAGTCCCTACATACTCAGAAAAGGACTCTCGGTTTCATTTCCTCTGCCTGTTTTGGAAATCATAAAATGATTCTTTCTTTAACTCGATGGAGGAGCATATCTCTGCACTGCTGGAGGCCCAGCACCCCAGGTAACTAACAGAGAAATGACAGCCAGAGGGAGACAGTGGAGCCAAGATGCAGACAGCAGAGGGCTCACTGCTTCTAATTCTCTAGCTGCCTCACTCTAAAGAGAGCTATATCCTGCAGGAATATATTGAGGCTTAGAGCAAAATATTTAAGCCCTTCACTTTACTTCGATGTCTACAAAATGGGGGCTATAGCTACCAAATAATAGGGGAAAAGCTTACTCACGCTGTGACAGGTAGCATTAAATATTATTTATACAGTCAGATGCACATCATCTAATGCTATCTACGTATCCTTGTTTGTGTGCTTGTCTTCACTAGGTATAACCTTAACGTCTTTATACTTATTAAAGAGTATTAATTCATTTAGGCATAACTAAACCGAAAAGTAATATAGACCAACACAGAGATACTTCTCATTTGGACACATGTTTATCTTCTGATCGCTTTATTTTACTTTATGATCATATTTGACTAATTAAAACTATTTTTAAGAAGACTTTTGAAAGTCAAAAGAGACTAAGTCTCTGCAGGGTCAGGCATTTCCTTTCCCACTGAGGGCCAACAAGGCAGCCCTTTGCTACACATGTGCTAGATGGCTCCAACCAGCCCATTGATGCTCTGTGGTTGGCGGTTCACTCTCTGTGAGCTTCCAGGGGTCCAGGTTAGTTGACACTGTTGGTCTTCCTATGGGGTTGCCATCCCCTTCAGCTCCTCTGATCCTTCCAGAGGATCCCTGACCTCAGTCCAATGGTTGGCTGTAAGTATCTGCATCTGTCTCAGTCAGCTGCTGGTAGAGCCTCTCAGAGGACAGCCATGCCAGGCTCCTGTCTGTAAGCACAACATAGCATCAGTAATAGTGTCAGGGTTTGGTGCCCACCTATGGGATGGATCTCAAGTTGGGCAGGTCACTGGAGGGCCTTTGCTTCAGTCTCGGCTTCATTTTGTCCTGAATTTTTTTTTAGACAGAAACTAGTCTGGGTCAAAAATATTGTTGGTGGGTTGGTAACCCCATACCTTTACTGGGGGTGCTGTCTGCCTACTGGACGTGGTCTCCTTAGGTTCAGCCTCCTCACTGTTGGGCATTTCTGCTAAGGTCACCCCAGTTGAGTCCTGGAAGCCTCCCCCACCCCAGGACTCTGGGACTTTCTAGATGTTTCCCCCATCCCACCCCCCACAGATGCATATTTCCATTCATTCTCCTGGCCTTCTGGGGATCTTGTCTCTCCCCATACCTGATCCTGCCCACTTTTCTTTCCCCTTACATCCTGCTCTATGCCCTGCAGTACCAAATCTTCAGCCTAGACTTAGTTCTTAATGCAAAAATAGTCACATTGATCTCAGTATGCAAATTGTCTCTCTTCTTTAATAAATGGTGAAGTTATACATACAACAAAGGATTGTTTTTAAACAAACAAAGAAGAATAATTAAGTAAGCATGTTACATTAGCTTAAAGTATTTTGTAGTATATTATGCATAATAGTTTTACTACACTCAGTGACTTTGAGAAAGTAGTTTTCTTACACGCCTCACTTTAGCGTTATAAACTGTAGGGACACTATGGCATTTTTCCAGTAATTAATTAATAAAATCCACTTTACATCACGATCATAGTTGCATCTAAGTCTCCCCCTCAAATGGTCCCTCTATCCCACCCTTCCCCTTTAATTCTGAGAAGGGGGAGGTCGTCCCTGGGTGCCAACCTACCATGGCACCTCAAGTCACTGTAGCACTAGGTACATCCTCTCCCACTGAGACTAGACAAGGCAGACCAGTTAGGGGAACAAGATCCACAGGCAGGCAACAGAGTCAGGGTATCCCTTGCTCCAGGTGTTGGGGAACCTGCACGAAGACCAAGCTTCATATCTGCTACATATATGTGGGGTAGGGTGACCTGGTCTAGCCCCTGTATGCCCTTTGGTTGATGCTTCATTCTCTGGGATCCCCCAATGGTATTATTTTTTTAAAAAATATTCCTTTGGACACAGATTGGTATCTTGATTTTTACTAAACATTTTATAAGTACCATCTTACTCTATGCTTTTTATGGGTGTTGTCTAAGGAATGTACAAGAACCTATCAAGATGAGAATATTATTTCCAGCCAATGCTCAAGTAGCAAGCAGTCTGATTCCCTCATGGGCCTAACATTATGACACAAAAGAGGAGGCAGCAGAGACTGTGGAGTCCTGTGACAGTAGCTGGCAAAGCACTGAGTGACAAAGATGCGTGTCATAAATGCAAAAGGTGCCCAAGACTCTGAACGGAACAATGGGTCACAGGGGAGTCCGCTGTCGGGCGGCTAGAGGAGTCAGTAGACCCAAGAGGCTCATCCTGGTGACAAGGAAGACCCTGTGTCCCATGTCTCTGGCCCGGCTGACTCACTCCGTTGTGATACTTTAATCCTCCTCGAATGGTACTGTTCCTCCCAGACACTTTCAGTCGACTCTAGCTTATTTCTGATTCCTATTACTGAGATTAGAAAATAGTATGGATCTATTTCTTATTTGACCTTTGAAAAATGAGCATAGTAATAGAAGAACAACAACAATAACAAAAATTATCCAGGGATTTTCAGGAATCCCTTTCTTAAGGCCAGTTAGAATTTAATACCTTTGAAATGGGGAAAGAATTAAAGGCTAGAGTGCTGGTTAGTATTTTTGTTATTGTTTCTTTGGTCTGGTTTGGTTTTGAATTTATTTTTCCCTGTGGTTTTGTTTGTTCGGCTTGACACCAGCCGGATTCATTTGGAAAGAGGGAACTTGAGAATGCGTTTATAAGAGTGGCCTGTAAGCTAGCCTTTGGGTGTGTTTTCTTTATTAATGGTTGATGTGGGAAGACCCTCGAAACTATGGGCAGTGCCACCCCTGTGCAGATAGTTTGGGGATGGATAAAAATGCAGCACAAGCAAGCTATGGAGAGTATACAGTGTTCCCCCCGTGACCTCTGTACCAGACCTGCCTGAGTGCCTTCATGATGGACTGTAAGCTTTGTGATGAAATATATCCTTTCCCGCACACATTGCTTTTGGTTGTGGTGGTTGCCCCAGCGGGAGGAAGCAAAGGAGGACAGCTGGGAAGTCTTTGAAGACTAACTGCAAAATGGGAGCTACCAGATTGCCCAAGTACCGTTCAAGTTTTCTTAAATGTTGATCTGAGAATGTCACTAGGCATTCAGGAGAATGGGGGTAAATGACTTCATAGACTTGCTTCAAGAGGTCTTAAGTCTTTTGATGAAGTCTGCTTCATCAAAAATGTAGTATCGCTAGGAGGAGACTCAGCTCTCCATGGCTCCAGCACTTGAACAGGAGTGTCTGGTTTGGGTGGAAGAATTCTGGGCAACATTTTTATTTCTGTTGAATCCTAGAGTCAAGGTCTGTTATCTATCCCACCAGCCATGGTGGAATGAAAATAGTATTAAAAAAACAACAGAAGAGTTAGGAAACCAACAGTATGGATGTCCTGCCTTCCCCTTTGGATTTGAGGCGAGGCATCTCATTAAGTGGACTTGCTGGACTTGAACTCTCTCTTGAGACTGGGCAGGCCTTGAGCTTGTGACATTCCTGCCTTGAATTCCTGAGCTGCCTGGATTACAGTCCTGTGCCACCCAGCTCAGCTCTTTTAATCCAAATAGAATTACCTACCACTGACTACAAACATCTTATAAAGAAACAGATTTATATGTGCATATTAGAGTTTCATATTTTAGCACTTTTATTTATAAAGCTTATAATAGAAAAATAACATGCATTCATTATGTAATCTTGAGAAATATTTCTAAAGCCTCACAAGTTATATAGAGCGACTTCCCCTAACTATACGCAGTTAATATCTCTGTATGTGTTGTTTTGGATCATTTGTGTGTGTGTAGAAGCACATATGTGTTGTATGGTTAAAGGAAAATCTTCCTTTGCTCCCTCCGTGACTTCTCTTGAACCAACTATCAGTAGATAAATTATTAGCAAAAGGCATATTCTTGTTTGCCTTTGAAGCAGGGTTTTGCACATCCTCCAGTCTGGCCCTCAGATTTGAGATTCAACTTTGCCAGGCTACTTAATGAGTGGGAGATTCCAGACACACCATGCCAGGTAGCCCATGTAACGTCCCTGCACAGTGGGGACTACAAGAGAATGATTACCTACCTGCCAATGGAGATTTGCATGCCTAGTTCCATTTAAGGGGTGAGGGAAATGTGAATTATTCCTTCTGGGGGGTAGTAAGTGGTTTGTCTGTTTTTTTGAAAGAGGGAAACTGGATTTAAAAATAATCATTATTTGCAAAGAATTGTCTCTGGGATTTGAATGTACCCATGGGTCAGATTTCTCTGTCTATGCAAGTGAGGTCCATCGCTGTCCTTTTCTGACAGGCTCTCCATGAGCCTTTAAGGAGATGCTGGAAGGTAAATATGCTCTGTCAGATCCAACATTGAGGTACCTAAGCTGACCAAAGCCCGTTCTCTGAAACTTAGTTGATAAAGATTGAGAGAGAAGGCATGGAGGCAGGATGGGGCTCAGTCTTGATTCTCAGACAGGGTCTGTAGAGCTACACTTTGTGGTACACTGTTCCCTCAGCCAGAACGCCACAGCAGTCCACCTGTGCAGCACATACTTTAAAACACACAGAAGATGGCTGGAGAGATGGCTCTTGCAGCTTTTGTAGACGAACCGGGTTTGGTTCCCACACACATGTGGTGGCTCACTAATGTCTGTATCTCCAGCCCAGGGGCTTCCTGTACCTTCCCTAGCCTCCAAGGACACTTTACACACGTGGTGGACACTCGAACATGCAGGCAAGAGTGTGACACATAGAAAACAGAAACAAGTGTAATGAAATAGAACCACAATTCACCGTGTAGACCTCTCTCTCTCTCTCTCTCTCTCTCTCTCTCTTCCATGGGTTTTCCAGATCAGATTCATCCCTTCTTTCAGGTTATTGGATACCAATCCGATATTTCCTAATGAATGAAACAGTCTGTCCCTTTGTGATGACTATCCTCAAGAACTCTATTCAGATATCATTGCATGATTGTGTAATTTTCTGTGGAAGAGGCAACATTACAGTCCAGTCACTTGCTTATGACTTTTAAAAGACTCACCTCCAGGCTTCCTCAGGCTTCTGTTGGCCAGTGTCAATACTTGGTGTCCTGTTCTGTGTTCTCCGTTCCTGTTCTGCATCCCTTTTAATGTGCCTGTGTTTCTCTCTCCAAACTCCATCTCTCGAGTCTTCTACTGATAGTGTGATTGCAAGCAGGTCTCACCTCAGCAATGCAGAGAAAAAGAATTGCCAGAAGTTCATATTTTTGCTGTGTGATGTATTGTTACAGGTGCTGAGAACTGGAACATAAACTTAGCCTCCTTTCAGCCTACTGTAACTATTCTCTTTGTGAGCCTGAAAGCATAATTCCAAAAACCAGGATAATGCTTTAGCAAATAATTTCTTGTTCTACACAATTTAGTATACATTAGTGTGCTATTTTTTTTAATTTACCAATTATGATTGCAAAATCTTTAGTTAATTTAATCCTTAACATCAATTAGCATTCTCAGAGTCATTTTAACTGCAGTAAGAGTCTGAGTCTAAAAGTAGCTTTTGTGTGGTTGACATGCGGAGGGCCATGCCATCTTGATGTCGCTCTTGTCTAGATGTCAAAGTCAATCAGTCAGTAGGATTGAAAAGAGGGACCATATAGAACAGTAAAAGTGCCTTCCAGGATCACCTTCCAATTTTAATTCAATTATAGGGTGGAAAAGACAACATTTGATTCCATTTAATTACTGTTGTTAAATGGGATGAGCTGGCACCTTAAACCACTGTACATTAGTTTGCCATTGCTATCTTGTTTTGTATAGGAAAGGAGAAACAGAGAGCAAAAAAAGATTACATGATTGTTCTTTATGAAGGATCTTAATCTACTTAGGTGACGCAGGCCAGTGTTGGTTATGTGCTCGAGAACCCTTGGTTTAATCTAGAAAATCTGGATGCTTTCCATTAAAGCCAACAGTCTCCCAACTGCTGTTGAGTTTACCTGGGCCTTAGTTTACTGAGCCTATTATTTCAGGACCTCATCTTCAAAGATTAAATGCGATCCTGTCTGGCTAAGGTTTGGGAAGTTAAACAAAGGGACCCTGACAAGTCTAGCCATCAGTAGTCACCAACACTTCTATTACTATTATCTCTCACATGGATTAGTCAACTTAGAAAGATGGTATTCATTGTAGAACACAAGAAAATTTTCTGTTGAAATCACATGAAATAGTGTTTTCAATAGACCCCAGTTTGGGTTTTATTAATAGTAATAGCTAAACATGTTGTAGCCACTGGAAAAAGTTGTAGAAAACATGGATACAAGTAAGCTGAAACAACCGTGAACTTTAAGGCATGGATGTGTAGTTGTACTTCTTAAATTCAACATTTAGTATATGAGTGCTGGTGAACTCAGGAAGGGTATGTACAAGAATTGAAAATTAGAAATTCATAAAACCGAGGATGCTGGGTGTGATGTGTGCTATAATCTCGGCACTTAGGTGGCTCTAAGGCAAGAGAATCTCTAGTCTAAGATTAGTACAGTTCATGTAGCAAGCTTCATAGCAGCCTGTGCTACCGAAAGCAAAGAAAGTTCCTTTTCCAAAACCAAATAAACAAAGGACTAGCAAAACACAAAATGAATAGATGAAGTGAAGTGAAAGAACTGGATCCAGGCAGCAGTTACTAAGTTTCTAAGTTCCTAAGTCCGGTTGCAGTACACTGGGGATAAAGATGGTAACAAAAGAGACCCAGTATGAGCAACAATGTGGATACTTTCTGAACATCACTCTGAAAAGCTCGTTTGGCACTTTCATTCTTCTATGCCTCCATATGTAGTTTGATTCAAAATACTGTTTTCTCTGAGTGTAGCTTGTAAAAGTAATTGACTTGAGTTTCTCAAAGTAGTAGAGTCATTGCAGAATTGATTCACATACCCTGTAAAGCCTGTATGCATGTGGCATGCATAGGTACAGCCAAGAAACAGAATTAGCAAATATGGTGTCATCCTGTGATAGTGCTAACAGCAAGCACTGCTTTGTAGTAGGCAGGCGGGAAGTAGCCCACAAACCTTTTACTTGATGAAATAAAAATAAACATTTCACCTTTTCTTAAGAATGGTTGGTTAAATTCTTAAAACATGATCATGCCTTGTTAAAATTGACAATAAATACATATAACATTGTGTGTGTGTGTGAGTGCGAGTACGTGTGTACATGTACCTAAATGTCTGTAAATTAGACCACAGTAGATCAAAATCAGTAGAGAAAGAATATAATATAGATTAATTGAAACAATCAAATTGAACCTTTCTGGATTATTAAGCCATTTGTTGAAAGGCACCCGTGTTGTAGATTGATTTTTCTAAAATATAGGTTGGTTAGATTATACACTGTAAAATTTTACAGAAGTTTTGGTGAGTAGGTTGGATTCTCTGCATCCTGAGACTTTTCTCAGAGCTCCTTTTATTCTTGCTTCTTAACTGGTGTGTGTAAGACATTGGGTATAATTAATTATAGCCTGGGGGACAGAGCCTGGTTTGGGGGGATGCCTCGGGCCTTCCTCTGAGACCCTGGCCAGGTGCTCAGTGAAGTGTGCTGCGCCAGAGGACAAATGCAGAGAAGTTAATCATCTGAAAACATAAAGACTTCCTACACTGACATGGAATAGCTGCTGGGGAGGGCCGGAGCTCACGACTGACCCGGCTTTCGAAAGCATTCCGGGTAGGGCCAGAGCTGTTGGAAGCCGCTCTTCCACAGGCCCAGCGTGTCCACTGAGGGCTAACACTTCACTTCTGGGAAACATGAAGTCTTTAACTCAATTTCTTGTCAATTGCTTAGATCCAATCAGTGACTCTCAGACTCCTTTGCTCTCTTTAGTGGTCTCCACACATCCTTCATCCTCTTACACAAGCACCTCTGACCCGATCGATGGCCACAATGTCTTCTCTCAGCACCGTATAATGGGCTGCCCTAGAGCCAAAGCAGATGACCACTTATTGAATTGCAAGAAACTTGTTTCCCACTTTTCTTACGTGTAATCTTGTCCAAAGTAGGTTTATACTAAAGTTTACATTTTTTTACCACACCGAGGTTAATATCTTTAATAAAGACATTTAATCTATTATATTTAGACTTGGTTATCAAGTTTGAATTCTGAAACAGATCCTTAAAATATTTCTTCTTGCCACCCCTCACTGTGTCACTTGGTTAAAGCCTGTGTATTATTGATAGTATTTAGGGTTATTTTGTTAAATCTCAGATGTACACACACACACACACACACACACACACACACACACACAATTTAATGCCAACTTATTTAAGTAGATATAAGGAGTGAGTGATGGCACTGAATGTCAATAACTTTTCTTTGTTATAATATGAGTTGCATACACTATTAATTGTGCGATGTCTCCGTATGTCCAGGTGTGTCTTCATTTCTGTATAATACATGTGGGAGCCAGAGCCCAGTCCCCAGAGTCATTTTTCGGGAGCAATCTGCATTGTTTTTGATGCAAGCTCTCTCACTAGCATCTAGAACTCATCTATTCACCTACACTGGCTGGCTTTCGAGCCTCAGAAATCCTCCTGCCTCCATGTCCTAGTGCTAGAATCATAAGAAAGTACCACATGCTGGGCTATTTACAGAGATTCTGGGAGTCAAGCTCAGTTCCTTTCCTTGTGCTGGTGCAGAAAAAACTTTATCCACTGAGCTACTGGTCCTATAGTTTATTATATATTTCAGAACCTGATTCTTCTTTACCTTGTACATTTCCTTCTAGCTCCATACATTTGATTTCTTCAGTTATACCTAGTAGCTAAATTAGATTGACAATTATATCTCTATATGTATACATGTACATTTATTATTGTAGTTATAAAAGATATGTAGAATTACTGGGGTGAATTAAAGCTAGTGACTAATGAGACTATGAGCTACAGTTAAACACTTAATATCTGCTTTTATTTCTCTGTAGATAATCTGGAGTCTGCTCTACCTCTCCCTTCATATTGCCTTCAAATATTGTACGTCAACACAAAGTGACTAGGCTTAAATATTCTACACACCACCCAAAGCTGTTAAAGTGTTCATCTGACAACAGGTAAACATATATTTTTGCTTGTAGTTCCTTAGTCATACTTACAAATAAAACAGACAAAAAAAGTAACTGCTTCCAAGTACATAGACAATTACAGAATTGTGTACAAGGAAAAGCATCATGCAGGAGTATGTGTGTTCAAACTGAATCTTGACTGTTGATCAACTTCAGCTGCTAAGAGGCAAGAGGTGGTTTGTGGGATGTGCTATGGTCCCAAGGGTAAGGGACTGGGACCTTAATACTGTGAACTATTAACACAACAATAAGCACCCTGCCTCAGGACATATGGTCTCTCAGCCCATAGGTTCTCAGCCCCAATAACTGGCAGATGCCTGTGGTATACCGTAGAGTACACCATAAATCCAACCAGAAAGTCCTTATTTGTTTCCATGCCTTCTGTGGCACTGTTGCACCTGAGGGCACACTTTCCTTTCTAGGCAGGTAGTTACTGTCGCTCTTAGGAGTTCATAGCTAGATAAGATTGATAGTAACGTTTCTCCTCTCTGGCAGCATGCATAACTCCCTCAGGTGCTACGGAAGATAGTAAGGATGAAATTCCCCGGTCCATACCAACTCGGTTGCTCCCTATCTAGGACTCATCAAGTATGTGATGTGTTCATCCTCAATGTCTTACCATCAAGTCCTAGAGGATAGCCGAGAGAGCAGTCACAGTAGACTTTTATACTTGGTGGTCTGTGAGATCTCGCTGGCCAACAACTCCTGCAAATGTAATGCACTCCTAGCACTGATATTTTTGTTTGTGTTTTGGGTTTTGTTTGGTCTTTTTGAATATCGTTTATAGTTGGTGGATTTTGATTACATTATAGGGAAGTTATGTTTGTGGTTTTATACATGTGTATGCTTAAATTTTAGGAACATTCTGCAGTAGTTTCTCATATGACAATTCGTGAAAGCCTTTGGTATTATTTACCCTCCTCTATGTTGCCTTTCCACCTCCACCCCTCCCCCCTTCACCCTACATCATGTTCTTCTTCACCCTCTGCTCATCCCCACTCATACCACAGAGTTCTGTTTTCCATACCCTGAAAGCGCCCTCTTGCCACAACACCGTACTAATTTCCTCACCTCTGAGGGTGTTCCACATGAGGCTTAATTTATCTGCAGACTCCAAGGTAACATCTTCAGAGGAGAGAAAAGGCAGAGGCATTTGTATTCTAGATCCAGGTTGCCTCCTTCAAAATGCTTGTTTACAGCTTCGTCAATTTCCCTGTAAATTTCAGAGTTTTCTCTTTAATATAGGTAAATAGCATTTCACATTGAAAGTGCACCACATGCTATCCATTCTTCAAGAAAGATTGAAGCTATTTCAAATTGCTGGCCATCATGAATAGAGCATCACTGAACATGTCATGAGCCAGTTGTAAGATAAGGTCCTTTGAGTGTATGCCAAGAATGATATAACTGAATGAATGGTGTGGTGGCTCTAATTCTAACTTTTTCGAGACTTTCCATATATCCACAGAGACTGTCAAAGTGACTCCTCCTACCATTGAGTAAATGTCCCTTCTCCATGCCCACACTAGCAACTGTCACTGTTTTGATCTTGCCATTTTGACTCGTGTAAGTTGAAATCTCAGAGTTATTTAGCATTTCAGTTCAATTTCCAGGGCTAAGGATCTTGACTAATTACAAATTATTTCTCAGATACTTATGAGTATTTTTGGTTTAGTACTTTGCCTCTCTGGCTATTTTTTTCCCTCGATGTTTGGCACTTTTACTATCTTTGCATATTGTAGATATGAATCCTCCATCAGATATATAGCTGGCAAGGATGTTTTCCCATTTTGCAGGCTGTCTATTTACTATAATTAAACTCAAAATCTCAATAAGAAAAACCAGGGGAAAGCCTTACAGGTAGAAGGAATGAAGCATCTAGATAAACTAAGGAAAGAAAACAAGAGATGTGAACACGCACAGGACAGAAGCACACAGGAAACACAGGATACCATAAACGACGAAATCTTCAAATTGTAGGCATAGAAGAAAGAATCCTACATTAATGGTTTATACCAGATCTTTAACAAGATCAGAGAAGAAAATTTCCTAAAGTAAAGTAAGATAAGCATGCACACATAAGCAGCACACGGAACACCAACTAGACAAGATTAACAGTGAGGCTCTCCCAGTACATCAAAGTCAAAACACTAAATATAAAGAATAAAGGAAAATGTCGAAAAAGATAAAACCATGCAAAAATATAAGCAACATTCTAAACCCCCAACTAGAGAAGACTGAAAAAGAAACTCCCCACAGGAAATCATAGTCAAACTCTACAGATACAGAATAAAGAAAAAGTATTGAAACCGGCAAGAGAAATACCATATAACTCACATATAAATGATAAAAGCTGATATTTAAGGAAAACTTTAAGGTCCAAAAGAGCCTGGAGCTCAATAATTCTAAAATACCAGGACTGACAACTTAGAAGAAGTTGCCCCGAAAAACTACCTGCCACAGTTGAAGGAGAAAGGAAAGCTTTTCATGATACAAGCAACCCTCGAAACCTAATAACAAACAAAAAATGCCAATTGGAGTACTGGAGGGAATATTCTGAGCTGAGGGGAAGAATAAGTGTAGCCAATGGACTCCAGAATGGAAACAAAGCTGAAGCTTCATCGAAACAAAGAATAAACACAAACCAGTGGAAAGCATCAGAATGGCTATAGTATGCACACCAATAACTCTATTTAAGGACCTCAACTCTCCCATCAAAAGACACAGCAGGAACAATCCTGAACAAAAAGAGTAATGCTGGACAGATTGGTATGCCAGACTTCAAGATTTTTTTTTTTTTAGAATCTTAATAGTAAAAATATTGTACTGGCAGAAAACCAGAAATGTAGACCATTAGAAACAAAATAGAAGGACCAAATATGGGTGCACAGAACTACAACCATCGGACTTTTGACAAAGACCAAAAAACGCACTGGGGGAAAAGAAATCATACTCAGCAAAGGCTTCTGGGAGCCTGGATGTGCACATGGAAAAGGATGAAAGTAGACCTACAACAATCATCCTGCACATATATCAGATTCGAGTGGATCAACGATTCAGTGTGAACTCTGAAACCCTGAACTGCTAGTGGGAAACCCAGGCAGCACCCTACAAGACAAGGCTGTGGGCAGGACTCTGCAAACAGAACTCCATTTTTAAAAAGGCAGTAATGCCTAAAGCTGACAACTCGGACCTCACAAAACAAAAAATTGCATTGCAGCCATGAGAAACATCATTCAGGTGAAGAAGAAAAAGAAAATCCCCAAAGCAAGAGCTCATCTATATCAACTGTGCATCGGAGGTATCATCTGGCCGTTTACATCTTCTGTTTAGAACGCTGTTTTAATTCCTAGGTATCTTTCAGTTGGAGTATTTATTTCCCTGACTTTCTTTGTAGCTGTTTGTATACTGTGGGTATACAAAGTATGCAATTAGCAATGAAAGGAATTCAATTAAATAACTTTGATTCCCTGTCACTTCAGCCAGAATGGCTAAGACACACACTCTCTTCTACCTAGCCCAATCTATCCATGATGCTTTCTTGGGAACATTTTGTTTCAATTCTAGACTCTTTCATTTCAGATATTATTTCACTTTGAAAGTGTAGACAAATAAAATAATTTTTTTAAAAAAAGACTAAGGCAGACTAGTGAAGGAAGCAGTGGGACTTCTGGGGATGAGTCGCACGGGTATGGCTGACTCAGAAGCAGTTGTATCCCCTGAAAGCACAGCAAAGGGGCTCCCTGAAGCTCCAAGGGCCTCAGAATCTCCGCTCATTCTGAGAAGCACCGCTCAGGGCTCCTGCTACAGCAGCTTACTCGCCTCTTTATCCTTGGGTAGGGGCCCTGGTGAGAGTTTCAGCCTTCCGTAATTTGTGAAGTTCGCTGACCTCTGGGGTCTCCTGTACCTCCTGTCTCTGTCCTGGAGGGAAGTGTGTCAGTACAAACCGCTAGAGAGTGTTTTCAGTGGAACAAAGCATCCCTGCACTAGTCAGTTTTTACCACTGTGACAAATTACCTCGGGAAATGAACTTTAGCGGAGGGAAGATTTTTTTTTTATTTGATACTTCAGAGGTCCTAATCACTGGCACCTCATTCTTTTGTCGGGGACCACTGCGAGAACTCTGAGGCAAGGCAGCACGGGATGCATTGTCCCAAAGGTACTCACAATGGAAGCCAAGAAGAAAGGCGGCAAAGGCCACAGTCCCAGAGTTCTCTACAGAAGCACGCACCAGGGAGCCAACTTCCTTCCCTTAGTTCACAAGTTAAAAGTCCAACCATTTCCCAGCAGCACCAAAGGCAGACAGCCAGGCCTTCATCACTACAATACTGGGGAATGTTTGGCAGCAAACTATACAATCTCTATGGGGAGAAGTTTTCAGGCTATGGACGTTTTGGAATCCGAGTGCTCTTGACTGTTTCAGTCCTTCAGAATATTGAGACACACAGAATATAATAAAATGTCAAGTGGGTTTTCTTCGGCCTATTTTACTCCCTGAGTACATAATCAAGCAGTCTTATTTCTGATCCTGTGTATTTCCCGTTAGCACCAGCAGTTGGATCTAGCAGCTCACACATTACTCAGGCCAAGTTTCTTAATATCATCAAAATTGTCTCATTTTAGAATAAAAGTATCAAAGGAGTTTTTTGAAATTAAATTGTCTAATAAATGCTTACTGGAGATAATAAGGACATATTTAGCAATAACAAGGATTCAGAATTTACTGATGTGTGTCCCTTTATCCATAGTATTTTTATATACCCACAACTACATTATAGGTTCATTTTAGTATTATGTACTTAGGTCATTAGCATAAGAGATGAGAAATTTGAAATGTTTTTAACTTTTTAAAATTGAGAATTTTACTTTAAAATTGAAGAGAGTTTTTGCACACTACATTTTGATTATGACTCCCTTTCCCCCAAATACCTCCATGTGCTCTCTACCTCCTGATGCACCTAAATCCACATCCTATCTTTCTCTCTTTAATTAGAAAACAGACCGATATCTCAAAAGAGAAAGAGAACCATATAGTAAGATGAAGTAAAAGCTGGTAAACTTGAATAGGACAAAACAGACAGACAGAAAAGGATGACGAACCAAGCTAAAGCACAAGAAATATAGGCACAAAGACACAAGGCTAGGCTCACAAGCAAAAATGTAAAATTGTGTGTGTGCATATGTGTATATGCATGTGGTGTGTGTGTGTATGTGTGTATATGCATGTGGTGTGTGTGTATATGTGTGTATGTGTGTGTGCATGTGTGTATATGCATGTGGTCTAGTGTATGTGTGTTTGGGTGTGTATGTGTGTATGTGTGTATGAATGTGTGTATGTGTGTATACATGTGTGTATATGTGTGTATGTGTGTGTGCATATGTGTATGTGTGTTTGGGTATGTGTGTGTGTAAATGTGTGTGTATGTGTGTGCATGTGTATATATGTGTGTGAATGTGTATGTGTGCATGTGTGTGTGCATGTGGTGTGTGCATATGTATGTGTGTGAACATATGTGTGTATATGTGTATATATGTGAGTGTGCATGTGTGTGTATACTTATATGTGTATGTGTGTGTGTATCTCTGAGTGTGTATACATGTGTGTAGTGTGTGTGTGTCTGTGTGGTGTATGTGTGCTGTACATGTGGAGGGCTGAAGACAACTTTTGGAATCAGTTCTCTGCTTCCAACATGCTGTTTCCGGGGACTGAACTCATGCTATCAGGATTGATTGCACACACCTTTACCTGCTGAGGTGTTTTGCTGTCTCCAATTTCAACTTCATGTCTTTATTGTGTTTGTCTCTAGCCCGCAAGTCCACCCTCTCTATTCAGTTTAGAATGACTTGTTATTACACTGCATAGTCTTGGAAAAAGGGGGTTTACCATTTAAAAATTCTCAGTCGCACTGATTTCTCACCACCGACTTTCCCTGATAGAAATGGAGACTCATTTGTCACTTCCTTCCTAAGTTTTTCTAAATGACTAATTTCAGAGCACTTTAAAATTATTAACATATGACTAAGCAATATATGAAACATCCAAAAAGAAAACTAATATAAAATATAATTTTTACTAATCACGGTGTCACTCAAAAGTTGAATTTTTATGATTTTTTCATATATATTATATATAAGTATAATTATACTTATATAATATATATATTTTTCATATATATTATATATAAGTATAATATATAAGTATATTATATATAAGTATATATAATATATATGCAATATATTAAAGAGCCTTTTCTCCAGTCTTTCAATAAGTAAGCATATTATCCATGTAGCTAGTAGAAATCCTTTGAAATGACAGAGCCGTGGGGGGTAGGGAGAGCGAGAGGAAGGGAATAGTCTCTAAATGGCCAGTCAACTTAATTTTGGAAGGGTGATGCTTTGAATTAAGATATTCTTCAGGCTTGATGATGGCTCAGTTGTTAAGAGCTTGCCACAAGATTTTGATGACCTGAGTTCAGTCCTTCAGAATCCACATAAAAACAGGTATATCACCCCAGTGACTCCTCAGAGCATTTGCCCCTAAGAACAACCAAATCAGCAAGACCCCAGTACTGTGAAATCAACTGTGTCTATCAACCCCTGACACACATACGCAGGCACGAGTGCACACGCGTGCACACACACACATGCGCACACACCCTGCACACACACAGAAGGCATTTGTTGTATAATAGCTATGTTTCTCTCCAGACCTTCAGTTTACCTCTGGATTTTTCAAGTCCAAATCTTTTCTTCCCATAATTAAGTGCTTTCAGATTTTACCTCTTGATAATCAAGGCTGTCTAACTTTTTTTTTTTTGCTTTGATTTCCTAATCATTATCAAAGTATGAGGATACTGAGTATATTAATGAAAATCACATGGTAGTTACGTTGAGAATGCTACCTTCGCAGCTATCAAGGGTGATCCACGCAATCAAAAGTGTAATGTGAACTGTCATTTCTTTTCCACTAGGTCACCTTAGTCTCCAGTAGAAGTGCAGAAATGCCATCAGAAGCTTCCGTGCCGCTTCCACAACCAATTCCTCCCGACGGAGGGTGGGGCTGGGTCGTAGTCTGTGCATCCTTTATCTCCATTGGATTTTCATATGCCTTCCCCAAAGCTGTCACAGTATTCTTCAAAGACATCCAGGAAATATTCAACACCACCTCCAGTCAGATCGCATGGATATCGTCCATCATGCTAGCTGTCATGTATGCGGGAGGTAAGGTTCTCGGTGCAAAGGGATTTCTGGAGTAAGAGAACAGTGCCCTATCTCTGTCTCCTTCCAATTGACACTATGCCCATGTATTAAAACTCTTACATGTTAATCAGTTGAAATCAATTGAAAAGCATGATTAGAACTGCATTCTTAATGGTTTGTGGCAATTTAGCATGATTATCGCTTTACTTCATTTTGAGTCTTAGTGGAATATTTGTTGAGAATGGAGAATTATTTGCACAAATGAGGTTTGTAGGACTATCAAGATTCCAAGTGATTCTGCTGTTTGGTTTGGAATGAACCCCATGCTATGATGTGGGAATTATATCTCAACATCACCATAGTGGACCAAAGTGCTTTCTTTAGCATGGAAGGGAAATCTATGCTCCTGACAGTTTATAAAGCCAGAACATACTCCAGTTTGCAATGCCCAGAGTGGTGCTGCCCACCATGTATTTTCTGCAGATGTTCAAGTTGTATGTGAAATAATTCCTTATTGTTTCAGGGCTCCCAAAACAATGACATCGTTTTACTTAAGTGGCTGTTTGCAGTTATATTGTTAGAGTCTCTGTGAAAATGAGAGTGTAAATCATGAGAGAGAATTAATCCATCAAACCACCTCATATTGGAGTGTGAAACAATGAAAATCTCTCATGATTATGTGACCGTTGTCTGTAAAACATTCTCAATAGCAGACCAGACTTTTATAGATTTTTTTGCATATAAATCATTACTTAAAATAGATGTGTTTTAGAATTTTCATTTGTCAACTGGCAATTTAAGTGTAAGGAACAGTTATAGAATTATAATACATGAATATAAAGCTATCATTTAAGTTATCTAATGTCAGATTTTACTATATAAGTAAAGGCAATGTGATTCCTAGCGAGGGGCATAGGATGTTAGCAATAATCACCAATACTTATTGGAATTTGCTCTTGGCCAAGGCCTCATTCCACACTTGATTTGTGTGATATTCCCCAGTCCTCTTAAGAACCCTAGAGATGATTTCCTTCTTTCTGTTCTGCGACTAAGGACACATACAAACTAGTTTTCCAAAGTCACAGGGCTCACTTCCGATATGTAATCTTAGCCTTCAGACATTTGGCCATTGCTCTCTCATATCTTTCTCTGTTTAGCTACAGAATGGCAGATCCAGGCTAATCCAGTTCTGAAAATCCAACGCAGTCTCTTGCTTTGTACCATTGACACACATTCCACCTGCCCTGGAGGCATACCCATTATTTTGTGAGATAGCATCTCTCTAATATACCACCAAAGCCAATATTGGATATGTAGATAATCCTACACTGTGTGTGATAAGTACGTTGCCATCAGTGTGAATTTTCCACAATTTGTATCTTAATGATGGTAGATTAATCAGGATTGGCTAATGTTGATAAGGTTAAGCTGATAAGTACTTATTTGTATATCAAGAGTAGCATTTCAATTCTATTGTGCTTGTATTTGAAAAACTATGCTTTTTAAAAAACTATTTCTTAGAATAACTTCTGGATGCCTGTTAAGAATTGTATTTGCTATTTCTTATGTCTCTATAGAAATGTTTGATATTGTGCAATGCATCGTGTTCTTCTACAGCTCCAGTGTTCTATGATGATGCACTGCTGGACTAATATATTTGCCTTGACCTGACAGGTCAAGGTAAATATTTAAATATGTCCAGTCCCTGCCTCTTACATATAACTGAAATGGAACCCTCAGAGACTTGATATAGGTTCATTGAGTTTGGACATCAGGTTCCATTTTATCTTTCATAGTTTTCTGTTGAAAATATTGTTGACTAACTTAAAGTCATGAATCAGAATTTGATGTAGTTAAGGATCTCTCAGCCTTTTACACACAATCCCCAATTCCCTGTGGCTTCAGTACATGCATGCTCATTGGAAGCTCACTCAGTGCCCCCTGTGGTACCTGTTCTAACACTCTGACCTGTGCTGTCCTCCAAACCTACTCTTTGTATTGGGCAAAGAGCAAGATCATCTGCAGTATTCAGTGTCCAGCCTTGGAATTTACAATCTTCATTTCTGACTATATTCTACTGGCCAGAACTGATTATTGGCCTATATTGAGGAGCAGGACACAATAACTGTGGACTTCCTGGAAGAAAAATAAGAACTGGATAAGATTCAGTAAGCCTTGGAGAGAATTTTCAACTCAATGATCATTGTCCCCAAGCAAAGGAGAGCTGGTTTATGGAGATGGCATGGTCATGGCATAGTCTTTGAGCTAGCTGGATGAAAAGGAGGATATAAAATGATAGAATCGCATCATTTAATTTAATATTTTTGTTTTCTAAAATTAGTGCAACATCTTAATGCACATTTTTAACTAGGCTTGTCATGTATAAGTAATTTCATTTTATGAATGCATTTATTTTCTCTCTTAGACATATGTGGTACAAAATTTAAAAGGCACAAAGGAAAACTATGTTTTGAAGTAGCGTCTCATCTATTCTGTGCTGGCCTTGATCTCATTTCATAGTTGAGGATGTAAGGAGACCTTGAACTTCTGATTCTCCTGTCCCTACCTTCAAAGCATGGGATAACAACATGCCCATGGAATGCCCAGGTTATATAGTTTTCGGTAAACACAGGCATGGCATAAAGGCTAGATAAGTTCTCTACCAAGTGGAATACATATCCATTCCTTAAATGAAAACTCTAGAAGTTAATAAATACAATGATAATTTGATATTTACAATTTTGGGGAAATCATTAAGGTATTTAGAGTAATATAAGAATAAATTCTGTCTAAAGTAAAGCAGATACTTGTTTTCTGTGTGATTGCTTTGAGAAAATAATTTAAGGCACATAAAAATACTGAGAGTACAGAGCTAATGTTGGGAAGATCTAGAAAAGATCCAAATAAGCCCTTGGAATATTGCCCTGAATCCTCAATTATCAGGGCTGCGACTGTTTGCATGTCCTTGCTGGCTATGTAGAAAACAGTACAACATATTCCCAGGAGAACCCAAATCTCATTAAACTGTAATACACACTGCTCAGTGTAGTTTATGCATTCACATGGTTCCTCATACTGTCCACGTTGTATGTCTTATTCTTACAGCCAAAACAGACTTTATGCCAGGCATGCTGGTGCACACCCAGAGTCTCAGTCCTCAGTAGGCAAAGACAAGGGGAGTTCCAAAAGTGTGAGGTTAGCCTGGTCTATGTAGCAAGTTCTAAGTCAGCCAGGACTATACATTGGGACCTTGTCTCAAACAAATAAAGGGACCATATGTAGTGGCACATGCCTAATTTAGATTGAGCATGCACAGGCAGAAAGGCAGAGAGGCAGAGAGAGGCAGAGAGGCAGAGAGGCAGAGAGGCAGAGAGGCAGAGAGGCAGAGAGGCAGAGAGGCAGAAAGGCAGAGAGGCAGAGAGGCAGAAAGGCAGAGGCAGGCAGATTGCTGTGAGTTCAAGCTGAGTTTCTCAGCAAAGTGAGCTCCAGGACAGCCAGGATTCTATGGAGAAACCCCAACACCAAATCAACCAACACCAAACCAAACCAAAGAAAAGAACAAGCAACTAAACAAAAACCTAATCCACAAATGAACACAGGAGCCAGGAAGTCTGCTGGGAGATTGTGTCTGTAAATCCGACAGGTATGCTGCATCCACAAGGCTCAGCACTACAGATTAACAAGATGTAAACGATTTCAACACCAGCTGATATTTCAATTTGGACGGGAAAATCTCCTGGAATCCTACCTCTAGATGAAAAGCTATGAGCAATTGTTGACTTGACAAGAAAGGGTGAATCAGGGTTCCCCAGGAATGAGCCTCCTCATTGGTTATGGTCACCTATTACAGGGTGGTCAGTCCCAAAAATATACACATACAAGTGACACCTCCATGTATCTGCATGCCCATTAGTAAGAATTAAAGATTAGTAAGAATTAAAGAGTTCATGGATCCGAGTCAAGTGGAGAAGTGGAAGCTCTGAAAGGAAGGAATGGGAGAGAGTGAGATCATATTTGAATTAAAAAATGCTTACAGTAATAAAATATAAAATTAAACAAAATAAATACATTGTACTACTAATAAAAATAATACTTTTTATACTTAAAAGGTTATAAAAAGCCATACGTTTTTATATTTAAAAGTTATAAAAGCCATAACATTTGATATTTAAAAAGCTACAAAAGCCATAACTTTTTAGATTTAGAAATTGTATGTATATATATATAATAGCAACTAATTAGAAAGGGGCATGATTTGGAAAGAGAGCAAGGAGAGGCACATGGAAGGGTTTGATGGGAGGAAGGAGAAATTATGTAAGTATATTATTATATCAAAAAGAAAGGAAAAGAATACATTTATAAATCCAAGTAACAGAAAAAGATGGGTCCAGAAAACCTTCAACAGGACACGTGGTGACCGGTTCACGAGACCTTTAAAAACACCCTGAGACTGCACTACTCTCTAACGATCTCTCATAAATAGGACACCGACTAATCTAACAGAAGAGAAACAGAAAGAAAGCATGGTATGTAAGCCAGAACGGGAAAGACACACGTCACTTCCTTTTCCTGTGATGTTCTTTTGGGGGCTAAAAGGCACAATGCCTTTAGAAGCATGGTGTTTTCAGTAAGATGTAGGTCACATTCTGTACAATTTATTCATTTAACTTGTAAACGTTGATCAGTTTTCGATCGATTCTTAAAGCTGTGTAAATACTGCCCCAGTTAATTTGAGAACATCTTCATTACTTCAGAAGTAAATCCTGTATCCTCTCCCTGTGACTTAACTGTCTGTCCTTATCAATGTGCCTGCTCTTAGTATTCTCATAAATGCCCTGTCTCGTTACCTGCTTCCATGTGTGTAAGGCAAAGGGGTGTGTCTGTGTCTGTGTGTGTGTGTGTGTCTGTGTCTGTGTGTGTGTGTATGTGTGTGTGTGTGTGTGTGTGTGTGTGATGTGTGTGTGTGTGATGTGTGTGTGTGTGTGTGTGTGTGTGTGTGTGTGTGTGTGTGTGTGTGTGTGTGTGTGTGTGAAGGGTAAAGGTCAAAGGACATCTTACAGAGTCCAGTGGGTACTGAGCATTGAATTCAAGCTGCCAGACTTGGCAGCAAGCACCTTTGCTTACTGAGTAGTCTAATGACCCCTCTCATTTCCGTTTGTTAAAAGGACAAAATGTCTACAAAAATCCCACTGGGTTTTTATTGTGCTAGCAGTCTACTGCTTGCCACTTGGCCTCCCCTCAAGGTTTGTATACCCAGTCAGACTGCATTACAAAAACCCTAACCCTTCCTCTTCAAGCAGTTGACAATCAGGAATGGACTTTCATGTATGAAGAGCTCTTTCCCCCTTCTCCTCTTAGCACTGGGACCTTTTCTGGCTTGGACCTGTGCAGGTCCTGTGAATACTGCCACGGTCTCCATGAGTTCGACCTGTGTCAATTCTCTTCTGTCTGGAAGAGACTGCTTTCAAGGTGTTCTCCATCCTTGCTGGCTCTTTGCATCTTCCTGCTCCCATTCCCCATGGTTCCCTTATCCTCAAAAGGGAGGGGATTGATGGAGACATCCCAGTTAGGACTTAGAGCTCGCACTCTCTGCACATTGCAGAGTTCCAAGTCTCTGTGTTAGATCCCATCTCCTGTAAGAGGAGGCTTCTCTGAGAATGGCAAAGAGAGAGACACACCTACAAGCACAGGAGAATGTTTGTAGGGAATCATTTTTTTTTTATCAATACATTCCTTTAACAAAACAATAGTGTTTGGTGTTCCCATATGCCCAGGGTCTGTCTTCTCTCAAATCCTTGGCCACCCGAACAGTAATAAAAATAAACATTTTTTTCAGAGACGGTAATTTAGAATAGAAGTCTAACAGATTCGATGAACTGAGGCACAGGCATTTAGTATTTTTACTTAGAGGTAGAATTTTTTAAAGTGTGATTGTCAACTCTTCTGCAATGACTATCAAGTCTTCTGTCAAGAGTACACTGTCCTAGGCCATACCCTCAACTCTGTTTTACGGTGATTTCTGTAGGTAAAGAAATGTAACACATCTCTGAAACTGCCTCAGTTTATGTTTAACGTTACGGTTCCTTCTCACAGAAGACAAAGTCAATATCTGATTCAATCATTTTAAATTTTTTCCTACACGGGGAAGACCTCTACTTATAAAGGCCCTCCTTAGTTGACAATTATAAATAAATCCGCAGACTATAAGGTGAACGGGGAGGTAGTTTAGTGTGAAGCATAATGAGTCTTTCCCAAGCTACTGAGGTTATGTTCTGCACAATGCTAACTGCATTTTCCTAGAGAACATCTAAGAACTGACACACTCATTAGGGCTTTGCCTTCCACCTATTAATCACTGCACTGGGGTCACCCAGAAATATGGAGTGTTGTTCTGAGGTCTGGCCTGCGATGTCGGGGCTGGAGCCTCTTGTAGTAATTAGTTGGCATCTGGGCCCTGGTTCCAAGGCATTATCTTCCCTTCTGATGTCTAAATTAAAAATGAAACTAATAAGAGGTATGCAGAAAGGGTGGGAAAGAATGCAAATTACTTTTATACTTTACTTCATCCTTAGGATAATGGCACTAAATTACAGCAACCCATCTGGCTGCCCATATGGTCTCCCGGACTTCTAGCAAATTCCGGCAAATAGGTCAAGCTGAGTGGTCATCCCATTAATACAGCACTAAGTGGAGGTAGAAAGTGTATTCTGATCTTAACTTCCTGCTTTATTTAGATGGCTACCTACGGTATTTATTGCATGAACAGTAATGGGGTAGCATAGTGTTTTTGTGTAGCCCTAGTCTGTTGCTCTGTTGAGAGTGACCCCAATGGTGAGTACATGCAGGACTCCCAAATATAAATTTTGAGAAGCCAGTTTATATGATTATTAATTATTTTTTATGCTTCCCCCCCTCTAATTCAATGCGAACGGGGAATGTCAGTCATTCCAGTGAGCAGAATAGACATAACCCCCCTTGAAACTTGATCTGTTTGATGAGACAGATGAAAAACAAACGTGATAAAGAATGGACACTGTTTTATTATGCACTACTGTGAACAAAGAAACAAGCATTAAACCATTGAACCTAATGTCCTGGAGGCTAAGAAACAAAAGGTTTTAGCACAACAGATTTGTGGGCATAATATACAAGGTATAGCTGTTCTTTTTAAGATTTAAAGAAAGCCATTACAGCCCTTTGCTTTCTGCTTTATTGTGCTTTATAATATTTGCATATTTGGGGAGAGTCTAATATAATTCATATAATAAGCTTTCTCTGCAGCAATAAAAGCAAAGGTAGTTCTGTTCTTGTGTTTGAGATAGCTCCGGCTTTCCTCTTAACTTTACAAATCCCAGAAGGTCTACCAGGTGCTTTTGGATAATCACGTACATGTTATACATGCAAAATTAATCTAGATGGCCATCCTTGAGCAAGAATTTTCTCAGCTGGCCATATTTGCATACACCAAGCACATTGTGCATATATTTGGCCCTGAGGTGATAGCGCCCACTGCACACCAATTGCATAAGTATCAGTTAGATGTCATCAGAGACAATGATATCTAGATAATTCAATGCTACAAATTGTAATAAGGTCTTAAATGATTACCATGCTCATTTACTCACTTTATGAATATACCTTCTGTATCTTTTGTATGCAAACACCATAGCCCAGGTGAAGCTTTAATGAGCCATCAGACGCTATGCTTTCAAGATGATCTTCCTTGTGTGATTATGCCTGTGCTGTGAATCGGTGAAGAAACCGAGTGGGCGTCCAGAATTCTGTGATGAGAGCAGATCTCATAGCTGCGTGACATAGTAGTATCTCTGAGCTAAAGGATGAATATTAAGCATTCACCAGGACAAAGGGACATGCTTGAGACAGAGGAAACTATGTGTGGAAAGGTCCCAACAGCACAGAGAAGGTTCCAGTAGCCCAAGGGAGGTTAATATGGTTGCTATACAATGGCAACTTGGAGGAGGATGAGGAGCATGACGCTACACCCAGCGGGCCTCATGCTTTGTGCCCTCATGGTTGTGGAAAACTACAATCTGAATATAGGAATTGAGGCATCATATTGTTCTTCCAGGACAGCCAGTAAAGATCTCAATAGAGCAAGCAGCTTAAGCCAGAGGAACTTCTTTCTTCATGGTTCTCCAGGCCGGAAATCCAGATTCAAGGTTTCGGTCCAGTTGGTTGTTGGTGAGGTCTCTCCTCACCTTGTAGGTAATCACCTTCTTGATGTTTCTCTTGGTGGCCTTTTCTCTGTTGTCACCCCATCTCCACGTTGTCCTTGCCATGGGGAAATAGGTATCTATGTTAAGATTCTCATGTCTTTAGTTCACTTCCTTACACGTCACATTCTTGCAGGCAGGCTGTGTTATAAGTGACAGCTCCTAGGGGGACTTTATAGAAAGACAATTAAACTCAGAACAGGTACAGAGATCACAGTAGTGAGTGTTCTCTTCTTTTGAGTAAATTTTCAGAATGTCACATTAAGAAAAGGAGTAGCATTACCATCTAGAATGTGGTAAATGCAGGTGGTTATCAATGTATTCTTGATTGCAGCAAATACACAATTACCGAATGATAAACCCTATTCCGAGGACCAGTGAGTATCTCTTTAAAATGTTTCTCTCAACTGAGTGACACATGTCATGCCTTTTGGATTTTTATTCTAAGGCCTCTAATCATACTCTTGCACCTCTGCCATAAAACTTACCACAGCGGGCACTGTAAACTATCCCTGGACAAGCCTTCTCGAACACATGTTCTCTGTTGGCTCATCGGACTTCTTAAGTTTAGCATAGTAATCAGCACATCAGCAGCAAGCTTAGTACTATATAAAGTACCAAAGCCAGAAAGCACAGAAACACAGGGAAGGTTTGTGTTTCTAAGAGCGTGAGAAGAACCTCAGTTCACTATCTCCAAGCTAAAATGAGAAAGCTCTTCATTGCCCTCTTTGAACTCTTGTTGAGAGCATAGACGTCATCCCGTTCAGATACTCAGCACATGGCACACACACACCCCCCACAAGGACTTTGAAACCCCTGTGAGCAATGAGGTGTGCATTACAAATATAGTTTAGTGAGCAAGAGCGTTTGCAGATAGAGTCTGAAGTAAGAACGGTGGCCCATGGCCTCCTAGCTTCTCCGACTGAATTATATCAGACTGGTTCCCGGGCTGTGTGCATCACTAATTACTCATCGGTTTCATAGCCATCCTGCCCACCGTTTTGTGACACCAAGAAAAGCCTGCATAACCACAGGGCTATTTTATATAGAATTTATAGAATGTATACAGCCAGGCATCAGTTATCACCTAGATTTTTTTTTAAGTTCTTAAATGAACACAACTTTTACACATAATTAAAACAGTAATGACAATGGCTAGGTTTTTCCTCCTCTAGTCTCAGCAACAGCAGTAAGTGTGAACACTTTGAGAAGCATGTATGGAATACTGACAAAGCTCTGAAAACATTAACTGGTGAGCAAATGAGCAATGAGCGATGGTTCTGAGCCTTGGCTTTTTCTGAGTGGAGCAGGCACCGTCTGCTCTAGAAGGTTGCTGTCTATAGTGATCTACAAGTTCTGGCTATGGTTGTGGCCCCACCTCTCACACAGATCAATGACTTCCACCACAAAGAGGCAGCCTGTGTGTTTTCTCAGCACACCATCGGGAATGAATGTGCATTCCTGGAAGGCTGAAAGCAAAGAAGATTATGCAACACACACACACACACACACACACACACACACACACACACACACTGCAACTTTCCCCCTTCTATTTAAAGGATGTGAAAGGGCATCTGCAAAAGAGACAGGGATTGGAATGTTCATGGGGCAAAGTGGAATGACTGCAGAGAAGTGGTTATGAGCAGGTGATTTGGGTTCCTTTCTTTTCCTTTCCTCTCCTCTCCTCTCCTCTCCTCTCCTCTCCTCTCCTCTCCTCTCCTCTCCTCTCCTCTCCTCTCCTCTCCTCTCCTCTCCTCTCCTCTCCTCTCCTCTCCTCCCCTCCCCTCCAATCCTCTCCTCTCCTCTCCTCTCCTCTCCTCTCCTCTCCTCTCCTCTCCTCTCCTCTCCTCTCCTCTCCTCTCCTCTCCTCTCCTCTCCTCTCCTCTCCTCTCCTCTCCTCTCCTCTCCTCTCCTCTCCTCTCCTCCTCTCCTTTCCTCTCCTTTCCTCTCCTTTCCCTCTCCCCTCCCCTCTCCTCTCCTCTCCTCCCCTCCTTTCCTTTCCTTTTTTCTTTTCTTTTTTTTCAGTTTGACCAGGTAAAGCAGTGCTGATGTCAGAGGCTTATAATGATATGGAAACACAAGAACCATCTGCCAGGTCAACAAGGATGCTAATGTATATAATAAACACCTATCCCATTTAAGAGGGCCAAACTTTGTATACCTTGCACCCACACAAATTGTGGGCAGGTGTGGAAGCCCACCTGTTCTCAATCCATCTTGCAAGAGATGCACACAAGGGACTCCTTTCATCAGCTTGCTAGATAGACGAGACACATCAAAGGCCTCTCTGCTCAAGGGAAAGACCCTGCCTCAGTTGGCAAGGTGGATTGTAATCAGAGGACAACTTGACCTAGTCCATTGCCCTTCACGTGCACACACACACACAAATGTGCACATTTGAGTACTTGACACATTTGAACACAGAGACATATTCATGAGAGGAAAGATTTATTTTAAAAAGCCCTGATATATCTATAGAACAAAATAGTATTTTGCGATCCGTTTGAGCACCTTATTAGGAAAAATAAATCAGAGGATCCCAACCCTTTGGAGTTAAACTCAACAAGTGAACACCATTGTGATACTGGGGAAAATATGAACTGGTATGTGTTTTGCCAATGACTCTTATAAAATCTCTGTATGAGGAACAACCTCCGTCCACAGTGAGTTTCAAATTTATATGAAATATTTATGAAGAGTTAATTAGGCTCTTTCTGTTAAAGTAATTTAACGAGATGGCTCAGATAAAAGGAACTATAAACAAGGAAACTGCCCCATAGGAGAAGAACTCTTGAGCTGTAGTAGAAAGGATTGCTTGGTGATTTCTGTTAAATCACTTGCCTTAGGCTTTGGAGAGTGGAGGACCCTTTCCTAGGAAGCACAACATCTCCACAAAGCCAGCAGCAACCTCAAGGCTGGATCAGGAACAGCTAAGTAGAAGCTTGAGGCAAGTTGTCACCATTGGCGAAGCTGCTTTCCAAAGGGAAGGCATCTCTTAGCTTCAGTTGTCAGTCCACGTGCATACCACCTTTTGTGGTTTCTTTGGTTTTATTCTATCAGATTAGCTGCATGAGAGGACAAATGCTGAATGTTATTAGATGTAGTTTTTTTTTCCAGGCTACTAATAAGGAAATAAAAATTTAAATAGAATTTAAAATGGAAGTGCTTTCCCCGCTTTGGGCCCTACCCTGGGAAGGTTGTGGGGAAGAGCGATTGGGTGAACATACCTCATAAAGCGCCTTCATGTCTTCCTGCCTTCAAGTGGCACCATCTTGTTGCTTCAGCGAGCTGATAAATATTTACCACACACATCAAGCTTAATAAGTGGCAAATTAAATTAGCCATATACATGAATACCGCTTTTATCCTCCATGAATCTTATGTAGTATTCATAAAGGCTGCGGTGTAATAGTGTGCTTGGTGCTTTACTCTCGATATGTTCCTTTCCTACCAGCACATTTTCATTTGTCCCCCGGCCTCCTTTCCCCTAAGATTTTATGGTGCCTTCTTGTCCCATCAGATACTCAAACCTTCCTGAGCATGTGACTTACATCTTAACTACTTTCTAAGAAAAGCCATCTCTCTCTTCCTTTCCCTCAGTTTTACCATATTTAATTTCTGGGACATGGCACCATTGTGGGACACGAGATACTGGTTTAGAGACAGGGCGCTTCACTATGCTTACATCCCAATGCCAGCACTAGAGGCTGCTTGCCGGTCGTGGGTGCTTGTGAGGAGACGCTCAGTGTTTCTCCAGGCCTACTCCTTATGCACAATGGCTCACATTTATTTACGTGAATAGAGTTTCTAAACTGTCCTCACTGCCCTCCCCGCAATCACATTCAACAAGAGCACATGGCTTTCGTGGTGGAAGACCCTTTACTATATTATCTGGTTATATTCACATGATGCTTCAGCTTTGAACTTAATTTTGCGTTGAATTCAAACTTTGCTAATGATGTAGTTACTCCTGTGGTTTAGAGACTTGTATAGATGGAAAGAAAGTATAGCATGACAATGCCTGCCATGCTTTCAGTTTCCTCTAAAAGAACCATGTGGGTCATGTCTCCATCACCTCCATCACCTTCATTAGTTTGATGTCTCCATCTAAGTACTTCTAAATTAAATAGTCTTTAGTATAGGTATTGTGCTATTCTTAGAACCTGTATGTGTGTGTATATATATATATACACACACATACTTATATTATATACATATACTTATATTATATACATATTTTATATATTATATATACATATATTATATGTATATAATATACTATATTATATATATACATATACTTATATTATATACATATTTTAAAAAGAATGTATATATATATATGTATATGTATATATATATATATATATATATATAAAATGTAATAGTCTAAGAGTCTTGTATAAAAATGCATAAGTCATCAAATCCATACTTGATTAGAGAAATATCATTGTGCCTGGGACCTTGGCCGAGATGCCTGTGATTTGTTTGAACAGATTGTAAAACAATGTGTGCCGCTCTGAAATCTCCCCTATCACAGAGCGCTGCCAGAGAAAGTTCAAGCCGGAGCCTCTGAGATGAAGATAAACACGTTTGTGGGTTGACGTTTGCCTTTGATGTAGCCCAGGCCTCCTCAAGAAAGACAGACAAATCACATCCTGCCTTCACTGAGTAGAAATTTCAAGTCTAAAAAGAGTTATAATAGAACAATATGAAATTCTGAGAGGGTATGGCTTATGTGAATAGATGTATTAACTAAATTTATGATATTGGAAATTCAGCAAGAAAGGAAATGGAGAAGTCTGGGCCCAGAAAAGCTTGAAATGACCAATTTTATAGCATGCCGTGTCACTATCCTATAGAAAGTATGGTGCCAATAAAGAATGAATTAAAGTAAATTTTATAAATAATTTAATACAATTTTCAAAATCATCAGTGATAAATCGAGGCAAATGGAAGCAATATTTAATATTCTCCATACCAAGGCATTAATCTATCCTTTCCTGATGCTTATTGCATGATTAGTTTACTACAAATAAAATAATGTTGAAAACAGGTTTAGCCTCTAACCCTCTTGGCTCTAATGTTTATGCTTCTGTTAACTTTTATGTCTAGTGGCCGTGTGATCTCTCAGCCTTGTACTCTTCCTTCTTCTTGTATTAACCTTCTCTGTGCTGTTTCTATGATAAAGCTGAATTTGTTCCATTGATGTCTACCACCATGCGTCATGACTGACCAAGGAGCACAGCCTAGGAAGGATAATTGCCTTGAGTCCATTTAATATCTTCTTACATTATTGCTGCCCATATTTATAATAGACTAAATTCTTTACTAGGTTTTTGGAATCTCCTCTTCTATTTTAAAAAACATTCATGAGTTTGGCCTGCATTTTCTTTAAAGTAGAGCTTAGTCTTTGAAAGACACAATTAGTTCCCAGGCCAATAGAAATAAATCTTTGTTTTGAAATGGATTCGTCATGGTAATGCGTATTCCTTTCATTCCAGAGATAAAAATAAAGACCAGAAGTATAAACTTTTACAGTAATATAGACTTAGGAAAGATCTCTTGGCAGTAACTCTTTAAGCATATTGCCTGTATTCTCAGATATTTAGCAATTTCTTTACCTCCTGTGGGAGTTTGAATGTAGCCTTATATATTTAAATCCTTGGCCCTGGGAAGTGGAACTGTTTGAAAGACCCACCATTGCCACCTCAGTAGCCTTATGTATTTGAATCCTTGGGCCCTGGGAAGTGGAACTGTTTGAAAGACCCGCCATTTCTACCTCAGTAGCCTTATGTATTTGAATCCTTGGGCCCTGGGATGGGAGTGTTTGAAAGATTCAGGATTAGGTGGTGTGGCCTTATTAACGGAAGTGTGTCACTAGGAGAGTGCCTTAATATTTCAACAGAGTACACCAGGCCCAGTCTTTCTTTCTCAGCCTGTGGATCAGGATGTAGCTCTGTGGATGTAGCTCTGTGATGTGGATCAGCTGGTAGCTCTCCACCAGCTCCATTCACAACATGCATTATGATAATGGACTGGGCCACTGAAACTGTAAGCCAGCCCCCAGGTACATGTCTTACTTGATGAGAGTTGCTTTAGCCGTGTCTCGTCCCTTTCCAGCAACTGAACAGTAACTGCCATATAAATTGTTATATTTCCAATCCCAGGTTCAGTTACAGTCTTTAAGATGTTACATAAGAAATAGCTTCTAGCATCATCAGCATCATCAGCATCATAATAACCATCCTTTCGGTCCTCCACCTTCTCAGTTTTGAAACTCACCATCTCTAGGAATACCCTTATTCCTGTGATCATATCCTCACTTGTAATTATGAACAGTTTTGAAAATCATATCGATTTTATAATATCATTTTTTACCCATGGTGTCCTATCCTCTAGTATATGCCTTTTTTAATATCACAATCATCAGAGTCTTTAACACTGTCATACAATTAACCTGCGGGTACTGCCACATCCATCGCTGCCTTCCACTGTTTCCCGCAGCTGATCTTGGTAAGGGATTGCCACTACGCTTGCATAATTGATGATAATTTTCTTGGATCTCTGATGAGAACAATACTTTGGTTAAATATAACTCTATACTTACTTAACTCTTGCATCTCTGAAATTAAAAGTAATAAAGCCAGTTGGTTTCCTTGGTTCCTCTTAGTTCATAATCCGTAATTTCAGAAGGGCCTGTAATGCTGTATTCTATGGTCTTAGCCTGTTTTTCCCTAAGTCTATGAGATGAGATACTTACTGTTTTTCCAGTGAAAGACTGTATTTATGTGGTTTTATTGTTGTTTCTTTGTCTGCTTGCTTTTACTACTAGACACCTCAGAATTTATTTCTAGTTCTTCCTATCATTCAGAATGTAGGCTTTTGGATGTCTTTTGCTTTTCTCTATATACTTAATAGGTAATATCATGCATTCTCTATTTGCTTTGTAAAAAGAATTTTAAATAATTGTTCATTTTATGTATATGAGTGCACTATTGCTATCTTCAGACACATGAGAAGAGGGTATCAGATCCCATTCCAGATGGCTGTGAGCCACTGTGTGGTTTCTGGGAATTGAACTCAGGACCTTTGGGAGAGTAGTCAGTGCTCTTAACCACTGAGCCATCTCTTTAGCCCAGTTTCTTTTAAATTTATAGTTTGGGTCAATTATTTTTGCTTAGTTTCTTGGAATGAATGGTTTCTCTTTACTTTCTTCCATTTTGCCAAACTTCTTTCAAACAATGATTTTGAGTTATTTTTCAAGTAGTTCACCTATTTCCAGCCCCTGGAAAATTTTACTGTCTTGTTTGTTGGTTATATTTACTATTTCAAGTTTGAGAATACATTATGTATTTCATTTTGCTTTGCACTGACGTCTGAATTTCATAAGTAAGGTCTTAGTGCAGTTTTAGAAGACTAGCTTTCTCTCGTTAAACCCTTTCATTAGGTATCAGGTAGAGAGACTGTAGGCAGTCAGTCTTCCATGGCCTCTTTAGCAGGCTATCTAATGCCCCAGTCACCAGGCAGACATCTTGGCACCTATAGCTACAGACTTGTTGGTAGCGTCTGTATGTACTGCTATGGACCTTTAGAGATTGGCTGGGATCCTGGGTCCATGAGAGAGTACCTGAAACCTGTACCCAAGTAAGGCCATTGCAGTGTCTAGAGTTGTAAGAGTTTACCTAGTACTAGGTGTGCCTGGGCCTCAGCCTGTGAAGATGATTCTGGGTAATGGTTAGGTCCATCCTCTGTACTCTACTGGAGTGAGCCTTGACCTAGGGTATGCAGGACATGGAGACTGCCTCATGCTGGGACTATTTTAGGACTTGAAGCCAGTAACCTTGTGCTTTTTCATGAGTTTATATAACTGACAGATTGGTACTTCTTTGATATGCATGTCTTCCCTCATCTCTTCTGAGTCCAGACCTTCCGTCTAACCCCTTCAAATGCCTAACAGACACGTTGCATGACATGTTCATTTCTGCTCTCAGTGTTATCCTTCATATCAGGTGAACAAGCTGCAAACTCCATGTTGTGCTTGTTCCTTACTCTCCAGCCTGCCAGTATGTTCTTTCTCCCTACTACCTGTGGGCAGTAGCTGATCACTCTCCAGACCTCTACTGCTGTCACCTCGTCAATAACACTGACCTTTGTACTCTAGGTTATTATCGAAGTCTATAACTCCATAATCTCTGTTCCCCAACAACTGTCTGTAAAATACCAGAACCCAGGTTCAGTGGTGTCTGAATCCATGTAAGGCTTTTATCTCACTGTGAAGACGTACCTTCCCCATTTCCTCCCTGCCCTTGGCTCCTATCATCTCCTTTCTTGGTCATTTTAATTACAGTCTCTACCTGCTCTTCCTTGAATGTGTCAGCAATCTTTCATCTCCGATTTTTACCATGTTCCTTGCCTGTAATGATTCTCGCTAATATCAAGAAATAGCTTCATCTTCTGCTCCATTTCTTTCGTATACCTATACAAAATCCATCTGGCAGCTGTGTAGAAGTTACTACTGTCTTGCTGTTTAGATTCTTCACATTTTTTTTTCAGATCTAATAAGAGTTTACGGAGATTCTTCCTGGTTCCAATAATCATTGCTAAATTTTCACATATAAAAACTTAAAAGTCATGGTCCCTAGAGAAGAGGTTTCCTTCAGGTACAAGATGTAGAAGTTAAAGGTGTGGAGGCTGTGCTATTGTCTGCAACCCCCACTCACAGCCTGCTATCAGCAAAGAAGCAACAAAAGAGCTGAAATGCTCAGGAGATGCTAAATGGAAAGGAAATAGCAGAACTTTTCAGAGGAAAAAGAAGACGTGAAATATTTGGAAAGACTCAGTGTTTCAGTGTCAAAGCAACACAGAAATGATTAAACTAAATTCTTTCTCAGAAAATGAAAGGTGGAAATGCCATAGGCATGATCAAGCACGAGGCGTTCCATAGGACTCCCGTGCATATAAGGTCAGAGAGTAGCTATACAGAGAACACTCAGGAATCCTAAGCCCCCAGTTTGCTACTAGACTCTTCCCAAACAATAATTACTTATTTTCAACCACCATTCTCTTCTGGGTCGGCTTTTTATTTCCACGGTGTCCCTTCCCTGCTGTGCGAGATGGGTTTGCCCCCGTGATCATGATCGCTAATCAACCCTTTGTGGCCCTTCCTCTTTCCTTGCCATCCAGACACACACAGTGTAGAAATTCAAAGTTACAAGGGCAGTTATAGAGAAAAGGAAAAGTATAGCAACTCAATGTCTAGTTCACAGGCTTTTACCGTGCTAACAGTAGAGGTCGTGGCCTTAAACAGCTTAAGAAAAACCTAGCCATAAAACTCCCTTATGTTCTGATACAGTTCTGCTGCTAACAGAGAGTTCAGTGACTCCATAAGCAGCCAGGTGCTTCCCAAGAAAACTTTAAAGCTGGGAGTCTGGAGACGGAGGAAGGGCGGAAAGGCGAGAGCAGCCACTGCTACTCTCAGGTGCATCTTTCCTCTGCTGAGCATCAGGTGACAGTGGAATTAGAGGAGCAGTCATGTGAGCAAACAGGCAGGCTTTTACCCTCTCCCTTTGCCAAAGCACATATTGGGTGTCTCTCCCAAAGCTCCGTGTACTCTCAAAGTTATGTACTATTTTCCAGGTATGTGTGTTCCCAGGGAACATTTGCATGCATAGAAAGGAGAAAATAGTCTCTAAATCTTCTGTAGATTGTAAATAAAAGAATTAAGACCGAACCTTTTAATCCAATGTATCATCCCCTGAGCACATAAACCTCTTTCTATATGACAGATCACAGCTTGCTGGAAGTGCCTGGATGCTTTGGTCTCAGAGGTTTGGCAAGCTGTCTAGAGGGATAGGGCTGGAGCTTAGGACACAGCGGTGACTAGGGGGATAGGGCTGGAGCTTAGGACACAGCGGTGACTAGGGGGATAGAGCTGGAGCTTAGGACACAACGGTGACCAGGGGGATAGGGCTGGAGCTTAGGACACAATGGTGACTAGGTATATGGTTTAATTAAACAGCATTACCAATTAGTAATTCCATTCAGGACGTCTTAATTAAAAGTGTGTCTAAGGGAAGTTTTTTTGGTTAATCTTAAGAATGATGCTCATACATTTAAGTCAGTCCTATATAAGTTTTATAAATATGAAGGGAAATTCTTTTACTTAGGAAAATATTAGGTAAGATAAATTATGCAACATTTACCATACTTCCTGGTAAAGAATTGCTAAAACATCCCCACATACTGTTTCCAAGTGAAGGACACACTGTTGAAGGAATGTGTTCTGTGAAGAACAGTGGGGCGCAGAGGTCCAGGGAACACCTCTTTGTCTCTATTCATAGCTAAATAGAAAGCCCTGGTGAGTCCCTAATATAATTTTATGACTAGAGTTTGCTAGAAACCTTTTTGAACTTCACATATGTGAATAGTATTTAAAGAAATCCTGTCATTACGGTGACTCCTGGGTCTGTACAAGGTGCAGGGAGATTTCCTTCCTTGCTTTAAAAAGGAAAGATGCCTGGCGGGCACAGGGCAGAGTCCATGGGAACAATCCACAGCCAAAGTCCACAGGGCACAATCAGTGGGCACAGTCCACAGCCACAGTCCACAGCCACAGTCCACGGGGCATAATCAGTGGGCACAGGCACAGTCCATGGCCACAGTCCACAGGGCACAATCAGTGGGCACAGTCCACGGCCACAGTCCACAGGGCACAATCAGTGGGCACAGTCCATGGCCACAGTCCACAAGTACAGTCCACGGCCACAGTCCACAGGGCACAATCAGTGGTCATGGTCCACAGGCACAGTCCACAGCCACAGTCCAATGTCACAGTCCATGGCCACAGTCCACAGCCACAGTCCACAGCCACAGTCCACAGGGCACAATCAGTGGGCATGGTCCACAGGCACAGTCCACAGGCACAGTCCAGTGTCACAGTCCATGGCCACAGTCTACAAGCACAGTCCATGACCACAGTCCACAGGGCACAATCAGTGGGCACAGTCCACAGGCACAGTCCAATGTCACAGTCCATGGCCACAGTCCACAGCCACAGCCCACATGGCACAATCAGTGGTCATGGTCCACAGGCAAAATCCACAGCCACAGTCCAATGTCACAGTCCATGGCCACAGTCCACATGCATAGTCCACAGCCACAGTCCACAAGACACAATCAATGGGCACAGTCCATGGCCACAGTCCACAAGCACAGTCAATAGCACAGTCCATGAACACAGTCCACAAGCAGTGTGGACTGAGTGCATCTGCACTGCTCTGACTTCTGCATTTGTAGCACTGTGCATCACTGCTTCCAGATTCAGTTTCTCTTGATGAGCCAGTATCCATTTTTCTTAATAGACATAGTAGCTGGGGGCGGGTAACAATAATTTAGAGGAAGAACTTTTGCTTACACACATAATTATTTCCCAGCAGAGAAAAAAAAAAAAAGCTTGACGAATAAAGAACAACTTTTCTGTTAGATATAATTTCCTGAAGCCAAACAGCCAAACTTATTTCTCCATATATATATATATATATAGATATATATATATGTATAGTTTCACAGGATTTCTAAGCTGCTTAATTATCCTCAGAGATGCGTGAGATCACTCTTTTTTTTTTTCTTGAAGATTTTACTAAAGAAATAGAAACTAATAGTAACGATTGTCATTACCCGCCTTGGTGAACACTATATGCGTTTATTTCTCAATGTACTTAGGTTCTAAAAATGCGAACGGTTGTCACATCAACCTGCTCATCCTCATCCTTTCAGCAAGCCCCTCACTTTTTCTTGTTCCTTACCAACCGTCATAAATCAGCCCCATGACTTGCACCTGTTTCTCCCTGAACTGCCTTCTACACGCTATTGTTGTAATTTATTTTTTTTTGAGTGTTGACAGTTTACACGGCCCTGTTTGAAACATAACATCTTTCTCAAATCTGTGCCGTATTGAGCGTACGTTCTCTAGGCTAGAGAATGAACTCCCACTGTGCCAGCCCACTTCAGCCCAGTTCAGGATCTCAGCAAGGGCTGAAAATGAATGTTGAGTGTTTCAGAGTTCAGAAGGGATTCTGAGTTCTGCTTTCATTTCCCCTCCGTCCCCCGGACCAGGTTTATACTTTTTGCTGCTAAAATGGGTATGAGTCCATGCAGCCAATTTAAAGATTTTAGCAGCATTCATTACAAAGTTACCGTGAGACATTTGGAGAATTTTATAACATAAACAATCATGTACTATTCAGGTAGCCAAAGAATGTGCATTCAATCAAGCGATGTTTTAAAATCTTTTGAAAACACAGAGTATTTGAAGTTTGCAGTTGTAAATTATTAAATGCTTCAAATGTACTGTACATTTTAAGTCGATGTTCTATATAAGAATAGGAAAAGTAAGGGCCACCAGGATGGCTCTGTGGGTAAAGGCTCTGCCGCTGTGAAGCCTACACACATTAATTTGATCCTTGGTATCCACATGGTAGAAGGAAGAAATTGATTCCTGAAAGTTACCCTCTGACCTCCACATGCATGTTGTGGTACTTTGCGTCACACACACACACGCACACACACACACACACACACCACACGTAAAATTACAAATTTTAATATAAAAAGAATAGGAAATGAAGAGCAAGAGAGTAACGGAAACGAAGGTTGCTGATTAAACACATTATAACAGGTACGCTGTGGGTTAGTTTGTTTCCTAAGGCTTTAACACTATGCTGACTGCCCCTGAACACTGACTGAATCATCTAGATTTTGATCTCTGCTCACTGTGAGTGTGTAACTGAACACATGTGAACATTAAGAAAGGGTATTTAAGATGGTTTGGAGAGAGGGAAGGGAAGAGGGGATAACATAACTTTAATCTCAAAAACCAAAACGAATAATACACAAAAAAAGGGTCACAGAGGGACAGGAATTCTAATTTCTGGTTTTGGATTCCTTGTCCTTTTGCTGTCAGGGCCTCTAGTGTCCAGCCTGTGCTCTTCACGGTCCTGAGCTGAGACCTATAGTCTCTCTCAGTGTCTTATATAACACAGCATTCTGCAAGCATTACTTACATGCATTCTGCAAGCATTACTTACATGGGCATAGAGATGATATATAGTAGAGCACTTGAAAATAAGATGACGGCAGAATTTATGCTCTCAGTGTCTACATAAAAGGTTGGATTAGGAGTCTACAAACCCCCTGAATCGCTGAGGGCCTTACTCAGTACTACAACAGGACGCGCACTAAGCTAACGCACTTACCAAAGGAAAAGGAGCAAGGGTGGGGGGTTGGGTGGTCATAGCTGAAACTTGTCAGCAACTCTCCAGACATGGTCTGGTGGCACAGGGTCAAAGGGCACTGTCCAATGGTGGCAGGATCAGGGTTCCCTATCAGAGCTCTTGTTTTCCCAGAGCAAAACAAAAGTGGATCTGTATATCATGCTGGGGAGGAATAAGGTGCACATTCAAGTCCAGTTGGGCATTAGGTCTGGAAACAGGGCATGGTCCTTGCTGGTTGCTCCTCTGTTCCAACCTGGTTCTGCTCAGGTGGGTACTAAAGGGGACAGTATAGCTATATAAGGACAGAGGAAGTAGTATGTGAAAGCTGAGAGAGTGGGCAAAGTCAATGACTTAGAAAGTGGATAGCAATACCAGTACACTCTTGACTCTCCATGGAAGTCCAATAAAACACTTGCCTAAGCACAATGCTTATATGAGAGGAAATGAATACAGATCATCTTTGTTAATATGCATCTCAAGTCGAAGTAATTTGTCACTTAAAATTAGACTTTTAAAAGTAGGCAGCGGAATGTGGAATGTGGATTGACGGTTCAGGAAAAGTTACACCCAGCATTCAAATAGCCCTGTGAGGACCATTCAGAGTTTACTGGGTTTGACACCTGCATGAAGCCACCCAGTTGTCTGAAGTAAAAGGAGCTATAGGAGGGAGACCATCCTTTCAAAGTATAGAAAAGCACTTTTGTTCAGATGTCACTAAGCTGCTATTTCTGCCGATGGTTGTTCAGTTCTGCTCGGAGTCTCACTCTGACCCCGCTACTTACTGGGAATCTTGGCTTGTAACTTCAAAGCGGGAGCCTGCCAGTCAGTACTTCAGGAAATACTACAGGCCTCCCCTTTCACTTCCTGCTGCCACACTTTCTCACTCTTGTCAGAGTTTGTGGACTCACCAGTACTAAAGAGAACAGCAACCTCTGGTAGCTTGTGTAAGTGCGCTGCCCTCAGCACCGCCTTCCCGTGCTGAGCACTTAACCCTCTCTAATGCCCATCACAGAGAGTCCCATGTCTGATATCAAAGTAAAAGTAGCCAAGAAGCAGAGTGCTGAAAATGGTGAACTGCTGGAGCTTCAAAGTCTCCTCCCAGTAATACACTACCTGAACACACTGTAAATACCTGGAGCGGTGTTGTGCAGACATTAAATGCAGCTGCACCTGAGTACTCATAACACAAAGCAATAGAGTAATAATTCATCACGTCAATGGTTAAGGACATTCAGGTAGGCAGTCACACCATCTGAGCAAAATCCATGTATTATTTTTCTTTTTCTAACTAATTTTGAGAGATAGTTAGATTCCAACTAGCATTAGTAAAGCCAGCATCTCTCTCCTGAAATATACTTATTTTCCACGTAAAAGTTGTCTCATTCTATTCTATTCCACTAAATTATGATTTCCTTAGTCACTTTAAAGAAGTCTGGGGCTCTTACACTGCTTTGACAGCTATTGTACAACAGTGTGTATTCACCCAACATTTCCACACATGTGCAAGGGATCATAGTCCCTGTGTTCTTTAACATATTAAATATCTTCAAGAATGAGTCCAGTGGACAACATCCTCACTGGTACTCTCCGAATTTCCTTTATTAATAATTTGATTAGTTCTTCCTGTTAAGTTGTGATCCATTCCCCTAGTATTTTAAATCTGTACATTGTATTCATATATATATATATATATATATATATATATTCAACTTAGGAATCAAAACACAAACTGCACTAAGACTTTCACCTTTCTGCAAGCTAAGTAGCAGAAAACAGTGAGACATTACATTTGTAGACGTGTTAACTGTGTAACATCCATCCTCAGGCTTTGATCCTGTGGCGTTTGAAATAGCCGATGAGTATGGGAAGGCCAGAGTCATTCTTTTCTAAATAGCAAAACTGAACTTCAAAAGGTTAAAAGACTGGCAGAGATCACAGGGCCCGCTGTAGAAAATCTAGCCTGGCCGCCTTGCTTGTCATTGCACGTTTGTCTAGGACTCTTTCCTTCTACCCCCATACTTAGAAGCAATGTTTGCTTTTTCCCCATCATGCAGTTCACGGCGTTCCTAAGCACTGTGGATCAGAAGTACACAGACTGAACTCTAATCTTTATTCCTTTGTGTGGTAACCATGTGACTCTTAGGCAAGCAAGCTCAACTGTCAGAACCTGACTCCCTCGTCTGAAAAATGTTTACTCATGTCCCTCGTGGCTCCTTCATGAAAAGTCATATGACCCACACCACAAACGGAAAGCACTCTGGAAATGGCTGAAGTGCTTTTATAAAATATAAGCAAGCACTGTTTCATGCTACCATAGCATTTCAGAGCAAGAAATCATCCAGAAGAAAAAGTTAGAGGTGAAACCTAACCTCTACCATTAAGAGGTACACGATTGCAGCCAAGTCATGAACTCGTAGAATCAGTTTTGTTCACTATAAAGCAGGGGATTAAGTGGTATTTATATCAGCAAAAACGTTGGGATGCATGTACTACAGGCTGCGAGAAGAAATATAAAATGAAAAGAAGTCTCACAAGAGAGAGCTATATCTGGGTCCTTTCAGCAAAATCTCCAGGGCCTAGCAAACACAGAAGTGGATACTCACAGTCAGCTATTGGATGGATCACAGGGCTCCCAATGGAGGAGCTAGAGAAAGTACCCAAGGAGCTAAAGGGATCTGCAGCCCTATAGGTGGAACAACAATATGAACTAACCAGTACCCCGAAGCTCTTGACTCTAGCTGCATATGTATCAAAAGATGGCCTAGTCAGCCATCACTGGAAAGAGAGGCCCATTGGACATGCAAACTTTATATGCCCCAGTACAGGGGAACGCCAAGGCCAAAAAGGGGGAGTGGATGGATAGGGGAGTGGGGGGGGGGGGGTAAGGGATAGCATTGGAAGTATAAATGAGGAAAATACCTAATAAAAAAATTTTTAAAAAATGAAAAGAAATAAGGAAGTCTTCAAACACTATAAGTGGGTTCTAGTAGTACAAACAGAGAGAGAGGGAAGAGCGGGGAGAGGAGAGAACAGAGGAGAGAACAAGGAGAAGAGAGAGGAAGAGAAGGAGGAGGAGAAGGAGGAGGAAGAAGAAGGAAGAGAAGAAAGGAAGGAATAAGATGAAGAAAGAAAAGAGAGTTCTCTTTATCCTGTAATGTACCTAACACATTTTTATGTCTGTGTTGTAAAAGGTAATTTTTCCTGACTCTCCATGAGAAATTCTTAAAGTAATGAACCAAAACAAGCACAAGAGTGCACAGGACAGAGGAAGGCCCTGCATGACCAGAACCTTAATTCTGATTCTGGGTTGGGGAATCCCTTCTTAGATATTAAACTCTCCCCTGGAGTTAGATTCCTTTCTTTTTTCATTTATTATTTTTTCTCAAACCTTTGGACGCTTGCTTTTCTACCACTGTATCAGGGCCTTCAGAAGAGTTGACTTAACATTTCTTATTGACTTTTATGGACAACTGATAACCTCACTCACTCTATTAAATCAATTTTGTGCCTGAACTAGATACAGTTAGCCTTTAGACTTAGCCACTCCAGGCTCTGTACCCTCCTCTTGCCAATACCAATTTTACAAATGGGGGTGTGTTATTGTGTAAGAGTGAGCATAAAGGGTGACTTTTACAATACCACAAAAACAAAAGGTTATTCATGTATGAACAAATATTCTGTAGTTGCCAACAAAAGAAAGACTAAACATGGGTTCTGACAGGTGTTCAGACATACTTAAATGGTAACCATGTTCCCTCAGTGTACAACTTTTTTTGTTTATCTGAATTCAAGTCTGACTTTCTGGATGGTAGAGGTAATGAACAGAATATCAGAGGCTCAGTTAGAGCCAGAGATATACCTAAACTTTCTTAAAGACACCTGGCATTGTAGATTTGCTAATTTATATCATTCACAAGTCCTCTTGTTATGTAGCTAAACCTTATTCACATATGTCAAGAATCCAATGGTGAAAACAGAATAATACATGTTTCATGATGTTTATAATCTTAAAACGTTTTTCAAATCTTCAAATACTATCACAATTGCATACAATCCTGAATAGTCCTCTAGCTTCTTAAAATGCAACCGGAAACTTTCTGTGTCAGCACCTATACAGTCCAATACAGTTTCCATGTAACTAAATCATCTTCAAAAGAATTTAAAACATGATACAGAAGATGAAGGCAAAATTGTTTTTCATAGCTCATGAATATAATCCGCACACCCCCTTTGTGCTTTGTGATTCAGTATGGAAGCAGCGATGGTATAAATAGCCCACTACTACTGGTCTCCTAAGGAGTCAGTTTGATTTGAGGCATATTTAACTTGCACCTCAGAGCACAGTTTTTATGTCAGGAGAAAATGTTTTGCTACTAGGAAACCTCAATCCTATTCTTATCGCGAGTCTGAGATGTTGTATCTCTTCTGAAGTTGGTGTGTTTCATTGAATCATCTTAATGGGCTCTGGCTGCAGAACATCAATATCGCTCTGGAGATGGAAGGCGGTTCCGGTAATGCCTGATGCCTCAGCATCATTTGTAACACAAATGATGGGGAGCTTGCGGCTTAATGGCCACTAATTTATTTTGAATGCGTGACGTGATGCATCGCCTCCATCAGCAGGGAGCCGGTTCACCTGGGCTTGTGAGGAGTAAGAGTTCAGCTGGTGAAGAGTTTTATTCTTTCACATCTGATGGAAAAATATGCCCAGTTCAAGAGGAAAGACAAAACAAACAAACAAACAAACAAACAAACAAAAACGGACGAAATCTGCAATCATGTAGTCATGTGGGAGTAGCTTATACATTTACCAGTTCTGTACAATAGTTCTCATACTTCACACACTGTGCCTTGCCTTATCATGAGTAACCATGGCATTGTTCCTAAAAACAAACAAACAAATAAACAAACAGTCAGCCTTTTCTGGTTTTGCCCTTATTTAAGCATGTGGTTCCCACTGGTTTGGAAAGAGTTGATTGATTGTTGTTTGGGGGTTTAGGTTTATTGGTTGTTTGGTTGTACAGTTTTGCCTTTTTGAGACAGGGTTTCTCTGTCTCAAAAAGCCCTGGTTGTCCTCTAATTCTTAGATCCTCCAGCCTCTGCCTCCTGGATGCTAGGATGTGTACTTAGCATTACATGAAATGGACAGTATTTTTCTTACTGTTTAATTGCCTTGACAAGGAAGATAAGTTTAACGAGGTTATTGGAGTTCCCAGAAGTTATCTTTGCTCAGTGACGGACCTCTAAATACACTCAATTCCGTCTGGCAAACCTCCTTCCTCTGGTAACATCGTTAAATAATTTCAGTTGAAACTGGCCTCTTTGGCATTTGATTAGTAACAGTTTTGATGTGGTGCCCCTCTGTTGCTATGAACAGTGTTGATATCCGTTGCTATAGCTGAGATATAAAACGGGCCTGGGATCTGAGTCAATGTATGTGTGGAACAGACTTTCCTGTTTTTGTTTCCATGATGACTTGAGATCTTAAGACAGCCATACTCTAGACTGGTTCCTGTCACTCTTTGCATTATCCTTGATGCAGAGTTCCTGCCCAGACGGTCCGTCAGGGTCAGTGGATGCTTTCTAGGATCGTGTGATGAATTCCTCCGTATATCAAAACAGCAGTGTGCCCTGGTTTCCCTCCAGCATCTGCGTGTCATGCCTTGTTTTCTCTCTATCAGTGCCCATAGTACAAAGAGCTATAGGATTACAGAGACTGGTAATGGTTTGCCACTGCCCTGCGTGATAGTGGCCACCATCCCCAAAATTTATCTTATTGTTTGTGTGTTCATGTAAGAACTGGGTGGGGAAAAGTTCCAAAGGCTGCAAGCATATGCAAATAACGATAGGCAGCTAAGGAAAACTAGAAAGGAGAGTGGTGTCTCGCTGATTGTCTGTGCAGTGCCAACAAAGGGCAGTCAGTCCTGAAGATATACTTATAAGTAACATCATAGAGGAAAAAAAATATATATATATGCATATATATACATATGCATATATATATGCAAATGCATAACAGTGAAGGAAAAAAAGAGCATTATCTAAAGGAATGTTGGGGTTGGGAGAGAAAAAAAAGTAGAGCAATAAAATTGTATTATTATCTCAAAACAATAAAACAGACTAAGACCTTTTAACAAAGAATAATATCACGTCACATTCTCGCAGAGCCCCTAGGCTGTCCGTATATCTTCTCCCAGAGATACTGGATTTATGCTATGTGTCCACATCAACACAAGAACAGCAGCTGTCTGATCTAAGCTGTTTTTGCACACCACACTAAGAAAAGCCCAGCTCCCAAAGGCACACACAGAAAGACTACATATTGTAGGTATCCTCTGGAGCTATTCAAAGAATTGAGGTGAGCAGGGAAGTCACACTGGGGTGTGAAGCCCCGCAGGCAGGGTGGGTGCTTCTCAGTCTTACTGGGGTTTGGTTTGGTAGGGACATCTTGACGTTTGCTCATGCAGGTTGAAATAGTTCCTGATAGTATGCAGTGCCTTCAGAAAGCAAACAGTCTGGGGAAAGTCATTTACTATAGGGAGACAGACAGACAGAAATGATAGTGGGAACTTCAGGTTTTTGGTTTTTTTTTTTTTAAGGGGAGAAAGAATATTTTTTGCTTGCGAATCGCAGAGGATACCTAAGGAGCCAGGATATAAAGGTGCTCATGGAAACAGTAGATTATAAAATTTGATTACTGACTTTTATTCTAGCCAAGACTTTAAGAGATTAAGTATTTACATCAGAGGGCAAAACTGGTTCTGATAGTAAATGGAGCCTCGTGGCACCAGCAAGAAAACAGAGCAGGCAAACAGGACTGTTATCACGTGAGCCAACAGGAGGAAGCCCTGCCCTTTGAAAGCAAACGTGGAATTAAGTGATCTCTCAGGCATTGCTGCCCTCTCCGCTGCTGTAACAATTCTGGGTGAAAGACAGCTGACTCTTGTAACCCTGTTTCTCAAAGGCAGGTGATGATGGTACCAGTCAAAATGCCCATCTTATTTCTAATTAACGCGACCGTGGATCCTGTGAATTAAAAAAAAAAAAAAAAACAATTCCTCATTAACAGTTTCCTTCCCCACCTCTTCACAAGACCTTGCGGACTTTAAAGGTAGATGGCTTGCTCCTTCCTCACTCGGTTCTTACTGGAGGTTTTAAAATCTATTTACCAACTCCAAACCCTGGCATAGGCCAGGCCTCTGTTCTTGGTCTTAAACTACAGATGGTTCTGGCAGTCAGTCCACTCTTTGTGGGATTCCAGCCTGTTCTGTGGCTTTCGTCCTGACTTTATCTTATTGAGGACAGCTGGTAGTCTTAGTGCCACACACCGTAGCCTTGTCTTGGAAGGAAGGAAGGTACCAATGACTGGCCAGAGGCAAAAGGCCATTGTACACTGAGCTTAAGCTCTTAGAGTCATGACCTTTCAGTGCGAAAGAATCAGTTGAGGAGCTTGAAAGCTGTTTAGTGACATCTGTGTCTAGGGCAGCTCCAAAGCTTCTCCTGTCCAGGGTGGAAGGCATCGGGAACATCTTGAAAATCTTTGGTGTTTGCAAGCGTGCTGTGAGAAAGCAAACACTTAAACACTTCTCAGAGCTAGGCTGGACATTCTCCTCCTTAGCACTTGACTCTAGGTGAGTCTTAGGAATAACAGCCTTACAATGATGTCTTATAAGTGTTTATTAAAAATCAGGCCAGAGGGGACAGAATGGAGGGCTCAGTAGTTTAAGAGCAAGGGATGCTCTTCCAGAGGACCTGGCTCCCACAAGCCAGCTCACACTCAGTTACACACTCAGTTACAGGGAAGCAGTGCCCTCTTCTGGCTTCCACTGGCAACAGACATGCGTGCCCGTTGATGCATAGACCTACAGGTCAAACAGATACACATAAAGGAATGAACTAAATGTATATTTTAATCGGGCAGAAGCAGCTCTGGTTGCAGGGTGAGATGCTCCATTTCTGCAGATAGGAGAGCAGGGTATGTTTCCCATAGGGTCACATGCTAATGCAGCTATGGCTTTGGATTACTAAGCATCCTCACTCAGCCTTAGAGCTCTTGCAAGAAGCAAAAAGGCATTGACCTGAACCCTCGGGGGCTCCTGAGGCCAGTCAGGACCTGCGAGTGATAACTCCACGCTATTGATTTGTCAGTTTACAGTTAATTTTGGGATGCGGAGGAAAGAAGAGCCACAGTGTTCAGATTGCTGCCGGCCAAATTGCTGCTTCATGAGCCAAATGCCCACATATAGAGAGGAAGCGAGAAACCACTGTGGAAATGAAAGGATCAACAGAGATTTGTCACAAAGAAATTGGAATTAAGTCATGGAAAACATGCTAAAGATATTTGATGAGACGCTAGGGAGATATTTAAAATAATCAAGCAGTTATCGAATTTATCACGATCTTAGAAAATGTAGAAGAATAGGAGGAGGGAAAGGAAAAGAGAGCAAATGTTGAGCAAATCAGTACTGTTTTTCAGTATGAAAGTCTTGGGAGATCTTTTAGGCTGTAGTAAATGTAAGAATGAAGAGTTCTCACAGGTTGCCTTCAGCAGTCTCCTTTTCGAAGATATGTACAGTTTCCTTCCGCATTCCCTTTCTTTCAGTATGTCTTGCATATCTGTGTAAATTGTACGACATGAATTACCTTCCTAATTTCCCAGATTGAGGTTTATTTGGTGAGGAGAGTGACAGGACATGGATGTTTCAGAAGAGATATCTTCCTGTAAGAGAAGCTGTGGGTATCTATCTGTACGCTGTGTAAATAGGTGGATGATTTGGTGCACAGACATTGTCGGATGAAGGAGCCATTCCTGGCTGAAGGAGGAGCGCTACCTAGGGTTCCAGAGGAGTAATCCCCATGTCACTAGTTATTTAAGGTGCCCACAATGTTTATTTACTAGTATCTAGCCACATTGAAGAACTAAGAGAAAACTGGGGTGCTCAAACTGAAAGAAGCAAGTTTTTTTTTATAATTATGGAAGAAACAGAGCAAAAGCATAATTACACATCATTTACCTAAGAAATGAAGTAGAGTTTTCCTCCACTGGTGTTTCATACACTTCAGAAAATATTGTATCAGTATACCATATCGTTTGTCATTAATGCTTTTTTATGTGTTGTTATACCTTGCTTTTTATTATGTATTTTCATTATTTACAACAACTCTTAAATTTAAAAGTTTGGATCATACTATTTCCTTCCCCAAGTTGTCCCAGATCCTCTCCCATGTCCTACCCACCACACTTTTAAGTTCTTTATCAGAAAATGAGGGTACAATAACAACACCCCCAAACACAAGAAAACAAAATAAAATCACCTACCCCTCAAAAAAAACCTTGCAACTGAGTAAATGTGCGTGCAAAAAAGAGAGTAAGAAGAGACTGGGAGGCTTCACCCATCCTGCATCTTTAACACCTAAGTGTGTGGATAAAGCGTCAGAGGGAGCAAGTATTTCTGAGATGTATTAATATACAGTGCTCACAAGGATCGTAGATCATAAACACGCATGGAAGTCAGAGGTGTGTGACAAAATGGCCCTTGTCTCATTTTAACATATTTCACCTTTATTCCAAAGCTGGTCTTCAAGTAGGCTCTTCACCAAAGAAAGCCAGGGTCATCATTATGCTTTTCAGAGATCACTTTAGTGATCAATTTATGTCCAGTGAAAGAAGGGATATAGAACAAGCAAGGAAAGGCCAACAAGAGTGAAAAGAGCCCCCTGTCCAAGTGGTGTTTAGGACCCAGATTTGATGTATCTGCTAATTCATCTGGGACAAAATGTGGCACATGAAAACTGACTGAGGATGATGTCCAGTTTGGGGCCTGGCTGAAAGAACCATAATGTCACCCAAGGAAGCAGGTGTATAGGAGGAGCCGTGTTATTCCAGGAGCTAGATTGAAACTGAATTTGTATCTCCAAATACTTTGATGTCCTCCCTGATGTACAAAGCTGAGGGTGTGAGAAAGGGGTTGTTCTGCACTTCATGGGTGCTCTAACATGGCGACTAAAGAGAACTCAGAGCGAGAGATGAAGACGCTTCGCCTCTAACAGAGTCTTCATCTAGCACATCCTGAGTGTTACCTGGGTGTGGTGACTCATGTCTGTAACCCCAGCATTCGAGAGGCTGAGAGACTAGGACTGACTTGAGTTCTAGGCTAGCCTGGGTTACACAGTGAGTTCCAGGCTAGCCTGAAAATTAGAGAGCAATCAAAAGTGGGTAAGTTCTCTCCATGTTGGCATTCCATGCTAGTTCTCTCTGCTTCTAAACCTACCAGAAAAATATTACATTTCTCCTTCAAGGAATATTGACAAGGTACGTACATAACAGATAATTAGATTTCTTATGAAAGAGTAGGTCCTTGCAGTCTCACTTTTCCCCCAAGGCTGGAAAACAGTATTGAGCATCATCACTCTTTAAAATAAGTAATAGTTTGCTACCAAGAAGTACAGAGATGAATATACGAATGTATTCATGTGATGTAATAATACGAAGGAAAGGCTCTAAAATGCTTGCTGTTTAAACAGAAAACACGCCAATGTCCAGCTGCATCGTAATAAAAATTAACAAATTGGTAATCAAAAGCCTGTAGAAATATAACGAATTAGGGTTTAATGAAATAATTAAAGGTATACTAGAACGAGTTTTGAATCTGTGATCTTACCCCATTCTTGTTGGCTAAGTGGAGGAGAAAAATCTAAAATGAGAAGAGAGTAGAACTTAGACACCCGAAGAAGGGGAACACAGTGCTTGGCCTATTTATGTCACAGTGTGAGAATCTTGAAATGTTTGAGTTAATAAGCTTACTGCTTACTTCTACGTGTGCCCCACTATTTGTAGCGAACCCTATACAATTTAATTGGCTTTGGTGATGCTCTTAGTATTCAATTTTTAACAACTACAGAAAAGAATAATTCACCTTAAATCCCTAGTAAGATGTGAAGAGCCAACCTCACGTAGCAGTCCTTTACTACAATAAAAGCAAGTTTTCAATAATGGCTTTCGAAAATTGGAGGGAGGAAAATCTGTAGTTAGATTGCATTTTCCCAAAGAGCACTGTTTCCTGAGGGTGATGTGGTGTATTCTCATGTAGCGCCTACTTTACACAGGAAGATTAGATCTGCCTGCTTCAGTTTTTGTGACTGTTTAAATGGAACCAACACCAGGCTATATTCAGCAAGAACAGAACCTTCACTCCATCTAATGGTGTCAGAGTATCAGTTCATTCACTGCAATCTATAGCTAGTGGCATGCCAGAGTATCGATTAGGGGAATGAAGCTAGGGGCATGAGAATAATAGAGATATTTCGCTGACTATGGAATTAGTGGCTAATGATGATTCTGCTTACAGGTCTGTGATGTAGATCTTAAAAACAAGAGCCACTGTCTGTTCCTGCATAGTATTTCTAGATATCACAGAATGTACCACTTCACCTAACTGTGATAATTACCCATCCTCTTTGCCAGGCACACCCATATCTCTGTGCCTCTCTCGTTTAAGATAGGCCTGTAGTTCACACTTAGCTGGAGGTTTAACATCTTTTTCTGAAACAGAAAATAGAAACATCTTTGTTTATCAGATTGCTATAAGATAATATTTAGTCTTTTCCTGTTATCTTCTAGCCTTGTTGCCATTTAAAACTGTCAACTTACATATTATGACAGGGAGTTATTTGAGGGTCACTCCGACTTTACCGTAACACTTCTAGACAGTTTTCTTTTGTGTATTTAAAGAGTGGATTTTGTACATTCTGAAATGAGATGTCTACTAATCTACTGTCTGTACATTGTAACTGAGGCCATGTGATTCTAAGCTAATGTGACTCTAAGTAGAATGATGCTTATCTTTTCCCAGAGTCAGAATAGTAAGCAAGCTTCCTACAGTGTATATTATGAACTTTGAGAACATATCTAGGGCTTCATTAGTGAGCAAGCATCCTGCAGTATATATTATGAACTGTTAAGGCATATCTGGACATTATTAGTAAGCAAGCATCCTACAGTTATATATATATAATATACATGTGTATATTATAATGAACTGTGAAGTCATATCTAAGGTGTTATTAGTCAGCCCATCTACATATCTATTTTTGTTCAGGTCTAGTCTTCACACTAGATTATCAAAGCCAGTCATTAAATCAGAATTTTTATTTCACTGTTCACAGGATGAAATCTGCATCACATTCACCAGGCTATGCCTAATAGGCTCCTTACAATACGTAGGAACAGAAGTAAGCTGCTGAGATATTTCCCTCAAGTTTCTCCTTTGTAGATCACTTTTAGTTGTATCTTTATCATTTGCTTTTAGACAGTAAAGCATCTATGTAAAAAGACAGTCTGGGTGTTATGCCCCTATAACACCCATAGTAGGAAGGTCGACACAGAAGTGTCCTTGATGTCTGATGCTTGGTTAGTGTTCCCAGATCGGCTCAGTGAGAGGCCCTATCTCAAACTCTGAGTGGGGAACAATTAAGGAAGACATCCGAAATCAACCTCTGACCTTCACATGCACACACACACACACACACATCACACACACATACATGCATACACACGCACACATGCACACTCACACTCACACACACACACACAGACACATACATGCACACGCACACACATCACACACACATACACGCACACACACACCCTCACTAATTAGATTGACAAGTATTGTCATAATTAAATATTAGACAACAATGATGTAAGTGGATAATTTTATTAAATGTTAAACTGGGGAGATTTTAAAGAACTAGTCTAATATTTTTAGATACTCTATCCACTTTAAACCGTTCATGTGCCTTGAAAATGTGACATTGCATTGAACAGTTTTCTGCAAATGGCACCACACTTGTGCTTGCAGACTAGATATTTGAAGTTGTTCTTCCTTGGGAAATCCTCTAAGCTAATGCAGCAGAATGGAATAGTGCATTTGATTAAACTGTGATATTGTGTGGTTATAATATTCAGATAAGGCAGCAAAGTGGAATAGTGTGTTTTATTAAATTGTGAAATGGCTATATGCATGGTTATAATATTCAGGGGCTTAGTCTGGATTTTTTGAAAGTTACAAACTGTTGCCCTTTCAGGGTCTAGTACAGATTGGTGATCCTTGGGATATTTTGGAATATTGGAATATTCTGCCTGAGCTATGTATGTGCTTCATTGTTTGTGGCAAACCTTGTGAAATCTGACTGATTCTGTCATTCCTTCTAGAATCTACCTTATAACAACCACAGAACATAGTACTTACCTTAACCTCTTGGTAGTGTTTGAAGCATTTGCTAAGTAAATTATTTTGTTATTTTTACCTTTTGGCTAATAAAAATCATTTTATTTGCTTTTTCTTTTTAGTAATGATAACAACAAACCTTAGTACAGTTTACTTTGCACCATACCTTGCTTTCTCAAAAGCGTATCTCTCCACTCCCTCTCTCCCCAATGATCACCTAGCTATAGGTGCTGGAGTTGAATTATATCTAAGTGCATGAAATTAACATAGAAGGTATAGGTATACATACATATATACATGTATATATACATAAGTGTATACATCAGCATATACATATAGATGTGTGTGTATAGATATATAGATATAGGTACACAAATATATGTTCAGCAATTGGAAAGAGACCATGAACTTTAATGAGAGCAAAACAGTATATGATTGGAGGGTTTGGAAGGAGGAACAAACAGGCTGATATACTGTAATTATATTTAAAAATAATAAAGATAAATAAGTGACTTTAAAAAGCAAATATAGAGCCAGTGCGTGAATGCACACATGCCTGCCATATGTCATCCCATGCCGACCAGTAACGATTGTGAAACCATATGATCTTCTTAAGAAACAGGAACAAATGCCTGGAGCCCGGCAGAGTCCCGTGGGAATCACAACACCAAAATTTCCAAAGGGACTCATGGAGGGCTTCACGGATTTTCCAAATGTTTGTCTATAACATTTTCCTGGCATCAAAACTCTGAAAATAAATTCACAGGTGCCTGGAGTTAGTCTTCCTATTTATGCAATGAAATGGAGTGTCTTCATTTTGTAGGAGTAGTAGGCAATACTCACACAGCAGACGTTGTCTAGCTGGTCATGGTTCCTATAAAAAGGGCTTTGCCGCTCTTTGGGCTGGCACCAGGCTATAAGCACGTAGGTAGGGTACATAGTACACTTAAGCCCCAGTGAGGTGTCCTTTAGTGTAATCTGACTCAGGATAAACAGACAGGATCTTTTCCAGTATACTCCTTTTTTTTGTGACTGTTTTTGTATCCCGAGTCAAAGTTTTTCTGACTCTAACCTGCTACTTCATGCATTTCTCTTTGTTTTCTTCAGAGTCAGGGGTGAGAATCAACTCCGGCACTCTTATCTTCTGTGCAAAGGTTTGACGCCCTGTGTCCCCAGCCCCTAATGTATTTCACAAGTCTCTCTGTCATATTACACACACAATGGTATGGAGGTGGAGGAGCCCTTCTTCCTATGTGGGCACTCGGGTGTGAGGCTGCAGGAAGAACGTCTGCATTTAACTGCTTGGGTCTAGCTTAATTGTCTGAACAGAATTCCTGCCTGCAACCCCTTTACTATTCTGTGTTGTTATTGCACATTGTGTGCTGAATGAAGTCTATCACAGAGATTTTTGAAATCTGTAATGTTTTGCAGAGCTACTTTCCAACTTACATGTTATGTTAATCACGTGGATGGAATTAGCCAATGATAACTGCAAAATTACAGGCACCTTTGCAACCAAAAATTTCCAAGTAGTAAAACTTGACTAACAATTCTATATAAGAAACTTTTTCTTGTTACCAATTTTTACCCAAAAATCGGGATTAACTTTTTTCTAAGAGAGAGTTTTAATGTCGAGTTATTGGGTGCTCACTGTCATTGATTAAAAATAATGAATAATCATGGGCAAAACAGGTAATATATTTTCATTTATCTTTTTCTGTTTGTCTTTTTTCCACCTTTATTCTTTTAATTAATTTATTTCTTTTCAAAAACATTTCATCTATAACTTATTGTTGAAAATAGTGTGGGCTACTAAGCCTCACATCTTCTCTCCCAGTAGAGTTATATAAAAAGAGGCTACAGGAGATTTTGAACAAATGAAAGGAAGAGGCACAGAATTATAGACATTGACCACTAAGGTGGGCAAGTCTCTTCTTGCAGCTCTAGGCAAGCATTGATTACTAGTAGGCAAGCAGATATGAGCTTTCCTTTTGTATTATTCTCATAAAGATAGTCACTAGATAATTGTCTAATTCAAAATCTGAAGGAGATAGAGGCTATTGGAGTCTTTAACAGTAAGTAGCAGCAGTCAGATCTTTGCTTACCAAAAGTTAAATGACGGTACAGTACCAAAATTATAATGTTCTACCAGCTCTTTCTCCCAATGTTCTTTCTGTTGGTGAAAACACAGAACTGTAGTCCACCCATTTCATTAAAGTACTGCTTGCAGTCACCAAACGTCTCCACCTCTGAGCTTGTCCAAGGAGTTTACCACGACTTTCACATCAGAGACAGCTTCGCTTTGATCGTTTAGATGCAATCAGGTTTAATGAGGGAACCCATAAGAGGGGCAGGTGAAGCTGCAGGGATGGCTCCACAGTTAGGAGCCCTGCTGCTCTCCCAGAGGACCTGGCTTCAGTTTCTAGCACAAGTTTCATTCACTGCGTTCACCCTGGGTCTTTGGCTTCCTGTCTGTAGAAATAAACTCCTCTTCCATAAGCCACAAAGTGTCCGGCGATTTGTTAGGGCAGTGAAAGCAAATGCAAGTGTTGGTCCAGGGACTCTTCGTGATTAAAGGTTTTACCTTCTCTTAAGTTTCAATCAAGTACGTGTTTGTGAGCAAGTTAGAAATGCAGCCTTTGCGCATCCGCCATGTCTGGAAATGGCTTCCCCAACTGAATGGTCAAAAGTGGGGAGCCGCTTGCATCCTCTTCAGCTGCATCAGCTCTATCTCCGTTAGATAATATCTGAATGGAATTAAATTCAAATAAACATTTTAAATGCACCTGAGAATTATTTGTAAAGGAGACACTGGAAAAAATCATATAATTATCTCTTAGAAGCTGACTCAAATTAAAATATTGATTCAACATATATATATACAATTGCAAAACAGATTAAAGCATGAGTCCATATACTGTTTGATATTTTTTTGAACTAATGGCTATAATATGCAGCTAATTATAATTATCAAATAAGGACACAAAAAATACTATTTTATTAGATAGGTGAAAATAGTTTAAACAGACATACTTTAATAGATTTCTTATTAGTTTTATCTTCAAATCTAATGAAACATAAAGGTGTGTACTATTAAGACAACCTTAGAATATTATCTTTTCTTCAATTCTAAAGTTTGTGGATGCTAGACAAAGTGTAATAAGCTACAAACAGGAAAAGAAATGATTTATTATCTCATATATACATATATAATGATTATAATATATTTTATAATTTTAATAATTCTAATAGATCTAGGACATAAGGGTGGTTACTAGTGGTATGCAGATCAATGGAGAAAGAGAGGGGTGCAGCTCAGAGCATCCTAAGTGGCTGTTTCTTGTGATGAGTGAGTTTGCGAGATCTACTGTACATCAGCAACAAATGCATGTAATTCTGTGTTGCATTCTTGAAGTTCCCTAGGCTGACTCACAGACCAAGCAAAGAAGCCTAGCCTCATGTAAAACATTAGCATGACTTACAGGGACAGAAGTCCTGGGATCAAACTAGACAGGTATGTTCCTAGAAAGCTTTGTGATGGTGTCAGATAAAACTAGATCTGAAGCATAGAGAAGATGTCATGTTTTAAAATGGAAAATAAACAACATTTCATCCAAAGTCACAGAGTACCCCATGTATAACACATCTAGGAAGGAAAATTCCCATTAAGTGTAGACATATTTTGACATCCCTTGGAAGTAGACATATTGTTTATTAGATATATGAACTTTTGAACTACAAATTATACTTTCTTGATTGGCTAATGGAAAAAATATATATATACACACACACATACACACACATATATACATATATACATATATACATATATACATATATACACATATACACATATACACATATACACATATACACACATACACATCATATACACATATACACATATATAATATACACATATATAATATATATAATATAATGGAATTATATATCATATATCATGCAATATATGTTCTATAATATATATGTGTGTGCCATATGGAAAGTTTTGTAGAGATTAAATTATTGCAGCATTCAATCTGACAAAGCAAACTTCAGAAGTACTGCCATCTTGCTATAGGGCATACTGACACCAGCACTCTAAACTACTGTTTCCAATATGAGGAAAAGGAGCTTTGTAAATATTAATTGCTTTTAGTACAAGATAACAGTATTTGTGTAATTATTATTAGGAATGAGATTTATTTTATCATTTAGGATCTTTTAGCCTGCAAGTGAGAAGTAATCAAGAAAGTCTGTTGATTATAAAAAGTAAGATCATGTGTGTGTGTGTGTGTGTATTTGTGTGTTTGAAGAGCTGCTAACTAGGTTGATACATTGACCTTCCTCTAATCAACATTGATAGAATCTGCCTCACTTTTAAGCTATTTGACAATGTAACCCTGTGATCTCAATGGCATCTACAGCCATTACCTGATTGTGAAAATATTCAGAGGTGTGCATTCTGAATTTCAAAATAATTTTAGAGACTCTTCCCAAACAATGTGTCCCTATATGAGTTGCCCTCCGAATGTTCTCATATTCAAGAGAATATCTGATTATGGCATTGAGCTACCCAAGCAGCACAAAGCTTTCATGGCTCCTCTACACCCACAGATGATAAAGTAAGAAATAAGATCAAGGATCTGTTAAGAAAGAGGCAGAGGTGTTTCTCTTGGGCTGGCTACTAGTATTTTCTGCAACACAGCCCTAATTTTAATCATCTACAAATGAGTCCAAAGAATTGCAAATGTAATATATAAATATGATGTCAAGTGTAATATCTTATGAACTGTGCATCATGCATGTAAAAGAAATTAAGTCATCCCCTCTCAGAAAATGATGTTTCACAGGAGTGACAGAGGCGCGCCAGATCTATCTTCTAGGGCCATTACTTTGAATCTCCAATTTCCTTACGTAAAACATGGAAATCGGGTAGGATTTCCAAAGCCTGGGATGACTCTTAGGATTAAATGGACTTTTATATCTAAAGTAATGGCATCTACCCGTAGGGTATATATCATTATTTAACCAACATGCCAGCCTTCAAAGGGTAAGATGATTTCTAGACAGAGAACAAGGTAGCCTACAGAAGCTGGGAAGTGCTTGATGGCCCTACTCCTGTATTGAAAGCATTAGAATGAAGGCTGCTGTCAGTTTTCATTAGATGGTCTCAAGAGGCTTCCCATGATGCAGTGGATAGCCCTATACCCAGGCACATACTGGTAGCACTACATGGACTCAGTAGGACTCACTTGGTTTAATAAAGAATATATGAAACTTGGGAAGTAAACATGTGTGAAGGATGGGCAGTAGGAGCGACTGAGGGGAGTGAGTTGATATGAAGAATTATATTTCTGTATAAAATTCTCTATATGTTTTTAAAAAATAATCTGAGTTAATAGTTTTTTAAGATGTTAGCTTGTCCACTTTCTCTTTTTTTCACACATGACCAACCATTTTATTAAACATGTGGTAATTAAAAATAGCGGCTGGATGAATTTATAAATAAAATGCTTTGTTGAGAGAAGACAAAATGAAGAAACCTAAAAATGTTTGGTTTTGATTAAAGCAAAGTCATAAAATTTTTCCCACAACTTGATTCAGAGCCAGGATAAAGAATGATTCTTGTACAAAGAAGAAGATAGAAAATCATTTAGTTCAGAAAATGAGCAGGAAATGTATAAGTTTGTGTCAAAGTAGTATTTGGTGCCCCATGAACGCATGGGAGCTTTGTCTTTGGTTAAGTGTTGTTTCTGCAGACACTTCAGTAGGAGAAATAATAATGTTTATATGTGTATGTTAGTATATGTATTAGAGTACTTTGAGAGAGATGGGGAGAGACCCAGAGAGAGGGCATGCACATTGTGAAGACTGAACACAAATATAAGCAATGAAACATCTTGCCAAGCATATCAGATACCCTTACCATGCTAATCCCTTTCCTTAGTATCTACCCTTACCTAAAAGTGTGCTCATTTAGGACTCATTAAAATGTCCTCATCTTATCCAAGGATTTAAAATGCTCACTGAATATGGTTTATCATACCCTAGGTGTCTTCAGGTAACACAAATGCGCATGAATTCTAGCAAATCAAATGGGGAAAGTCATTGATGAGGACTATGGTAACTGAAGATGATTTCAATACCAAATCCAAGGTGACATAAACGTAAGACAAACAACTGGAGAAGAGGCTTCTACTCTCTGTCCAAACAAAATAATACCACCTTCCCAATTCAAAATATCTCTTTAGAAATATAGCAAATTATAAAGACTCTTGTTAACTTAAAAATATTATAGAGTAAACATAGATACATTTCTACATATTCAAATAACTTCTTAAGAGTCTGGCATAGTTGCTCTTGCCTATTTTATTTGACAGGATCCACAAATTCAAGTTTGAGATATAGCCAATGCAAAATAGTTGACAATATTTTATCATTTCTTCTGTTAGTGTTTATGGCAAGTATAAAACTTTAGATCACTCTGACCGACTGGTGTTCAGTTCCAATTCCTGGCTTTAGATTTAATCAAGTACATTTTTTAAACATTTATTATTTTGCAACTCCCAATTTTCTCGTAGCATTTATCATGTGCTCTTACTTATGTAGAGGGAAAAAATACCAGGAGCAAGAACAATGATGAGTCTATGTTTACAAAACATGATAATGTATATTCTTATATATGTAAATCGTATCAGAACTTTGCTATAAGAAGGACGATGGCATTCAGAGTCCCCGAGACAATTCCTTGCATCTGTGTGTCACTCGGAAAAGTCACGAGCTTCAGCTAACCTGTGTGGCTAATTCTTTGTTGTGGCTTTGATATATTATAGTGAAGACTTCTCCTCTCTCCTCCTCCTCCCTTCCTCTCTTCTCTTCTCTTCTCTTCTCTTCTCTTCTCTTCTCTTCTCTTCTCTTCTCTTCTCTTCTCTTCTCTTCTCTTCTCTTCTCTTCTCTTCTCTTCTCTTTTCCTCTCTCTCTCTCTCTCTCTCTCTCTCTCTCTCTCTCTCTTCCTTCACACAAACACACACAACCAGTAAAGGGATAACATTTAGAGAAAATAGAGAAGAATACCAAGTCCAAACTTGCTGGGCTTCCCTTGGGGACTCTCACTCAGTTCTTTGTCTTTCCCAGAAATGATTATTACGATGACAGTCAGGGGGAGCTGCCTACTAGGAACATAATCAGAGGCTTTCTACTTTCCATTTTTTAACTTGTGAGCTGGTCACAGAGCCATTCTTGGCTAGCGTGGCCCACTTGGTGTGTAGCAAAACTTCAGATACCCTAAAAGAATGGTGAGCATTATATTTGTCAAAGGCAGTCAAGTGTGACGCGTGCACATTGTGTGCACAGACTCCTTTAACCTCATTATCTCGTTAACAGTTTTAGAATGCTCCTCAGAACTCCCCAAGCCAGACAAGATCCAAAGTGGAAAAACAAACAAAAAAACAAACAAAAAACCATTTCTAGTTGTCTTGGCCTTTCGGTACTAAATGCTAAATATCCTCTGCGGATTTGTTAAAAGCAGTTTTGTAATCAAATGACCCTGACTCAATCTACATTTTACTACCTAATATTAATAGACACCCTAAATAAATTTATCAATTTTTTGCACCCCAGTTTCATCACCTATTACATTCAGTTAGGCATTCCAACCATTGCAAGCCTATGAACTAATGCATTGACAAACCTTAGCTCACTCTCTGGAAAGAGCAATAATAATAGCTGATAACAAACAATAGCATATGGCAGATACCCGTAAAGAATTTATCATAAAATGTATGAGCAAGACACGTGAACTGAGAAGAAAACAACTGTTTGTAGTGTGTGTTATTGTCGGCCAGTGCAACCAGACCTCTGAGAATGGATGAACATAGATGGGTAGCAATATTCTCATCCCGGTAACACCCTTTCATGAAGCAGACTATTACAATTTCAGGAAAGTGAGCATTGTTCTTGATTCTTTGATTCTGAGGTTACTTAGAAATGAGTTTGCAGGCCCCAAAAGGGGATAGGAACTCCACAGGACGACCAACAGATTCAACTCACCTAGACCCTTGGTGCTCTCAGAGACTTAACCACCAACCAAAGGACATACACAGGCCGGACCTAGGCTTCCCTGCACATAGGTATCAAATGTGCAGCTTGGTCTTCATGTGGATCCTGAACAAGTAGAGTAGGAGCTATCCCTAAAGCTATTTGTCTGTGCCTGGGATATGCCCTTCTAGGTGGTCTGCCTTGTCTGGATTCAGTGGGAGAGAATGCACCTAGCTCTGCAGAGACTTGAAATGCTGGGGATGGGGTGGGGGGAACCAACCCCCTCGGAGGAGAAGAGAAGGAGATGCAGAAAGGACTGTGGGAGACGGTGGTCAGGAGTAGGGCAGTAAGGCGGATGTAAAGTGAATAAGCAAAATAAATAAATAAGAAATAAATAGATAGATAGGTAGATAAATACATAAATAAATAAATGAAATAAAAAGAAATGTATATCATAAGAACTAGTGGCTAGACCAGTTTTATGTGCATACAGTCTAATCTTCTGAATGGTTTTGTGTGTGTGTGTGTGTGTGTGTATAAGACAGAAGGATTTTGATGAGTGTTGCACATAAGACTTTATTATTGATATAGTTAATAAGTGTGTGTGTGTGTGTATGTGTATGTATGTGTGAGTGTGTGTATAATTTATCATGTAATAATCCTAGCTAATAATCATTAATTAATCATTAATTATATGATGTTCAATCTACATACTAAGCATTGTTATTACATGAAGAATATATTGACTTTAATCATTCAGATTTATTGAAAAAAATAAATAAGTAATCTTAGAATATAATCATTTATAAGGCTGTTCAAAAAGAACATTTTTGGTTGTGAAAACAACTCATGGTTAAGAAAAAGCATGTATCTTGAAGAATGTATGCTTTTCTCACATCTTGCTCTTTCTTGTTCTTATAACAAAAATGCCATGTTGATATGTCAATCATGTCCCTTGGGGGTGGGGAATACTTTCAGTGCTGGGTATCTCCTCAAGTTAATATTAAATATTTAGTGATTCTTTCCATAAAAATGTCACAAATTGCAACATACCTTTAAATTTTATTCACAGATCCTACAGATGAGAAAAAAATTTAGGAAATCACTATCTGTTAATATTAAGAGGTAAAGAGTTTGAATTATTTCTAAAAAAGATCAATAATAAAGAAAATCTTTGTGCTAAAAATATATGACAGATGACACATATATACCCACACAAAATATCATTTAAGTAAGGTACAAAATAAAATGAATACATTAAGAGTATAATTTTCATTTTACCTTGACTGAGATCTTTATAGAATCAAGAGAAGTCTCGTTCACAGTGAAGGAACACCAGCACTGCTAAGTGTTTGTTCTTATGGTTGTCCTTAATAGCAGCAATGAGGCAGGAAGCATTGCATGAGATTATCCCAACCTGCAGATATCTATGGATATAAATGTGTAATTGTTTACCACACAGTACAAAGTAAATTGTGATTTCTGGCTTAAATTCAAGTGTATATTTTTGCAATTTAGGCAAAGATACTTAGGAATGTTGTGATGAATTATGCCATTTGTTGATGAGTTATTCAGTCACCACCCAGAAAATGGAATTCAAAATCTAAGAGCTGAGAATGTATCGATTTGTTAGTCTTGATTTCTGGTGAACACTTTGGATTTTCTGGGTTTACTGTTTATTGTCGCATCTATCATCATTCATAAAATTATGTTCATTATTTCCTTTCCCAGATTAGAGAACATTGAGGATTGCAGCAAACTTACGATTTTGTTCTTTGTACAAGTCAGCCAGCTTTACCCTGAGAGCTTAGGCAGTGATAAGGTCAACCGAATTTTTGCGCTGAATTAAACTGAGTAAGGTAACTAATTTTGAGAAAGGAAACAAGAAAAATAAAAACTATAAATCATCTACATCTGAGTCGATAACTAATGGTGGCAAATTTATTCTGATTGTTTCTTTCTTTTTCATTCAAAACTATTTTAATTCAATTATAGGCCTTCTAAAGAGAATGCTCACTTCCTAGATAATAGAGCCAGGTGAAGTATCATATAATGTGAGGCGTTCTTGGTTGTTCACATCTCATCTTTGAGGGACTGTTAACATACCAAGAACACAGTTCTGGCCTTTGCACTCTTCTTAATCATTTTTCTTTATTTTTTTTAATTTCCCAACCCCATAAAATGCTATCTTTTCTGCTGCTTTAAGTACCAGGTTTTATATTGTTTTAGGGTTATTTGAACTTTACATTTTAACCACTTAAATGCTTTCAGGAAAGAATGTGAGTATAATGGTAACTGAATTTCAATATGAGTTTTAACTTTATCCACATAAATATTCCCAAATGCAGCTTGGTCAGATGCCACCAATTTTGGAACCGTACTACAGGTTAAAAACTTACCTTTCTAGACCATGTTACACTCACTTCTCTTAAAGCTGTACCCCTCATTTCAGGTGAAATGTCAACTTTTAAGTTATGGGAGAAATGTCAAAGGAAACCATCTCCACGTCAGCAGACTATAGAACAGACTGACATCAAGTCTGATTGCACCTAAGTTGCATTAGCATTTTGTAGGGCAGGAAATGCCGTCCACTAAAGTAAAGCGCAGTGCTCTGATGTTTAGCAATCACATTTTATAACACAAAGATGGTTTCGCCGCACTCAATTAAATATGTATTATTTTAATGATCTTAACTACTTTTGACTGCTTTACACTTGTACCTATATTCACTCAAGTGCATTGGAAAATATATGTTAGATTGTGTATGTTATTCCTGAAGCAGCTTCTCTCTGAGTCTCTGCCCCAGGCCTCAATGTTCTCATTGCCAGGGAGGCAGGACTGCCTCATACCATTGACCTCCTCAACCAAGCAGATACTCTCATTTAGTCAGCTTCTCTGCTGCTGCTGCTGCTGCTTCTGCTGCTGCTGCTGCTGCTACTGCTACTACTACTACTACTTTTAAGACATGATTATGAGAATTGTTCACACAAAGAACTTTTGGGTAAAGTCAGGATCTATTTTCATATTCTTCAAAATGCGTAGGATTATTAATGTTGCGGGAAATATTAAAAAAGAACCGACATGTTCCCATGCTTGTGCCAGCAACTCTCTGCCCTAGAAGCCTGGCAGGCCATGCACTGGAGGGCAAGGGCCAACCTGTCTTTATCTTGTGGAGATTCTGACTCAGAACTCTAAAATCTCTCCACCCAGCTCTCTAGGTTCCCACTGGTGCGTCATTACCACGCTTCAATACCCCACAGCCTTTGTGGTGCACATCAGGCAGAAACCCAGTCAAGTCACCAACAACTATAATCCTAGTCTTTTTAGCCATATTAAATCTAATTTCTCCAGTGGCAAATCCACCAGGATTCACCCTGTAAGACCCCGGAAGCTGGGCCTCTGCTCAAGTCCTGGGATGAGCTGGCCGGTACCCCAATGACCAGAGAGAAAACCACACCTGATGCAAACTGCAAGAGGTTTTATTATCAGCTAGCTGAGAACTCTTGCCATGCAGGGCAGGGAAGTTCCACCCTGAGCTGTAAGAGTAAGGGTCTCGAAAAAACAAAAAAACAAAACAAAACAAAACAAAACAAAACAAAACAAAAGAGTAAGGGGCTTTTGACAGCTAGCTGAGGAATTGGGAGGAGTTGGGAGGAGTTGGGAGGAGCTGGGCGGAGTTCCTCTCTTCCTGGTGCCCTTGGTGAAATTTACAAGGCAGAAGTGGGGAGTGAGTTCTTTCTGAATTTTTATCTCCTGTCCTCAGCACAGGAAGCCAGGCAAGTGCCTGGCTGGGTCTTTTACAATTATCGCATCTCTGGTTGTAAGGTATAGAAACAAAAAGGCTTTTTGCTGGCTATAGAGAACAAAGAGCTTCTTTCTAGCTGCATTTTTAGAGATCAGGGAAAACAAGCTTGGGGAAATGTTTTAGGGGCTTTACCTTTCAGGGAGAAACTCTTTAGCTGGGGTCTCACAACCCTAAGCTGGGAGACACTAGTAACTACATCTTGTCCTCACACTATCCCTGTCCATAAAGGTGCCCTCTCTCTCACCTCCTCCTATCATCCCCTATCCAACCCGGAAGTCCCTCCTACTTGCTCAATGATTGGCTCCTTTATTCATTAGGGGATTGGTTCACAAGAAGTCACCTGAGTCTGAAACCCCCTCCCAGGAGAGCTGAGTTAGCATCAAAATACAAACAGCACCAGGCCCATCCAAAGCAATTAATGCAAATCATGGAATGCAATACAGAACCAGAAGTGCTTAAAGTATGATAGTTGTACTAGTCATGTTGCTGTTGCCATGTGACCAACAAAGATCAGCATTTTTTTCCATTGATTATTTTTTCCCTTTCCATCTCAATATCTGGTCCCCTCTCTTCATAGTCGCTGCCTCCCACTGCTTCTTCTCCTATTCCCGCTTCTCCTTCTCCTCAGAGAAGGGGAAGTCTCCCCTGCGTATCACCCCACCATGGCACATCAAGTCTAAGCTGCATTAGACACATCCTCTCCCACTGAGGCCAGATAAGGCAGCACAGTAGTGGGACAAACTGGATCCACAAGAGACCACAGATTCACAGACATCCCCTGCTCCAGTTCTGGGGGACCCACATGAAGACCATGCTGCATATCTGTTAACATGTGTGTGTGGGGGATGGTCAGGTCAAGCCCATGCTTGCTCTTTGGTTGGTAGTGCACTCTCTGGGAACCCCCAAGGGTCCAGGTTAGTTCACTCTATTGGTCTTCCTATGAACTTCCTATGTCCTTTGGAGCCCCCAATCTCCCCATGACTCTTCCAAAAGACTCCTCAAGTTCTGTCTAATGTTAAGCTGTGGGTCTCCTCATTTGCTTTAGTAGCTTCTGAGTGGAGCCTCTCAGGCGACAGCGATGCTAGGCTCCTATCTGCAAGCTTAAAAGAGTATCATTAGTGGTGTCAGGGATTGGTTCTTGCCCATGGGATCAGTTTCAATTTGAGCCAGTCATTGGTTAGTCATTCCCTCCACCTTTGCTCCGTCTTAGTCCCTGCACTTCTCATTGGCAGGATACACTTTGAAACAAGGGATTTTTGTGTGAGTTTCTTATCCTTTCCCTGGGAGTTCTGCCTGGCTACAGGAGGTGGCCACTTTTTTGTCTCCATGTTCCCAACAGTTCAGAGTCTCAACTAGGGTCATCCCCATAGACTCCCTTGGGCCTCCCCCATCCCAGGTCTCTGCGTGTCCCGGAGATTCCATTTTCCCTCTCCCACTGTTAATTTCTGTTCTTTCTCGACTGCTGTCCCAACTTCTGATCCTTTCATCATGTTGTCCTCCCAATACACTCCTATCCAGTTTCCTCCATCCAACCACTTCCTAAATCTATTTCATTTTCTCTTTTGAGAAAGATTTAAGCATCATCCCTAGGGTCCTCCTTGTTATTTGGTTTCTTTGGGTCTGTAGATTGTAGCATAGTTATCCTGTACTTTATGGCTAATATTCACCAATACATGAGTACATACCATGCATGTCCTTTTGTTTCTGGTTTACCTCATTCAGGATATTTCTTTTTTTTTTTTTTTTTTGGTTTCATTTATTTGCCTGAAAAATTCATCATGTCTTTGTTTTTAATGGATGAGTAGTATTCCATTGTGTAGATACGTCACATTTTCTGTATCTATTCTTCAGTTGAGAGGCATCTAGGTTGTTTCCAGTTTCTGGATATTATGAATAAAGCTGCTATGAACATAGTGAGCAAGTGTCCTTGTAGGATGGTGGAGCATCTTTTGGGTATAGGCTCAGGAATGGGATAACTGTGTCTTGAGATAGAACTATTCCCAGTTTTCTGAGAAACTTCCAAATTGATTTCCAAAGTGGTTGTACATGTTTGCACTCCTGCCAGCACTGGGAAAGTGTTCCTCTTTCTCCACATCCTTGCCAGCATTTGTTTTGACCTTAGCCCTTCTGATGATTATAAGATGGAATCTGAGAGTCATTTTGATTTGCATTTCCCTGATGATGGATGCTGAACATGTTTTTAAGTGTTTCTCTGCCATTTGAGATTCTTCTGCTAAGAATTCTCTGTTTAGCTATATATCCTATTTTTATTTGGGTTGATCTGGGTGATTGTTATCTAACTTCCTGAGTTCTTTTCATATTGTGGATGTTAGCCTTCTGTCAGATGTAGGGTTGGTGAAGATATTTTCCCAATTTCTGGCTGCTGTTTTGGTCAGTTGACAGTATCCATTGCTTCACAGAAACTTTACAGTTTCGTGAGGTTCCATTTATTAATTGTTGATCTCAGTGCCTAAGATGTTGGTGTTCTTCTGTTCAGGACATTGTATTCTGTAACAACGAGTTCAAGGCTATAACCTACTTTCTGTTCTAGTCCATTTAGTCCATTTAGTCCATTTAGTTTTACATTGAGGTCTTTGGTCTACTTGAACTTGAATGTTGAGCAGGGTAATGAATATGGATTATTTGTATTCTTTTTAAAAATCATGTTATTCATTTACATTTCAAATAATATCTCCCTTCCTGTTTTCCCCTCCAGAATCTCCCCATCCCATCCCAATTCCCTTTTGCCTCTATGAGGGTGCTCTTCCACACACTCATCCTTGCTTCACCCCTCTAGCATCCCCCTACACTGGTCCATTAAGCCTCCACAGAACCAAGGGCCTCCCCTCCCATTGATGCCAGATAGGGCCATACTCTGCTATACATGTAGCTGGAGACATGGATCCCTTCATGTATACTCTTTGGTTGGTTGTCATTCAGTTAGACAGGCAACATTTTATTGAGTATGACCTCCCTTTTCCATTGTATGGTTTTGGCTGCTTTGTCAAAATCAAGTGTGCATAGGTATATGGGTTTATTTCTGGGTCTTTGATTTCATTCCATTGATAAACCTGTCTGTTTCTATGCCAATACCACACAGTTTTTTTTGTTGTTGTTGCTGTTTGTTTGTTTTTTGTTTCATTTTGTTTTGTTTTATGCTATTGCTCTCTAATATAGGTCAACGTCAGGGATGATTTATTCTATAGGATTGTTTTGTTTTTCCATATGAAGTTGATAATTGTCATTTAATGTCTGTAAAGAATTGTGTTTGAATTTTGATGGAAATTGCATTGAATCCATAGAATGCTTCTGGTAAACTGGCCATGTTAATTATTTTAATTCTAACAATCAATAAGTATGGGGGAATCTTTCCATCTTCTGATATCTTCAATTTCTTTCTTCAGGGACTTGAAATTCTTGTCAGAAAGGTCTTTCACATGCTTGGTTAGAGGCACACCAAGATATTTTGTATTATTTGTGATTATTGTGAAAGTGGTGTTTTCCCTGATTTCTCTCTAAGGCCATTTTTCATTTTTGTAAAGATGGGCTACAAATTTCTTTGTATTCAGCCACTTTACTGAAGGTGTTTATCAGCTGTTGAAGTTCTCTGGTGGATTTTTGGAAGGGTCGCTTATGTATACTATCATATCATCTGCAAGTAGTGATACTTTGATTTTTTTTTCATTTCTAGTTTGTATCACCTGATTTTCTTTAGTTGTCTGATCTAGCTAGGACCTAAGTACTATTTTGAAGAGATCAGGAGAGAGTGGACAGTCTTGTCTTGTCCCTGATTTTAGTGGAATTGCTTTAAATTTCTTTCAATTTAATGTGATGGTGGCTGTCGGCTTATTGTATATAGTCTTTTCTGGGTTTATGTGGGAACCATGCATCCCTAATCTCTCCAAGATTTTAATCATGAAGGAGTGATGGATTTTGTTAAAGACATTTTGATATCTAGTGAGATGGTCATAATGATTTTGGTTTTCTTTTGATTTGTTTGTGTGGTGGATTACATTGATGGATATGTGTATATTGAGCCACCTGCATTCTTGGGATGAAGTCCACTTGATATGTATGGTAGATGATATTTTTGATGTGTTATTGGATTTGGGTTGCCAGTATTTTATTGATCACTTTGTCTCAGTTTTAATAAGGGAGAGATTAGTCTGAAACTCTTTTTTCTTTTTTTTCTTTCTTTTTTTTTTTTTTTTTTTTTTTTTTGAGACATAGTTTCTCTGTGTAGCCCTGGATGTCCTGGAACTCACTCTGTAGACCAGGATGGCCTCAAACTCAGAAATTTGCCTGCCTCTGCCTCCCAAGTGCTGGGATTAAAGGCATACGCCACCACTGCCCAGCTAGTCTGAAACTCTTTATTGAGTCTTTGTGAGTTTAGGTAACATGGTGACTGTGGCCTCATAGAATGAGTTTGTCAATGTTCCTTCTGTTTCTATTTTTGTGGAATAGTTTGAGAAGCATTGATATTATCTCTTCTTTGAAAGTCTGGTAGAATCCTGGACTAAAACCATCTGGCCCTAGTCTTTTTGTGCTTGGGAGACTAACAATTGCTTCTATTTTCTTAGGGTTATAGAGCTGTTTAAATAGTTTACCTGATCTTCATTTAACTTTGGTGAGTAGTATCTGTCTAGAAAATCATTCATTTCATTTAGCTTTTCCAATATTATGGAGTACAGGCTTTAGAAGTAAGACCTAATGATTCTTTGATTTTCCCAAGTGTCTGTTTTTATGTTTCCCTTTTCATTTCTGACTATTTAATTTGGGTATAGTCTCTCTGCCTTTTAGTTAGTTTGGCTAAGGGTTTGTCTATCTTGTTGATTTTTTTCAAAGAACCAGTTCCTAGTTTTGTTGATTCTTTTTTATTGTTCTATTTGTTTCTAATTGATTTCAGCTCTGAGTTTGACTGTTTCCTGCTATCTACCCCTCTTGGATTCTTGGGTGTATTTGCTTCTCTTTGTTTTCTAGTACTTCTAGGAGTAGATTTATATTATTAGTACGAGAACTTTTCCAGTTTCTTTATGAAGACCCTTAGTGCTATGAGCTTTCCTCTGAGTACTGCTTTCATTGTGGCCCATAAGTGTTGGTATGTTGCCTTCATTTCCATTGAATTCTATAAAGTCATTAATTTCTTTATTTCTTCCCTGACCCAGTGATCATTAAGTAGAGAGCTGTTTCATGTCCATGCATATGTGGACTTTCTTCTGTTTCTGTTGTTGTTTAAGTCTAGATTTAATCCATGGTGGTCTGATAGAATACAAGACGTTATTTCAATTTTCTTGTATCTGATGAAGATCAATTTGGCTTACTATATGGTCAGTTTTGGAGAAGGTTCCATGAACTGCTGAGAAGGAGGTATAATCATTTGTGCTTGGGTAAAACTTCTGTAGATACCTATGAGGGCCATTTAGTTACTACCCTCTGTGTTATTTTTCTCTTTACATTCAGTCTCAATGATTTGTCTATTTGTGAAAATGGGGTGTTGACATCTCCTATTATTCATGCTGAGGGTTTCATGTGTGATTTAAGCTTTAGTACTGTTTCTTTTGTGAATATAGGTGCTCTAAATGGTTGTGATGTCACCTTGCTGAATTATTTTCTTGATGAGTATCAAGTGTCCTTTTACATCTTTTTTGGTTACTTTTGGTTGAAAGTCAATTTTATTAGATAGAGAATGGCTACTCCAGCTTGTTTCTTGGGTCCATTTCCTTGGAAAACCTTTTCCATCCCTTTTCTCTGAGGTAATGTCTATCTTTGATGCTGAGGTGTGTTTCTTGTATGCAGCAGAATGATGGATCCTTTTTATGTAACCACTCTGTTCAAGTGTGGCTATTGAGATCTATTAATGACCAATGATTGTTGTTTCCTGTTATTTTGGTGTTGGTGGTGCTTGTGTGTGTACAAATGTGCATGTGTGTGCATATATGTGTGTGTGTTTATCTTCTTTTGGTTTTCCTTGTGTGGAATTATCTATATCTTACATTTTCTTGAGTATGGTTATACTTGTATTGGAGATTTCTTTCTGGTATCCTCTGTAGAACTGGATTGGTGGAAAATATTGCTTAAATTTTGTTTTGTCATAGAATACCTTGTTTTCTCTATCTATGGTGACTGTAAATGTTTCTAGATTTAGTGGGACCTCTTAGAGACTGTAAAACATGTTCCTAGGGCCTTCTGGCTTTTAAAGTCTCTGTTGAGAAATCTGGTGTAATTCTAATAGGTCTTGCCTTTATTTGTTACTTGGCCTTTATCCCTCATGGCTTTTAATATTCTATCTTTGTTCTGTGCATTTAGTGTTTTATTATTATGTGGCTTGTGGCTTTTCTTTGCTGGTCCACTCAAAGTGGTATTATGTAAGCTTCTAGTACATTTGTAGACATCTAGTTTTCTTAGGTTAGGGAAATTTTTTTTTTGTATAGTTTTGGTGAAGATATTTTCTTGTCCTTTTTAACTAGGAATCTTTTACTTTTATTATTCTTAGGTTTGGTCTTTTCATAGTTTTGTGTTAGCAACTTTTTGCTTTAACATTTTCTTTAACATATGTATCAATTTCTTCTATGTTATCTTCTATGCCTGAGACTCTCCCTTCCATCTCTTGTTCTGTTGGTGATCCTTGTGTCTGTAGTTCCTGTTCTCTTTCCTAAGTTTTCTGTCTCCAGAATTCCCTCACTTTGGGTTTTCTATATTTCTATTTTCATTTTCATGGTTTGCACAGTTTTATTTCTATCACCTTTTTGATCACATTTTCCTATATTTCATTATATTTATTCATTTCCTCTTTAAGGACTCGTACCATCTTGTATTTTCCTGTATTTCATTAAAGGATTTATTAATTACCTCTTTAAAGGCTTTTTATCATCTCTATTAGATTAGATTGAAGGACATATTTTGCTATGCAGGTGTATGAGAATATTCAGAGCTTGCTGTATTAGGATAGCTAGATTGTGGTGGTAGCATATTGCTTTGACTTTTGTTGATTGTGCTCTTATGCCGACCTTTAGGCTGTCTGGTTCTCCCTAGTGTGTTATACCTGATGGGAGCAGGCATTTGGGGTTGTAGGTAGAGCTGGTAGTCCCTGGTGGTAGCAGGCTTCCAGGGATGTATGCCAAGCTGGTTGGTCCTGATGACTTCAGCCTTCTGTTTTTCCTGTGTGAAGGCAGGCCTCCCGGGATGCAAATAGAGCTCCTTGATGTTCAAAAGCTTCTGCTTGTTCTGGGCAGCAACCAGTATCCAGGAACACAGGTGATATTGTAGCCAAGGGAAATAGCGTGCAGAGGAGGGCAGGGTGAAGCTTACTGTTTTCTGGGTATTCCCTGAAGGGCTGGCAGGCAAAGAACTGGATTAGGAGTCTCATCTTGTGGTCATTGGTGGCTCAAGGCATCTGCAACAATCAGCATCTTAAATGATGGAAGTGTGGGCCTGGTAAATAGTTCAGAGGCAAGCCCTAGGAAATCTGATACCCTGTTATGGCGTCTGAGTGCAGCATCAATAACATTCATATATCCATGTATGTGTTGGTCTACACAAGTACTTGCATGCATAGACACACACACACATTCATGAGCACAGACACATGCAAAACATGGACACACAAACAAACATGCATACACATACACACACACACACGTAGTGCACACAACACATACTACACACAATTTTAAAAATAAAACCTTAAAAATAAGAATCAATAAAATATGATAGTAAAGAATAGTCATATTTAAGGATAACTAACAACTTAAGCTCCAGTTAATAACTTGTGTGCCTATATACACATTATTTCAGAAATATTGACTAAAGCTTTGTATAATTCCTAGATCTTTTATAGCATAATTTACTATCATTCTAAAGATACTTGAAGCCTATTAACTGTTCCATTGAAAACTTTTACATTTGATTGATATTAGTCTTAAACACTATATATGTGAAATGTTCCCAATTTGTTTTTCATGTTTTTATACTATGATTAAAAAATGCAACAGGAACTGGGGCAGTGCACCCAGAAGTTAGGAGTACTTGCTGTTCTTGCAAAGGACATGAGTTCAGTTCCCAGAACCCACATTTGGCTAGCAATAGGGAATTTGATTGCCTCTTCATCCTGTTTTCACACACACACACACACACACTCATACCACACATACACACTCACACTACACACAGAGAGAAACACACATACACACACTCTGACACACACAGACATACTGCACACACAGACATGCAACATATGCAGACCCACATACACACACTCTACACTCACAGACACATATGCAAACACACACAGACACAAGGACACACACTACACACCCAGACACACATACAAATTCACACACACAAACAAAAACTCACATATACATACACACTCAACACAAAGACACACACACATGCTCACACTCACAAAAATTAAAATTAATCTTTGAAAGTAAATCAAGGAACTGGAGAGATGGTTCAGCACTGAGTACTCTTCCTGAGGTCCTGAGTTCAATTCCCAGCAACCACATGGTGACTCACAACCATCTGTATTGGGGTCTGATGCCCTCTTCTGGTGTGTCTGAAGACAGCGACAATGTACTCACATATATAAAATAAATAAATCTTTAAAAAAAAAAGTAAATTAAATAACTCCCCAGCTGGAAGTGGCAATTCTTTTTTCTAGTTCCATATAATCAGGCCTTTGAGATAGGAAGGTCACCCTAGTCCTGGACTCCCTTCTCCCATCTCAGAAAAGCAATTCAAACAACAGTTAAAAACAAACCAGCTGATGAGATGCATGTTGACATATTACATGTGCACTGATCTCTTTTGATCACTGAACTGTACTCTTTCATCTCTCAGAACAAAGAAGTATTAAGGATAAATCTATGATTCCCTTCAACTAATAATTTTTTAATCATTTGTCTACCTCAGGTCCCATCAGTAGTGTGTTGGTGAATAACTATGGCAGCCGGCCTGTGGTGATAGTGGGAGGACTATTATGCTGCACTGGAATGATCTTGGCTTCTTACAGCAACAGCGTGATAGAGCTTTATCTCACCGTTGGCTTCATTGGAGGTAATCCAGGTTCTGCTTTCATCTGAACTGTATGAAAAGCATGAGCAAGAAACAATTCTCAATGTTTTGTTTGAATTTATTTTTAAAAGTAAAGTCTATTCTGAGGTATTTTTCTCCGATACATTAAAATACTTTGACAGGAACCTTGAGTCCAGGAGATATGAGGGAACTCCTTCTGTCCCATGTAGGTGAATTATCACCACCGGGTCCCGGGTTCACCTCTCAACTAGACTGGAGACCAGACTGTCTGTGTATACTTCTGGATAATAAAGGCTAAATTAACATTTTCTCTTTAGTTTTGAACTGAGGTCAGTCTAGATTTAAACTCATAAGCTATTTGCTGAAGAAAAAATTAGGCTTTAGAGGCTAATGAATAGTAATCATTACAATAATTGTCTGCTATATTTATTATAATATATATATGTTATTATATATTATTATGTATTATATAGTATATAATATTGTAAAACCAGCATAGGTGAAATTGAGGTAAGAAACTGTGAGTCCAATGTTAATTTGGATTGCACAGTGAGTTCAAGACCCAACTGAACTACATACTAAGAGCAAAAAAGTAAAGAACTACAATAATAGTGATGATCACTCTTTGCATTTGTCACCTCTCCATGTGACTCTGGCTTTTCATATGATATTTTTGATACTTTAAATGTTAAACCTAAGCATTCCATATCAAAGCCAAGGACTGTTGTGGGGAGACTGCCCATATTCCACATATACAGACATCCTGACTCTCTTGTTTCTTACTAGAGAAGACAATGAAGGTGAGATAAAGACACCATTGTTTTGGTAGGATCATATCTGGGTGATCGGCAAGAACCCACACTGAGGAGAATCTCAGCATGTGAACTCGGCCCCAAAGAGTCAACTAAAGATTCCTAAAATATATGCCAGATTCATAAAAGGAGACCATTGTTAGTTAACCCATGTGTAGCTCTCTAGATATCAAATTGAGAATGCGATGGATATGTAATGAAATAACGGCATAAACTTATTTCTCTATTTTATTATTGCATGGTATTGAAGACAATATCTGTGAGGAGGTAGAACTGTTCAAAATTGTGACTCTTTTGTGAATAATTCATGTTACTGGAATAGCAGAGCACCAACATTTTTAAATCTCAAATCTGCTTCATTTATTTGTGCATAAATATATATGAAAAGGAAGGAACCAATTTATCTGTGACATTATACAATTCTGACTAAGAAGTCATAATTTACTCCTTGTCATAGCCTATTCTGTGGTGTCTCATTCATACCTCAGTAGCCCCTTATTTCTCTACCTGAAAACAAAGGACTCTGAAACATTCTTACTATGTTTAGTTATGAAAACCAATTTAGTTTGTTTTTGTATAGTTACATTTCTGCTTATAGCCCTCAAAGATCACAATGTCCTGTTTAATGTCTGATTGTCTTATCGTCTGTAGTGGACATTTTGAGGAATTTCACTGGTGAGTAATGTGATATTGTTTTCTTTCTCTCTTTGCCTTGTTTTTCCTTTTCTGTTTTAGGTTTAGGATTAGCATTCAACCTGCAACCTGCCTTAACAATAATTGGAAAATACTTCTATAGAAGACGACCACTTGCAAATGGCTGTGCCATGGCTGGAAGTCCTGTTTTCTTAAGCACACTGGCTCCTTTCAATCAGTACCTATTTAACAACTATGGCTGGAAGGGGAGTTTTTTGATTTTGGGAGGCATATTTTTGCACTCCTGTGTGGCTGGGTGCCTCATGAGACCTGTTGGGCCAAATCCAAATACTAAGAAGTCTAAAAGTAAGGTTGGCTCAAGACATGATTCAACTTTGAAGAAAGCCAGTAAGGTATCAACAGCACAAAAGGTTAATAGGTTTTTAGATTTCAGCCTTTTTATGCATAGAGGATTTTTGATCTACCTATCTGGAAACGTCATATTGTTTTTAGGGATTTTTGCCCCTATTATATTCTTGGCTCAATACGCTAAACACATAGGAGTGGATGACTATAACTCAGCTCTTTTACTGTCTGTGATGGCTTTTATCGATATGTTTGCTCGGCCTTCTGTAGGATTAATAGCCAACACTAGCTTAATCCGTCCACGAATCCAGTACCTCTTCAGCTCTGCAATCATCTTTACTGGCATATGCCATCTCTTATGCCCCCTAGCAACTTCCTACTCAGCTTTGGTAGTCTACGTTGTATTTTTTGGATTGGGATTTGGAAGTATTAGCAGTCTCCTCTTTGAATGCCTTATGGACATTGTTGGAGCTACCAGGTTCTCCAGTGCTGTGGGACTCACAACAATCGTGGAGTGTTGTCCAGTTCTTTTCGGTCCTCCTCTGGCTGGTAAGAATATTTCTCATCAGGGATAGCAGGATAATAACATAAATGTCTATGAACAAGTACTTTTTAGTGTGCTTTATTAGATGATTAACGTGTGAATAACATTAGTTGCCTAAAAGACTAGAGAAGTTTTACACCTGAATGTTTCATAACTGGTTGATTTAACCCAAAATTTAAGATCTTGGGCTTACAAAGTTATGAGCTAAAGTCAATATCATTGATATAGTAGGAGAGTAAATTATAGTTCATGTTTTTGAGTAAGTAATTTCTGCTCCATATTTACAAATGACAAAGATGAGATGTACTTTCAGGATCTGCAGTGGTCTCACAGATGGCCATGAAAGCATCGACTTTAAACTTCCTCCTGAGAAAATCAAGTGCATTTAGAGACCACCAAAACAAAATGTTGAGAAATTGGCCTTTAAAAAAAAATTTAAAAAGAAAGACACAAAGGGGGTTAGAGGAACAACAACAACAACAAAAAAAAAAAAAAAAGAAGAGAATAAAAAGCCAGTGGGAGAAAAAAATGGTTACAATAGACATTATAGAGCCACTGGGTTTTGTTGGCTTGCCTGTGGATTGTTTCGTGACTTCCTTTTGAAATACATTGAGACTACTCGCAGAAGAAAACTCTAGTAGGCAGTTCTACTATTTAAGTTTACAATATAAAGATAAATAGAAAGTGCTTTCCCTGATGGATGTATGTTAAAGCCTTCTTTAGTGTTAGATTTTCAATGACCATGATAGTGGTGTTACTGGTTAACGGGGGGGGGGGGGGGGGGCATCATATCCAGCAATGCCTCTGTGGATATCATGAACACTGAGCTCATTTATTTAGGTTCTCGGTCTGCCCCATCTTGTTCAGGACCCTGCTAGTGTAAATTTTTCCACCATGTATGTGTGACGCTTATGCAAACAAGTTCACCAAACCCTGACTGGTGTGTAACAATTGTTCCTAATTAACCAGAGAAATTCTCTAAAGCAGGAATATTTCAAAGAGCTCAATTAGTACTAACTGTATTACCATCAAAACATGAGGAGATCTGACCAAGCAGATGCACTTGAAAGTCTACATCACAATTAGTTGGAATATAAGTTATAACAGTACTAGACATTAAAGCTTGCCCATCCTTAGGAATTATTAAGAATTTAATATTTGCATTACAAAGAAGGAAAAACTAAGCATAAGCTGAAAAAAAAGTGTGACCTTCAGCCTCAGTGACACCAGGCAAGTTTTAGTCAAATGAAGCAGATAGATTCTTCCAGGCTAGTTTGTGATTCCATAAAACCAAGAAGGTTTTAACCTCCAAAGTGGTACAACACCTATGGACAAGGTTCTATTAAAATGTCCTGCAAAATGGTTGAGACTATGCGCTATGTTTGACCTCATTTAAAAGTCCACAATCTGGAGACTGGAGAGCTGGCCCAGCAGTTGCTAAGAGTACTTACTTCTGTTCCAGAGGACAAGAATTCAGTTCCTAGTCCTGCTGTTAGGGAGCTCAGGAAGGTTGGTAACTCCAGCTCCACTGCCCACCTCAGGTCTCAAAGGACACATGCAAATATATGTGCATAAGCAGACATACACACACACACACACACACACACACACAAATAAAACAGATCTTTTAAAAATTAGAAAGCAACCAGGCCTTAGTTTGGTAAAATTAATTTTAAAAAGCAAGGCAATCCATAGTTCAGAGAGCACTGGCTATTTAATCACATTCAGATCACTTCATAGTCACAATAAGAGAGAATAGCACAGATAAGAATAGCCCAGGTAAAAGCTCAGCCTGTGATGAGCGTAGTGAAGCCGTTAATGAACGATAAGAAATCCCAACGGGTCTTTGCAAAGTAAGGGCAGGACTGGGAAGAGCGGAGAGAGTAGGGCTGTGACTGGGATCTAGTACAAATTAAAAACAAAACAAAACAAAACAAAACACACAAATGATGGAAAGAAAGTGGAGACAGCAGTAAGCAGGGAAAAGGAAGGGAGACCGCAGAGCCTCCTGTAAGTTAGACAGCTCCAGCAATGAAGCTTTAAGTGTGATGCTTAGGTAGGACTAGAACTGGTCCGGCAAAAAAAAAAAAGTTCTAAAGAGACACTCATGTCTCTTGGCCTGACTATCAGGCAATTGAAACACTGGACCCCAAGGCAATGGGAAGCTCCCCAGGAACTTCCTGCTGGAGGAGCCTGCAGGGGGGGGGGGGTCGGGGGGGGGGTAGAGAGAACCAGCCAGAGGGGATCTTCCCCACAGCCTAACCCTCTGTGAGACCACATTATCACCTTATCATACCTTCTTAAAGGATGTTCTTTGTTTCACAGGTAAATTGCTTGATATAACTGGAGAATATAAATACCTGTACATAGCCAGTGGAGCAGTCGTGTTAGTATCAGGCACTTACCTACTGATTGGCAATGCTATAAACTATAGACTTCTCGAGAAGGAAAGGAAGAGAGAGAAGGCAAAGAAGAAGAAGTCAGTTTCACACGCGTCCAGAGAAATGGAGGCCCTGAACAGATCTAAACAGGACGAAGTTACTGTCAAAGTTTCAAATGCAGCACACAGCCCTCCCTCAGACAGGGACAAAGAGAGTAATATTTAACAAGTCTCATCGCCGAAGAATCAGTGTTCATGAATTTCATCATGAGTTTCTTTGTGTGTGTGTGTTTTTATTTTCTAAAGAATTGCAAAGGATTTTAGCTGCAACAAAAACATCGCAAACAGTAACAAAACTGGTATCTTCCTCAATGCCATAGTATAAACTCATGCTTTAACATATGTTGGGATGGTCAACTCTTGAGATGGTGCACGTAGAAAACCCATGCACTTGCTCATCTTCACACCTGAGTTGTGATGAAAACAACGAATTTTTTAAATCTTCCACCGACTTTTACTTTTAGCTGCAGAATTAGATCTGTATTCCAGACCTTGGCTCACCTAAGCACAATTCAAAATTAATACTACAAAATGACTCTCTTGAAGGTTCATTTTTTTCATTTGATATTAAATCATGAAGTGAATTGAGGACAATCAGTTTTTCTTTTCAACACACAAAGAATTACACATGTATCTATGAAAACACTGAGTATCGGGAGATCATAAAGAAATAAATGGATTTGAAAAAATTATTATCATAGTCATTTTTAAGTCAAAGGAAAACTCTGGGAAGCAGGAATATGTTATATTTGTGTGCAGTTTTGCAGTGTGGATTAAAAATAACTACGATGAAAAAAATCGAAGTGTTATTAGCTCAAAGAAGGCTAAAGGGAAAAAAATCTACATGGATAAGTTTGGTTAAAAACAAAACAGAACTAGTTTTTCACCATCAATCTGCCATACTTGTGCCAGTTTAATCTGCACACCTGTCTACACAGTTTATTTGAGAGGTCACAATCAGGGCTGGGTGCTAGACAATAGAACCCCTCTATTAATTTCCAGAATTCACACCTAACACATAACTTGATTTAAAATGCAGAGACCCTGAAAAATCAGATGAATCCATGCTTTAGAAGCCTGTAAAGCAATGATGTACATCTTTTGATGACTTTTTAAAATGGGGGCTTAATGCAGATTTAATGGGGTGCTGAACTATCCAAGCCAAATAAATGAGAAGAGCTGAAATATTCAAGTAGACTAGATTCTGTTTTTCCCTCCAGCACAAAGTAGTGACATAAGCTTGATCTCATGAGTAATTCATAGGTGTGGAACTGACAAGACCAGGGGTCATTCCTGAGCCCTGCTAACAGGGACTTATAATTTATAATTCTTTACTACAATAAGCAAAAGCAAAAACCAAACCCAGACCTTGAATTCCATCCCAGAAGACACCTCTTGTTATAAAAGGAGGGGAAACACTTGAAAAT
>NW_028227264.1:124497224-124799724 GCF_978045245.1 Mus caroli | reverse complement strand
AGGAGGAGGAGAGAGGAGAGACATGTACACGTGCAGGCTCAGGAAATTGATGTTAAAAAAATATATTAAGATATGTTCCTGCTTCCTCTGAGCATATTCTTTGTTCCATGAAGAGCAAAGCTATACCTGCTTTTTTTTTTTTCTCCTGATAGACTTTTTGCTTGAGATTCATCTCAACACAGTTTTCGGCACGATGTCCTCTGTGATGCAGGTACCCTTATTTGTGATTTTCAAGAATAGCACATTCTTGAAAAGAATAGCACATCCTCAGGTCAGAACTTCACATCCTCACATGTAGAAAAGACCCTTCTGATTCTAGGCCGGAGAGTTTTGAGAACAGAAATGTGTTTGCAGTCTTGAAGACTTCTTTCAAATACGGAATTTTCCCCATATGCACAATAAATACATCATTGACTCCGATTTGACAATCTAGAAAAGTGAATCTGTCCTTGATACTTACCATCTGGAATTTCTCCAATTTTCTGAAAGTGCCTCAGGCCCTCAAGAAGTAGAGTTAACAGTAGCCCACCATGGTGGTGTCAATATAATGGAGCCACAGATGCAGATCCACCACCACCATTACAAATGTCACTCAGATTGTTTTAAAGTGTTCACAATCCCATCATTTTTACAGATTTGACTCCTGTGAGTCCATAGGCTTCTGCATGTTTGAGACCACATGTAAAAAGCTAAGAGACACATCAGAAATGCTCATGTAATAAAAACACAAGTTGTTTCTGTTAACACACTTAAATGAACAATGCAGTGGCACCATCATTTTTGCCATGCAAACTTTAGTCTTTGAGTGCTCATATCCAATAAAACTTGCATCTTCACACAGTATTATCAGACTAGGAGTTTGCATCTTGCTTTCTTTGATACACTGATGGGCAGCGTATGCAAAGGTTGTGATAGTATTGTGAATGGCATTTTCTAATGTCTCTACATTGAGCAAAATTAACATCGCCATTGAGCAGAATCAGTCCCCACGGCTTCACCATCCTTCCCACCCTTCTTGCCATTTTATTTCACATTTTGAATTTCCTTTTCCTGTAATGGTTAGGTAGGCATTAAGTCTTTAAGATTTTTGTCCTCTCTTTCTGGACATTCTGCACATAGAACACATCCTCAGCGATGTCACCTTAATAACATTTTCATTGTCTGCATGCTCTTTTGTAGTCTGGTCAATAAGGTGATACTTGTCAATAAGGTGAGCAACATTCAGCAGGAATACAGAAACTCAGTATATTATGAAATTATTAACATCACAGTGACTAATTTTTCTTTACAAGATAAAACAGGCCTTACATTTATATTTCATATAATGACAATTTTATTAGACCTACTTTGTATACAGCACACTTCACTGTAGCAACCACAGGTTTCTTCTACCAGCCACATTGTATTGAATGACGTCTGAGTAATCCTGGACTTCATGAGATAGAACCAGCCAATTATAATGCTGGTTTTGGATCACTGGATATAATACAAATATAATATATCTTGATTTGTAGCATAATTTTGTTTGGCATATACAAATAGCGAAAGTTATGTTTTATTCTATGCTATCTTTTGTTGGTTGCCCACATTTTGAAGTAGTATATTAGAGCAGAGTAGAACCTATGTTTAAGTGTAGCCCTGTGCTCTGACTGAGTGTAAGATTGAAGATAGAACCCATCTTTTCACTAACATTTCTTTTAGTTCTATACATGTATAAGCCCTGCTGTCAATAATGATGACCATATCAAATGAATAAAATATTTCCAAAAACACACTTAATCTTCATATTCAACATAAGTGTATTTCTTAATCCTACTTTGCAGTGTCAAGCTTTTAAGCTCAATTTGAAAAATATTTACTCATTGCTGCAGTACAGAATTCTAGGTAAGGCACAGACAGTAATATGCTATTGAACTTTTCACAGTATATGATATCATGGTAATATCAAAGAGTAACATAACATTGGTATCCCTACCAGTATTGCCTTTTTTGCCTATTAGACCTTATTTTTAAGGACACATTCATTTTCTAAATAACTGCCATCATTTAATTCAAGAACTTCACTCAGACAGTGCTCTAAGAATCTGAAAATATATTAAGGAAAGCACTAGAATGAATTCTATCAGGTAAAACTAGATACTTATCAGGTATCTGACAACAACGTAACCAAAGCTTTAATGTCAGAGAATACCATTTACATCTACTGTGCCAGCATAAATATTGTTTCTACAATTAGAAACAACAAAAAACACCAAGAATCATTCATAGTGAAATAAATCTCTGGAAGAAGAGTTGTAACTGTTCTGAGGTTTTGTGGGGGGGGGGGGGGTTTGTTGTTGTTGTTGTTTGGCAAATTGCAAGAAACGGTATTCTGCCTAAACAAGTGTTTGCTATAGTCACTAGGGCCATTTACTATAGGATCCATTGTAATGAGAATGTTCATAAACTGACATGGCCCAAGACAATCTTGTGTGCACCCAGGAGACCTTCTCCAGGCAGATGCATGCTGGTAATATTCAGCCAGACTGATGCCATGTAACCAACTGACACTGTCATTTTGACAGTGGACAGCTTCAGTACCTGTGACATTATTTTTCTTCATAATGATAAAATTTAATATCATCCTTTAATCATACAATAATTTCTATGCTGGAGGTGAAATAGAAGGGTCTTCCCAAATATTAAGATTGGCAATTGATTTAAAACTTTTTAAAAGTGTTAATGAAATATTTTCTGGAATGAAAACCTCTCCATTTGTGAAGGAAATTTTGAAAAAAATTAGAACTTACATGTTTTCAATAAGTATTTTCCTATTATAGCTTTAAATTGGAACTAAGATTGTTGGGGAAAGTTCTATATCATATCACACTACTAATAAGACAAATTTAAGATATACTTTACTATAATGAAAGAGTTCCTGAGGAGAATGGGTTTCAGGGTTAAACTGTATATTTATTTTAATTATAAATCATGCCTTAAGCTCTGCTTCTAAGATTTCAAAATGAAACATGCTGTGTTTTGCTCTCTATGTATTTTGATGAACACTGAGCAAACCACCACACGGTCACATAAATATGGATATTCCCTGAAATAAGATTAAGATAGCCTTGGTTATCACCTAAGACGATTCAGTTGGCTGTTCTTCTATGATATAAGCCATGGCTGTACCGGCCTCTTCTTGTGAAAAGTAAAGTATAAAATATCCAGTGTGAATGCCTGCAGACATTTAGAAATGTAAGATGATAGACTGCTCTTTGTCTTCCCACAAGTGACTGTAATTTTATCTTGATGTACATTTCTGGAATGTTTTGTATAGATAGCAGCTCCTAATTTAGAACATAAGACTTGTATAGAAGTGACTATACCAACCCCCCAAATGAAGATACATGGTGTTTTCATAGAGATGCATATTTTATTTTCACTAAATGTTACATAGACTTATTTAAATCCAAAGTGAATTGTTTTGGTAGTGAGCTCCTTTTAAGGGGAATGTCCTGGGTTACTGAAGCACTCAGGTCCTGTCCTGCTGTGGTGTCATAGGGCATAATGCCTCAGAGAAGGACCTACTAGAGTTGCTATATTTTGCTGCATAACAAATTTGAAAGCAAATGTTCAATTCCTCTGTGAGAATATGTGTTAGACCTGTTGTTTCAAATATATTTTCCAAGGTTTGTTCTTCTCTACTGTGTGGGCAAGGATGTTTCTAGATTAGCGACTTTTATGCACCCTAGAGCATAGAGTCATTCGTCATGGAAATGAATGAATGGAACAGATAGTTGAGAGTCCCACAGTTTCCTCTGATGTGGCCGGAGGCATAGGAGGGGAATTCTCTGACAAGTTCCAAAGAGTAAGATGGAAAGGCCTTGGATTCTTTCCTCTACTGTCAATTGATATTCTGTCTTGAAGAAGCCATTTTAGTTACTTTCTTCAGTCAAACATTCTATGCAAATGTTGAGACATACAGCATGTTAACTTTATGGTACTTATCAATTAGTTTTATTTTCTTTATAAAGTCAGAAATGCTCTCTTTAGACTTCCTGAAAACACAATCATTTTAATTACTAAAGGTGCTACTTATTTCCCAAAATTGACCTTGATCACGAGGGCTCCTGTCTGCTGAATTTTATGAGGTTTTTTTTTAGGGGTGGGGAGCAGTGCAATAAAATTAGATTATCTTTTTTTGTCTTAATTATGCAACTTGAGAAAATCTGTAACTATTTGTACTCTATTGTTACTGTATTTTAATAATTACCACTCATGAATTTAATTGCAGGTCTGTGCTATTTGTTAAAAAGTACATGTGTATATATTTCTATAGTATGTAAGAAAAAAACCTGTATTGCTTTTATTCAAGTAAAATTTTTGTTGATGTTGAGTTTTTGAAATGAGAGCTGTAACTTTTTCTTAACCATTAAATGCTGTGCTATTCTGTGCTGATCAAAACACGATGTCCAACTCCAGCCCACATATAAGGACGCTTCTTTGCCTGGATGTATATAACTGATTAATATCAATGGAAAGATTAATGTTAACATGAAAAAATATATACAACAACCCCTAATGGATGAAAAGAATGTGTGCAGGTTTTTTTTCACTGACTTGCTTGAATGGGTTCACAGTGACTGAACATAAATGTTTCAAAAGGATATTATTGCCTGAGTCACAGAGGCTCTTTCCCTAAAACTTGATTTAAATGATATTTTTATCACTTTAGAATTGATGTGTTTATAAAAAGATAAAGAGATAGGGGTTATATTCCTTGGGGATGTAGTCAGGTATGGGGAAAGGGGATGTCTCAGCAGGTCCATGCCAAGGCATCCTTTCCCCTTAAGGGACCAGCCACATGGCAGTATAGTATAGAATAGAGTTTATTCAGGGCATGTGGAAGGGAGTTAAGAGAGTAGTGGAGTCAGAGAAAGGCAGAAAAGGGGAGGGGGAGGAGTCGTAGTGGCCAGTGCCATGGTCATGAGCTTGTGGAGAGAGGGGTAGAGGAAGGGAATGGGAAGCAGAGAGGAAGAGCAAGAGAGAAGCAAGAGAGAAGCAAGAGGAAGAGGGAGGAGGGAGCAAGCAGCCCCCTTTAGAGTGGGCCAGGCCTACCAGGCTGCTGCCAGGTAACTGTGCAGTGGAGTTTAGAAAGAATGCTAACAAGAATAGTAGCAAAAAAGAAACCTTCCACATACTTATACATTGTCCAAGACTCCCTTCGTATCAACATTCGATTGCCAAAACGCTAGTAAATGTACACTTACCCTTTTACCTAATAGTTTATTGACAAGAGTAACCCCCAGTGTTTCCCATGATAGAATTATGCAGAGCATAGCCTGTGAACATACCATAGCGTTGCATGACTTTTTTTTTTTTTTTTTTTTTTTTTTTTTGGTTTTTCGAGACAGGGTTTCTCTGTATAGCCCTGGCTGTCCTGGAACTCACTTTGTAGACCAGACTGGCCTCGAACTCAGAAATCCGCCTGCCTCTGCCTCCCAAGTGCTGGGATTAAAGGCGTGCGCCACCACCGCCCGGCGTTGCATGACTTTTTGTGGGAGACATGAACAAGCATCCCTTTACCCCAGATAAGAGACCACGAACAAAAAGAAATGATTCTGCCTAAGTTGAGCTGGGTGCACCCATGAGCACCTGGGGACTTGACAGGGACATTGGTAAAGGGTTTCTTCCATGAGTGTGGATGGAGGCTTGCCTGTTCACAAGTTTGTGACTATAACAGGAGATGCATCTATTTCTTCTTGTAGTTCTCAATGCTGGGCTCTTATAGATGGTGCTGTTAATCAGCTCACAAATTAACTGATCTTTCCTATCGGAAAACTGACTCCTTTTATGTAGCTCCCCCTCTTCTCGGTCTGATTGCTTTTCTTAATGTGAAATCCATTCTTCTCGAGATTGCATTTCTCCCTCTTTCGTTTGGTTAGCACTGCATAGTGCATCTTTCTTTGCCCACTTATTTTTAATCTATATGAACTATAGGGATTTCTATAGCCCACATATATTTTGGTGGCAAAATCCTTTATCCATTTAGCTTTGCACTTCTACACCTTTTCTTTCACTTCCAGGAGTTAGAAAATTATACACAAGATGTGCTTTTTGGATATATATATTCCATATTTCTATACTTTGTGTTTTCTCAGCCTTGCTCAGTGTCTGATAAGTTGAGCAGATTCTCAGTGATTATTACTTCAAATATTTTTTTTTTCTGATTACTAAATCTTCTACTGGTAATTTTGCTCTGCATATATCAAACCTTTGTAATCCTCACACAGTTATTGCTTTGGTATGGCTTATTTCACGTCAGTCATGTTTTTCTCTCTTTGCTGTTTAGTAAATGATGCATGATGATCTCCTCAAGCCTGGTTTGTCAGTGCACTGATGCCTAGCAGACCCAGAAGCACGTCAGCGGAAGGTGTTCTTCACTTGTGCCACAGGAGTTTTCATCTCTCACATTTGTTTTTTTATTCAAAGAATTTCACCTTTCTGTTTACATTGCCTGTCTGCTCACTTATGATGTTTATCCACAAGACCCACAGCATATTAACATTGTAGCTAGGATTGTGGAATTTTAGTTTCTTAAAAAAAAAAAAGAAACACAGAGATACTATAAGGATATGTTATTGTTTTTCTCTCAGGTGTGGGATATGAAGCAGCTTCAGATTGTTTATAGCAGCTGACTGTGATTTGCCTCAAGCTCTAGCAGGGGTGTGATTTTTGCCAGCTACAGATAGTTTCTGCAATTATATGATATTAGGAATTCTGAGGGGTTTTCAGAGAGTATATAAATGCTAGGGCCCCGAGAGTTGAGGGGTGGTTGGTGAGTTGTTTGTTGGTGTCTATTGCTTGTTATTGGTTGTTACTGATGGCAATGTGTAGAGTAGTAGCACACAAGCAACAAGAAGAAATGAGGTAACACTAATAGTGAAGTTCAAACTTGCCCCAAGGAACTCAGCACCCCTAATCAACAGGAAGTAGTCTAATGATAACACTTCCACCTTGCTGACCCCTAGCCTTATTCAGAGATCTTGTTCCTTTCCTATCCTTTTTTTCTCTCTTATCCAGAGTTAGGGGGTTGAAAGGGTGGAATAAAAAGGGCAAAAGAAAAAAGAACCCATGAAGTAGCAGATGACAGCTGCAATTCACAGTTGTCAAAAATTGCCTAGTCCCATGATTTTAATATCCTGGTATGTCAGGAGTTTGCTTTGAGTGCTGTTCTAGCTCTTCAGACTCCATAGTGGTTGGTTTGGAGAATTTTTGTTGTTTTGACTCTTTTGTTTGTTTTGCTATGATTCCATTTCTTTGTAGGGGTTCCAGGTTTGTACCATTTAGTTTGGTTTGGTGTGGTTTGGTTTGGTTTTGATGGTGGAGCTCATTTGGGTTTTGTTTTGAACATTTTACAGTCAGATGTTTTATTTTTGGAAGCCAGGCATGATGCATAAGTAAAAGGAATTATTATAAATGGCACTGTGGACAAGGTATGGAAACCATTTTATACACCTTTTATTACATCCAGGTGTTTGAAAGAGCCTGTATGTTGTGGTTGCAACCTTTGTACTTTGAGTCATAGCTCATTCTTCCCTCAGGGAAGACATAATCTCAGGACAGTCTACATGGGATATCACCATTTCCCTGGATCCATTAGACTGATCTAAATCCAGCAGTCTACAATTCCCCCAGCAAGATTCTGTGGTGCAAACATTAAGATCAGAATACTTGAGATTTCAAAAATGATTCTTCTCCTCCCATTGTTACAATCTTGAGAGAACTTTTCCCTGACATCTTGCTATGACCAAGCTTCTGGAGGGAAATCTCACTATGTGATGTCTCTGATAACAGGGAATTCTGGGATTATTAATCTCTCAGGAAATCCTCAGTAAGCCTATAATGGTTGATTAGTTGCAATTCAGACCTCCATCCAGCCCCTGGCTACTGCACTGAGTTCTGGGGGCTGGTGGGGTCTCCTTCCTGATGAAGTGGTGCTCTACTCTTCATCTCTGTTGTATGGATGGCAGTTTGTGCTTGACCTCTCTTCTCTGGTTCCAAGTAGGATCTATGCCCTTTCAGTTCCATTGGCAGTTTACATACTGCACAACTTCTAAGCTGCTCTCTACTAGGAAATCCACCCCAACTTTAACATCTGCATGATCTTTAAATTGGGTCCCACTTGGGAATCTTATTTAGTTTAGGAATCATAGTCAATGCATTTGCTGTTGTGAACTTTTAGCATGGTGATCTTTTTAAGATGGTAATTTAAACTACATCTTGTTTCTTTCTTGCAATAAGAAATGGCTCTGTGAGTTATCAGCATGAACTTTGTTGATCACGACAATTAGGACCTTTATAATATGCAAAGTTCCTCTTAATGGGGCATTGATCTTTGGTGTGTGTCAGTCCCCCTTATTAACCAAACTATCTTGATGCATTCTTATCCGGAGTGATGATAATTAGAAATATCAATTATTAGGCATGAATTATGATAACTACTTGGAGAATATTCTGCAAGAATTTACTTGAGTAAAAAAGAGGTTGAGAAAAAGTAAGTAGCATAAGTTAGTATTTCCTTTCAGACAAAAAGAACCTTGAGTGTGGAAAGCATATTCAGTACAAAGCACTTAGAATGCTACCTAGTTTAAAATAAAGGATATGCATGTACATATATGTATGTAGATATATATATATGTAAATATATAAAATAAAAATAACAGTTCATACACACACACACACACATATATATATACATATATATAGTCATGACTGTATCAACTTATTTTATTCTTCAACTCACTATCACATCAATTAAGAATAATCTAGAAACACCAAAAACTCAGTAGTCCCATGGTATGGCTCTCACACCTGGGATTCACATCAGCAGTGGCTGCCATCCCAAGACTGGGGCTATCCACATACTAGCATGGGGAGGGGAGGGTTTTGTCATGCCCATTCTTGTTTGAGGAGCTATAGACAGTTAATGATAATGCAAAGGACCAGCCTCAGCTTGGAGAGGGGTTCTGAGGAAGGAGTGTCTTGTAACAGTGAAACAACGTGAAATCAAACTGTGGCTTCAAGCCTGTGTTCTGCTCAAGACAGCTTTCCAGACTGCACTCTCTCTGTATTCTGTCCACTTGAGGCAATTTTCTCCTGCTAGTCTACAAACTCTCTGGATAGCTTTTCTCTTGCAAATCAAAAGCCCAGTCATTTATTTACACATCAATTCAGTTATTACCCTAGGTTCCCCTTTGATTACCTTGTGTCCCTCCAGCCCCGCGCCCCCCCCACCCCCCTTAGAAAGAGACAGGAAGCAGGAGAACGTACAACAAGATGATAGCTGGGTTGGACTCCACCTTGAAATTATTGTTCCTACCAGGTTGGGCCTGAATCTAAACTCCCTCTGTCTCAGACTGACCTTGAACTCAGGAATCTGCCTGCCTTTGTAAACATACTACAACAACAAACTTAGCTGGGTGGGTTCTTGCCTTGTGAAAGCTACTCCCTAATTCTCTTCACCTTCTTCCTTAGCATCTTTTTGACAAGCTGGCTCATAGTGTAGCTGCCTCTGTTTCTTTAGATCTGTTAAAAGTTCCTCATACAGTTCATATTGCATCCTCTTAGTTTGCATAGTTGAGAAATTATATATTTTTGAACTCAGAGTTTCAGCCTTAAGTGCTGGTCTGAAAGTCACAGTGTTCTACTATGTTGCTAAGACATTAGAAACACCCTTGCCACCCAGACTCATGCGGTGTTCCTGGAGTCACAGACTTTGGCAGAGAGGACATTTCTCAAAGGAGGTACATGAAAATATGTACATTATTGTACAAACGAGCCTCAGGCCCAACACAACCATCAACACTGGTAGAGGCCCACACCCTGCTGGCTCTGTCATTCTGTTCCTTTCATGGTCAAGCAGAACTCAGCAGTAATGTAGCCACTTGTACATTGTGATGTCAAAAGCTTTTCACCCATGTTCATAAACACAACCACAAATTAACACAGTGGGCTATCTACGAGGAAATGAAGCTCACATGATAACAGGAAACCTTGATTCAGTGTTGGATGGAGAGAGGGAATAAGATGAAAATGTGGAGGGCAGACTTTGATTAAAGAATGTATTGCATCTACTTTAGTGTGCATGAACAACCATTTATATAGTGGAAGCCTATCGACTGTACTTGGTTAGCACAATTACTTCAGATTGGACAGGGAGCACTCATACCACCAGGGTTTCTATACAGAATAAGCATGTAAAAGGAGACAAGGAGAGTTCCGTTGCTTAGCCAGTCAGTTGCTGGCTACTCACACTACTTCAGAACTCTGTGTTCTGACTTCTGGGAATACTCAGGAGCATGGTGTGCCATGCTTTTTATTTAGCAGCACAGTTTGCCAGGTAGGCTCACCACTAGGTTATGCCTACATTTTCTCCTACAAGAATGCTGTGTGTGTGTGTGTGAGAGAGAGAGAGAGACGACATAGACAGAGACAGAGACAGAGAGAACTTGTGAACAAATAAATGAAATCCATGATAATTCCCCAAGACCTGCTTCCAAGAAACTTCAAAGCATGTGTTTTGTCCTTGTTGGTGCTGTGCCCATTACTGAACTTCTGACTTTCTCTGTGGCAGTCTCTTTGTCACATGAAGATGGGAAAAGGGAAGAAGAGACAGACAATAGTGAAGTGCAGAGGGAGAAAGGGAGCAAGAAGCCAAGACAGCTGAACTTGAACTTTTACAGCACACTCGGTTATTCTCCAAACCTCATTTTGGTAGCTTCTTGCTGCCACCTTGTCATCAAGAACTACATGGCGCCATTCCTAAGCCTATCACCAGGGAAAGGAATGCTTGCAGTACTTTTCATAACTCTCCTCCTGTAGCACTGGCTCAAGGGCCTTTCCTGGGTTTTTCATCTTTAGCTCAAGAGAGTGTCAAATAAATATCAGATGCCTGTCACCATTCATTCCACATTCAAGAAAAGTATAGAGGAAGCCAACATGTGACATGTGAATAGTATTTCTCTGCATTGGAAACAACAACCATTTTCTCCAGCATGTTATCTCAATTTTCTCTATGCTGCTTGGCTGTATTCACATGGTGTGGGTTAATTGTAAGGTTTTTCCAGATCACCTGAAGAACCTGGTTTATATGCTAAGAGATGTAGCATTTTTCTGTAATTGTTTTCATAAAAATAAACAAAACAGAGAAAAATGTCATCCTAGAGAAATTAATGATCAAAACACAATATTCCACCATCTATACTGCATCAGAACACTGCAACTGAAAACCCAGTATTCCACCATGTCTATTCTGCTGTGGCCACAGATCTAGTTCATTTGAATATTTATAGGCTGCCATTTCCTCTTAATCCGTAATCACTAGGGAAAGGGACGTTTCTTTCTTTCCCTTCCCAGGTCTGTCTTATGTTGACACTCCCTCTCCAGTTTCTACCATGACTACTTAACCTTCACATCCTAGTGAGATTTATATCAAACTACGCCTACCCTCCCAGGTAGACAACGATTTCCTTGTTTTGCGTAGAAAATATCAAAATCCTGATCTCTGTTAAAAAATTCTGCATTTATCTATGACCATGTGATTCCTCAGTCATTCCTAAAATCCTTATAGAATTTCAAATATCTACTCGGATATTTGCTTTCAGAAATCTATTAATTCTTTTGCCTCAGGCTCCTACATAAGCCCGTGACCCTTTACCCACTCCCTGACCTGATGAATTACTGCTAAGGCCCACTGGATGCTTTGTAGCCACCGACTTTTCCAATGAGACAATTCCTACTTAAACCTCCATTATAAATAGAGGCTGAAATGGAATGCATGCATGTAATTTCACTCAAACTAATTTCTGAATGAAATGATCAGGCCGAGGAAAAGAATCATTTTATATATATATATATATATATATATATATATATATATATATATATACACACACACACACACATATATATATATATATATACACACACACACACACACACACATATATATATACATGTTGGTATGGGCAAAAGAACTTACATATACCAGAAGTTTAATCTTCTTCTAGATTAAGTATAGAGTGGTCATGCGAAAAATGCTGTAGGAACATTTTGGTATTTTCTCCCCTTCAAGGGACCTGGCCCTGACATGGTCTTATTCAACCGTTATCACAGATGTCAAGTGCACGCTTTCCCTTATCAGATTACTGCCCTGTTCTAGACAACCATGTCTTTGGATTTTACCCTTTGAATAGTTGAAGGATTTAATCAGATGCAGAGATGATAATGAGACATGAACATTTTAAAATATGTATTTATTTCATTTAATATATATACATATATATTAAATAAAATGTGATATATAGATAGATAGATAGATAGATAGATAGACAGACAGACAGACAGACAGACAGATAGATAGATAGATAGATAGATAGATAGATAGATCACAAAATCTCTAACAGCAAGGTTCATGGTTAGGCTGTTCTGCATTTGTCAGGAGTGAGTGTACACCGGGTGCCTGTGAATCTGTACCTGTGAATCTTGAGGATTCACAAGAACTCTTCATGTCAGTGAATCTTGCATATTGACAGTGCAGTTATATATGACTATGCCTCTCTTTAGCTACTGGCATGATTTTTATAATCTATAAGGTAATAACTCAATTATAGATATAGTCTATAAGTGCAGTTTTTTCATTATTACTTAATGGAAAACTCAGATGCGGGGTTCAAAATAAGTTCCAGGGATAGTGTTTTTCCATTGATTGTATCAGATTTCTCTGTGCTGACTAAGCTCTTAAGCTCTAGACTTGTTTGGGGGTACACAGTTAAATACCCAAGTCTATCCTTATAGGATCAGCTCTAATAGGATAAACTTGGAACAATGGTTCAGCTCAAGCAATCAGTGTCTATGAGAAATCAGGCCTTTGGCCAGGCCGGTGCTGGAGTGTGGCCTAAGAAAGGCTCTGTGTGAACAGAGTGAAGCTGCCTTTGGATAGTCGATGTTTCTCTAAGGAAGCTTGAGAAGAGCAGCGAGATGCTAGGTAAGCAGAAAGGAAAAAAGTCACGACTGTGTATATTTTTAAAATTGATAACATTCAATTACTGTTTCTATTGACTGCATTTTCTCATTTCTAATATTTTTAATGGAGCTAACTGGGACCTCATGAGATTAAAATTTAAAAATAATCAGCATAACAAGTTTCTGACTTCTATGTAAATGAAACCACACTAAAACAGAGTTTGTCCATTACCCTAAATTGAAAACAATTTAGGCACTTTTAGTCTAAAGAATAATTGAATATAAAGAGTAAAAGTATTTTCTGTAATGAAGCCAAACTTTCATATTTTTTCTTCAAGCTTAATTATAAGAAAATCTATTCAAAGCAGTTGTTCATATTTTCCTCTGTATTATTTTTTTAAATCTTGCAAATGCAACTGTTATTTTAAAATTAAGTCAACCAACAATTTGGAGTTGTTAATTTTTTTCCAATATTTAAACTTTAAATTCTACACAATGAAAATTAAACTGAAAGTTCACATTTAAGATGCTAACCATACAAATACTATTTTCAGAAAAACATGTAACATAATTTATATTCATGTCAGTAAAATGTTAGAATCACATTTCTCTAAAATGATCATTACTTTCTAGCCCTTTTTTCACTTAACATATTAGTTACAGAATACTTAATACAATTTACAAAGCTCTAGTTAGGAGAGCAAGCCATAATAGAAAAGTGTAACTATCTTTATATATGCTTTCTTATAATACTTTATGTATTTCAAATTTCTTGGTATACATGAATGCATTCATGATTTTTTGAAAAAAAAAATTAATTTTAAACAGCTACTGAAAAGCCAGCTATGATGAGAACAGTAGACAAACTGGGCAGCGAGTACCGGCAAATTCAAACAGAAATTTCAGGAATATTCTTACTATAGGCCAATGTGGTCAGAAGGAAGTTCTGTTTTTTCTTAGTTTGTCAGCTCCTAAGAAAATACCTCTCTGAGAGGCTGTGTTATATTCTGACTAAAACTGAGAGGAAACACTTGGTCCTTTCCTGGCTGGGCCAAAGCATCCTCATACTTCTCCCTAATTCCTGAAATTGACTTTCTAGTAGTCTTCAGGATGGCAGCTTGATGGTGGCCTATTTCCTGGGACCCTGGGACCCTGGGACCCTGGGACCCTGGGACCCTGGGACCCTGGGACCCTGGGACCCTGGGACCCTGGGACCCTGGGACCCTGGGACCCTGGGGCCCACCCCTCAGAGAGTCCCTTCCTCCCTCTTCTTTCATCTTCTCCTCCGAAAGAGTGGGACCACCCCAGGTATCCCCCAACCCTAGCATATCAAGTCTCTGCAGGATTAGGCAGGTCCTCTCCCACTGAAGTCAAACAAGGGAGCCCTGTTGAGGAACAGATTCTACAGTCAGGCTACAGCTCTAGGGAGACCCCCCTGCTCCAGGTTTTTGGAAGATCTACATGAAGACTGAGCTGCATGTCTGCTACATATGTGCCATGGTCCTCTGTCCAGCCCGTGTATGCTTTTTTGTTGGTGGCTCAATGTCTAAGAGCTCCCAGAGGTCCAAGTTCATTCACTGTGAATCTTCATGGGGGGTACCTGTCCCCTGCATAGTCCTTAATTCTTCCAGAAGAGTCCCCGGACTCTGTTCAGTGTTTGGCTGTGGGTATCTGCATCTGTTCCAGTCAGCTGCTGGGTGGCGCCTCTCAGAGGATCGTAATGCTAAACTCCTGTCTGCAAGCATAATTAAGAAATACCAATGATAGTATCAGGAATTTGTGTTTGCCCTTGAGATGGGTTCATTATTGAATGAGTTGGGCTCATTATTGGTTGGCCATTCCTTTAGTTTCTGCTTCATCTTTGTCCCTGCATTTCTTTTAGACAGGATAAATTTCGGGTCAAAGCTTTTGTGGGTGAGTTGCTGTTATTACCCCTCCACTGGGAGTCCTGCTTGACTTCAGGAGGTGGCTTCTTCACGTTCTATGTCTCCACTGTTAGGCATCATGGCTAAGGTCACTTGCATTGACTCCTGGGAACTTCCTCATCCCAGGTCTCTGGGTCTTCCTAGAGATTCCCCCTACCTCCTGCTCGGTAAGCATTCTATGCTCCTTCTCTCCCTTTCTCTTTGCTTCCCTCCTTTGCTCCTTCACAAGGTCCCATCTGTGAATCTGTAATAAACTTCTAAAACTCACTGTTCATGGCCTGAGAAATGCTGTCTTTGAATTCTTGAGACAAGATCCCAAAAGTTACTACTTTGGGGCAGCTTTGGTGGCCACCACCAAGTTTTCTAGGACCTACGCTCTTCAAGTCAAGCTCACCAAGAGCTGATAAAAACTCTGTACTCTTAAAGACACCCTAAGTGCAGGTGTGCACGCACACACACACACACACACAAACACACACACATACACACAATACATACATACATACATATATAAATAGATGTGGGATTTTGTGTGTGTATATGCTTTGTATTATTTATTGATTGTTAATTGAAAATAGCCCTTTTAAAATATGGTCTCCCTCTCTCTACTCCTTCCAGTCTTCCCCATCTCCCTTTCCATTCAGATCTGCCTCTTTCTGTCTCTCCTTAGAAAATGAACAGTGAAATAAATCAATATAATGAAAATGTAATAGGATGTAATAGGATAAAACAAAAACTAACACATGGGAACAGAACAAAACTAAGATAGGGAAAGGAGCCAAAGAAAAGTCACAGGTAATAGACAAAGACCTAAAGATCCGTCCGCTTGTCTGCATACTCACAAATCCAATAAAAACACTAAATAACAACTGGAAGTCATAATACACGCAAAGGACCTGTGGGGTAAAAATTAAAATAAAAACTAAGATTTGGGAAAAATGGGGGTGAGGGAGAAAACCCATGAGGAAGTTACATTATCTGAGAAGGAGCCACCAAAGAAGTCATTGACTTGTTACCTATTGGCATCTTCTGCTGGCCATGCACCCGATCCTTAATGGTAGTTAGTCCCCAGTAAGACTTCACTAGGAAAAAAAAAGGTAACTTTTCATTTACAAGTGATTACCAATTAGCTTGTGGGTTAGCTATCTATTGGGGTGTGTGTCTGCTTTCCCTCTCAGCTCTAGGACCACATCTGGTGCAAACCCGTGCAGGCCCCGTGCATGCTGCCTTGGTCTCTGTGAGTTCATACATTCATTAGTTTTGTTTGATTTTGAAGGCCTTGTTTTCTTGGCGTCCTGCATGCCCTCTGGATCTTAAACTTTTTAGAGGCCCAGGGGTGAGGGATTTGATGAAGACATACCATGTATGGCTGAGTGTTTCCAGGTCTTTCATCCTCTCCATAAAGCCTGGGTTGGGTTTCTGCATTTGTTTCCAACTACTGAAGAAGGAGAATTCTCTACTGACAGCTGAGCAAGGCACTGATCTCTGAGTAGCAGAATGTCATTTCATTGTGATTTTTCAATTAATATTATTAAGAACTGTAGTACTTGATTGTATCTGATGTCCCTGGGCTATACAGTCTTAGGTTCTTGATCATCTAAGCAGTGTTGGAAACGGGTTCCATCTCATGGAATGAGCCTTAAGTCAAATCTGATAATGACTGGTCACTCCCACAAGCTTCAAGTCACCATTGCACTAACATGTCTTGTAGACAGGACATAGTTGTAGATCAAACAGATTACAGCTGGGTTGCTGTTTATATCTCCCTTTTGGTGGTGTGCAGAGTATCTTACTGAATCACAGATGCTAAAAGATAATGATGAAGGCTCTAGGCATCACTTATCCTTCTCCATAATCACTGAGTTTGTGTGGGTGTTGTCTTTAGCAACAGACACTTTGCTGTCAGTTTGTGGAGAGCAACTATAGTTTTAACCAACAGCCTCAGTTGTTTGAGCATTCCCTTGGGACCCTCTTTGGACAAGAACTAAATTAGATGTAACCCAACCTGACACTATTATTGGAGGCTTTATTTGGTGAGAGGAGATGTCCAGACCTCGCTCTGTCTCCAAATGATTTAGTGTCTACATTTAGATTGTTTGATTTATATATATATATATGTATATATATATATATAATATGTATAATATATGTATATATATATACACACACACATATATATATTATATGTACATTATATGTATAATATACTATACACTCACATATATACATGTATATATATATATATATATATATATTATACAAAGCTTTTAGTGTATTAAGTTTTAATAGTATTCTTTAAATGGCCTCTAATTTTATCTTTCTCTCCCTATATTCTTTCCTCGCTCCTTCTTGACATCCCCTCTACTCTTGATCTTCCAGTTCAAGTTAGTGCCTGCCCCCCCATCTATCTTGAACCATTTATTTAATTTCCCTTTCCTGGGTAGAACTATCTGCAGCCCCTTGCTGTATAGCTATTCCCTGTGATTCCACGGATTATAACTTGGTTATCTTCGACTTAACAGCTAATATACACAGAAAACTGAGTACATACCACACCTGTCTTTCTGGGTCTGGATAACCTCACTCAGAAAGACTTTTTCTAGCTCCATCCATTTACCTAAAAATTCCATTATTTCATCTTTAAGATTTTATTGCTTTCTAGTTTTCTCCATTGACAGCTGTATAATGAACACAGTTAAAAGAAAAATACCTTCTAGACTGTCGGAGAACCCTGCTATTAAGGTTGCAGTCCCTATGACCAAATGGCTTTCTGAGCTCTGCACAAAATGGAGGGCTCCCTTTCTCAGAGGGGCTTCCCTGTCTCTGCATGGCTTTGCATGGAGAGTGTCTCTGAACACCAGTGGGTGGCATTGTCTGAAAAATGACCTCAGACAGAGTTCTCTGCAAGGCTGCATAATTCAGTACACAAATCACATCCTACCCTGGCTTTCTACCTACGTGACAGGTAGGCACTGTATTATAACCAATCAGCCCTTCCCACCTGCCTGACACTATGACCAATTAACCCTTTTCTGCCTGTACCCCTAAAAATACCCCTATAGATCCTATATCTCAAACAATAAAGTAGACTTGCTTCACTGCAGCTGTCTCTGGAAGTTCTTCCATCTACTCATAGCTGTCCGAATCCCACTTTTGGCCTCTGCTCACTTTGTCCTCATTGGCTGCTGGCTAACAGCCTCCAAGGAGAAGGGAAGGCTACAGAAGACATGTAAAAAGAGCTGAGTCTGGAAGCCCACTACACCCAATGCTTCACCAGATAATCAGAACCCAGTGACATCACTCAAGATAATCAGACACAATCTGAGAACCCCATAGCACCCACTGGACAGTGTATAAGCAGAGATCAAGAGCAATGCTCTGCTCCACGTATCTGGGGAGATGCCACCTTGATCTATCCTGCAGCTGGAACATCTTCCCCTGGATCAATACCCTCAATTCAGAGACTTCTGTTAGAGACTAGACCTGAACTTCAGCTAAGATAGCCACATAAGTGAGCAACCTAGAGGAGACAGGCTTAGGACTGTAGTTAGAGATTTAGAGTCTGTCTTAGTTAGGGTTTTACTGCTGTGAACAGACACCATGACCAAGGCAAGTCTTATAAGGACAACATTTCATTGGGTCTGGTTTACAGGTTCAGAAGTTCAGTCCATTATCACTAAGGTAGGCACCATGGCATCATCTAGGCAGGCATGGTGCAGGAGGGCCTGGAGTTCTACATCTTCATCTAAAGGCTGCTATCAGAAAACTGACTCCCAGGCAGCTAGGACTTGGGTACTAAAGACCATGCCCACAGTGGCATACCTATTCCAACAAGGCTACACCTCCTAATAGTGCCATTCCACGGGCCAAACATATATAAAACCATCACAGAGTCTTAACTTTGTATGACAATCTTCAGCATAATAAAATATAACCTTTGTTAAGCTATGAATATTTACCTTCTTGCATGCAATAAGCTGTCACCAATTTCTCACGTAAACATACTTACAAAATGAGTTTTGTTCAGTCACATTTCTTGATCTCTGGACTGGTATACACCCTGGGATAAAGGATGCAGATCTTAATGTCAGTTCTTCTTATGGCTTACAGAAGGTTTTGCGGATTTAAATTAGGATAGAATATTTCCAGACTTTTACAAGGTTTCTTTGATAATGAGGTAGACTGACATTTTTTGTAAGACACACTTTGGTCCTCTGTCGTAATGGTGTAAGGCACAGGATGAATGCCAGACAGACTTCAAGTTCTGCAGTGCTATTACTTTATTTCAGTCTCAGGACAGACTGAAAAGAATGGCCTGTTTCACTTTAGCTGCTTCCTGGCAATGACTCTAACCATTTAATTAATCTCTTAACTTTTAACATGGCGAAGTCTGATCATTCACAGTTGTCTGTGTCGCCTAGGGGGCAGCAGTGGATGGAAAGGAAGTGGTCACAGGTGCTGTCCACATCCCTTTTCTGAGTGATCCCAGGGCTGCTTGCTGATGGCTTGGGGTAATAAAGACCTACTCTGTGGCATGCTTCCTCTTCCTTTTATATTTCTTACCTTTCTCTTTGTGTCAGATGAATAGATTCAATCATTTTTCTCCTCTCAACAGGCGAAGGGAAAAATGCTATCTAAAGGGCCACTTGTTAATCTCAGCACGAAAATTAATAAAAAGAAAGAGCTAAATACCATAATTTCCCCCTTTCCCGCTCTACTAGGAATTATTGGTAAATCCAATTATTTTGTGTTAAAAAGGGAACATCTCAAAGTCCTTTGCACATTAGAATTGAATTGATCCTAATATTTCTAATTTGTCATGATAATAAATGAAAGAGTATCATTTCTAACATAACCCAGTGTGTATGTGTATGTGTGTGTGTGTGTGTGTGTGTGTGTGTGTATGAATAAAGATGTGATATATCAGATGTTCATGGAAAAAATGAACTGTTTCCTTGATCATGTTAAATATGGTGTATGTGACGAAGATGGTAATGTGAGGGGCAAGGAGGCCATCTCAGTGGTAGACATGGTGCTAAGCACGTGGAAGGCCCTGAACTTAAGCCTCAGAAGCCGTGTGTGTGTGTGTGTGTGTGTGTGTGTGTGTGTGTGTGTGTGCTGGTTATTAGCATAATGTGGGCGCCAGCATTCTATTTCATTGGGCCTGTCACAGTTTTGGTTCATAGGCTTTACAATTGAGAGAGACTGTTGATTTCTTCCCTCAGAATCTTCCGTCATACCCTCTGATACTGTGAAAAGTAGCTCTCAGTGAGAAAGCTCTCAGGTCAGTTCCAGCTTGATTCCTACAAGGATAAAGACTGTGGTGCAGCTTAAACCTTTTTTTCCTTCTTTAGATATCCCTGTGGGAGCTGAAAACCCACTATTTTACTAAATTAAATACTTCTTAATAAGGGTTTGCTTACTGAAGTCCTTCCCTTAATACCTTCAGTAGGAAAAAAGCTTTCTTAATAGGTTTCCATCCAGGGTTTATGGCACTCCCAACTAGCCACTGGTTATTGATCAGGCCTACTCTATCCCACACAGACACCCTGTTTCAGACTGTTGGCATAATGTGATTGTGCACTGTATAAATATTATCCTTGTATTATTCAAAGGCTGATTTCTCTGATCCCATATCTGATTGCAATCCAGACATGGTACTTCCATGTTTATTCTAAGGATCTCTGGTCTCAATGTTGTATAAACATTGTTCCCTGTGACTTGTCAATCAATCAATCAATCAATCAATCAACCAACCAATCAATCAATATTCTCTCATCATCAATAAAAAATGTTCAATAAATGGCTGAGTTAGGTAGAGGGTAGGACTAGGCTTCTTATCTCAGCCAAGGGAGGGAGAGAAAGATGGAGGAAGAGATTCACTGCTTGGAAAGAGTCCAGGAGCCACCATATAAAACACACCTGGAAGAGAGAGAGCAAAATCACCACTGAATGTAAGTATGTCAAGAATTTTGGCTGGGAAATAGCCAGATAAGCTAGAAGGATTAGAATAGACTAATAAGTGTTCAAATATTGTGTCGTAAACATTGATTAAATAAATCTTATAATCTCTGTCTCACTTATTTGGGAGCTATCCAGAATAAAAGAAAACAACCGTTTTTAAAATGACACTAGCATCAGTTTCTATCCAGAGTGGAGCCCCAGTCTGAGACACACTGCTCTGGTAATGTAAAGAGCAGATGGAAACATGGGCCATTGGGTGATGTTTCTGTTCAAAACTACAGTAATCACTGTACAATGTCCAAAGTCAGGGGGTGATGCAAGGTGAGGTCTATAGAGTGGTAAAGAAAAAACCTTTCAAGAACACAGTTTTGAACATTTCTAAAGTCTATTACCTGAACAAACAACCTTCCTTCTCTCTAACTTGTACAGACAGGAAAGAATATCCTTCCTTTTACAAGTAGGACTACAGTCACCTTGCCACTGTTTGCGTGGTCACCTCACTCATCCACGATGCTTTTGTGGCTTTCTAGAATCGCAGTAAAGTTTATCACCTATGTCCCCCTCTTGTCATGCTTTGCCTCTTTCTACAATTTATTTACAACAACAACAAACAACAACAACAAGATGGCTTTTCTTAGATATGAATCTAATCATGATAGTGTACCACACTGTACAACCATTATCATCTTGTCCATAATAAAGATAAGCCTCTTTCCTGTGGTGAACTTAGTCTGTTTTTCTCTAGGGTCTTTCTGGACTATTCCTTCAAGAAAAATAACATAAATACAGATTTTCTTTAATCATAATTTGAAACTATTCCATGTGTTTGGTTTTCTTTTTTGATTTCTCGTCCTTAAGTTTCACATTGGAGAAGACAATGTGTGTCACCGCATAGATGTATCAATTGTTGTGTTCATTATTTTTTCCTTTGTCTAGCACAGATTATGATAGCTATGATAATAGCATGACAATTTAGTTAAAAATATAACATCTATACAAATAGCATTGAGTCATAATGTAAAGAAGCTTTCTATGCTAATATTATGGGTTATTGAGGCTAATCCACAGTATAGTACATCAAGTACCTGAGAATGTATCTAGCTGCAGCCAGCTTTTCACAATTACACTTGATATCAACACCTTTCTGCTGCTTTAAAAGACACTGTAAATGCCAAGTAAAACTCCAATTAAAATACAATAGCTGATGGTCCTTAAGCATCACATTCTACCCCATGGCGTGTGACCTCACAACTCAGAAGAGTCGGAGATGCGGAATCAATTTGAGAGTTAGTAGTAGATCATGACTAACTCAACAATGCAACCAAACCAACCTGGAATAAGTAAAGGCAGAAGTATCCCAAGTTTATAGCAATTACTTTAAGTGTGCAAAAGATCTAATGACTAACTTATGTTACACTTTGTAAATGACTTCTCTAGGCCCCATTTATTGGTCTTCATCTGTGGATGACATATGCAAACAGAAAATATTACAGAGACATGCACTTGTATCCTGCATAGCCCTTGCCTCGTGGCCATCTGGGTACACACATGGACTCTTTATTAATGTTTACCACTAGGAAATGTTTACCTTTTAAAAGCTTGTTTTCTAATATGGGTCATTGCTCTTAATTCTTTGATATACAAATTGCATAGTAAAAGGAATGTTCTACCTGACTTCAGGTCCCACCAATCCCGTTTTCATCTCTTTCACATCAATTAAGGGAAAGAGGGAGGTGTGAAACAAAGTCTCCTTCAGTCCTACAGTGGCTAAGAACAGAGTTACAGAGACAGAATTTTAAATGGAATACAGACACAAGAAGAAGTAAAGTGTTATAGGAAAGATGCAGATGGGGGATTATATGCTTTTCAGAGAAGAAGACACACATCACAACCCTGGGCTGCAGAGAGTTTGGCGGGATAATAAAGAAAAGTGTTCCGGGAAAGAAGAAATAGCAAAATCTTTGTAACAAAAGCATTTCACCAACTCTTCAAAAGATGTCTTTTGCCATATGGAACTAGCATCAAAGGCACTCCAAGTAGACAAAAGTATAAGAGACTCAAGAATCTTTGAGTTGTGAGATCTATCTTCATAAATGGGATGAACTATGACTTTCCTAGAAAGAATAAATGAATAAATAACTCAGAGTGGAGAGTTCATCTTGGAGAAATAAATTAAATGAGATCACAAGTGTTGCTTAAACAAGATCCAGGGGATACTGAGCGTCAAGCGTCATAATGATGTCAATGTGACTGTTCCCTGCTTCAACTTCCATGTAAAGAATTACTTGGCATGCAGCTCTTGGTAATACAATGAACAGAATATCAGTTTTATGGCTAATACTGAGTGGACAGCACAGGATCTTAGCATGCATTGCCTGGCAGTAGCCAAGTGCAGTAGTGATATTAATTTTCCCACTCCCTTAGCTTGATGAAGTACAGCTTGAGTGAAGAAAGTTTTTTCATTCATTTTCTTTTTTTCTATCATTAATCATTTTATTTGCATGCATTTCAAATGATATCCCCCTCTTCCTGGTATATCCCCGCACAAAGCCCCAATCCTATCTCCACTCCCTTTGCTCCTCCACCCATTCACCCACCCTGCCTCACTGCTCTGGCATCCCCCTATCCTGAGGCATCAAGCCTCAGCAGGACTAAGGATCTCCCCTCGTATTGAAACCAGATAAGGCACCTCTCTGCTATGTATGTAGCTGGAGCCATGGGTCCCACCATGTGTACTCTTTGGCTGGTGGTTTAGTCCCTGGGAGCTCTGGGTGGTCTTATTCAGTGATAATATTCTTCCTATTGGGTTGCAATCACCTTTAGCTCCTTCAGTCTTTTCCCTAGCTCTTCCATTGGGTTCCCCAGACTAAGTCTGATGGTTAGCTGTATCTGCATCTGTGTTAGTCAGGTCCTGGCAGAATTTCTCAGGAGACATCCATACCAGGCTCTTGTCAGCAAGTGCTTCTTGGCATCAGCAATAGTGTCAGAGTTTGTTGTGTGTAGATAGGATGAATACCTAGGTGGGAAGTTCTGGATGGCCTTTCTTCCAGTCTCTGCTCCATTTTTTATCCCTCCCTTTCATTTAGACAGGCCCAATTTGGGGATCCATTCCATAAACAACCACCAAACGCAGACACTATGGCAGATGCCAACAAGAGCCTGATGACAGGAGCCTGATATAGCTGTCTCCTGAGGGCCTTTGTCAGTGCCTGGCAAATACAGAAGTGGATGCTCACAATCATTCATTGGACAGAGCACAAGGTCCCCAATGAAGGAGCTAGAGAAAGTACCCAAGGAGCTGAAGGGGTCTGAAGCCCCATAGGAGGAACAGCAATCTGTTCTAATCTTCTGGTTTCTCTGCATTCTCTGGTTTGTTGTAGCTCTTCTGACCTGCACTAAATTGAATGGAACTCCCTAAAAAATTCAAATCCACCACATTGCCTCCTGTACTGACTTATTGAATAGAACTGACTGATCGAACACTGAACTGGCTTCACTCTCAAACATGGCTGCTTCCTTCTACAAACTAATTTACCTACATTGTTTGGGATTAAGGGTGTGTCTGTATTCTAGCCAAAGGGATTACAGGTGTGTGTAGTGACTGCACTTGAGCCACATCACATAGACCTAGAAAATCTTTGGATGTGATCAGAGCAGCCATGTTGCTAGATTAAAATTCCTATACATTATCTTGAAAGGTTCCTATCATCTTTAATAGTTTCAATACTGATCCAAAGTCCAAAGTCTATTCTTAGACATAAGACCATCTCTTTACTGGGAATACCATAATAATTTAAAGTTACTTACTTCCAACATACAATGATACCAAATATATATTCTTATCCCCAAAGGAAAAAAAAAAGTGAGAATAGCAAAGAGATACAAACAAATTCCAGCAAAGCAAACATCAAATCACATTTCTTCTCCATATCTGGTATCTGGGACTCATGAACTCCAGCAGAGCCCTGCTTCTCAAGCTTTGCTACCTAAAATCAACATAGACTCTTTTGTTGGGCCAACTTGACTTCAAACATGCCATTTCTTGAGTGTATATTCCATGTTTTCATGGTGTGGCATCTCTGACATCCCACAGTCTCCCTTACAACTTACACTTTGCTTTTATGGCTTCAAACAACAGTTTCTCAAGGTCTTTCTTCAGGGGATGTAAATCCTGAATTTTCTAGCACTAATAGATTTTTAGAAACTTGGAGGAAGCCTTAGTGAGCCCCTCACTCTTGTGCAAAACCAGTGTCACTCAGGTGAAACTGACAAATTCTGCTACCAGCTCAAAAGCTACCTGGTCTCCTTTAACTATAACTCCAGCAGCATTTCAATCCCTTGAAGTATCATCTGGAAGCCATTTTTTTCTGGGTGGCCATTTTGGAGCAGACAACACCTTCAGAGTCATTCTTAGGTTAGGCTATCAATATATGAGGTTTCGTCTTTGGGGAACTCTTTGTCCCAATGCAGATGTCACTAGTATATTTGAGTAATGTAGAAGTGAGGAGGAACAAATGTCCTGAGGGCCCGAAACATGTGCTCTTCCTCCACCCTTAAGTTAAGTTATTCACACATATTTCTGTACACACTGAAGCAAGCATACTTGAACATGACACCCTTAGCTCATGGCCTAGCACTTTTCCTTGTAGGTGTAGAAAACAATTCTGCTTACACAGTAGGTACTTGTAAAGGATTTGATGGGAAAGACCCCACATATCTTCTGTTTGTTTGCAATTTTGAACCACTGTACAGGCTCATACTAGAGTTGGGTAGAGCCCTTTATCACAGAAGCCTTGGCATCACTTTCTTTTAAATCAGAGGGATACAGAAGCTAGCTAGCAAAGACGCACTTATTTCACTCCGTTTTGCTCTTCTGCCAGGATGTTTTCACTTTCAACAGGCAAGAAATAATGGAGACTCCCTACAACAAAAAAATTCTCTGAAACCTTGAGCCAAAACAGGTAACACACACACACACCACATTGACACATATACACACACACCACATACATACATACACACACATAACATATACATCACACAGACACACACATATATACATACCATATACAAAAAGATATACAATGCCATATATAAACAGACATATACCAACCAAACAGACAGATACACACAGACACACACATATACAAACACATACACTACATAAACACAGACATACACCACACAAACACACACACATACTATAAACACACATACCACATATACACTGACATACATCACATAAACAGATACATACACACACACCAGACACATCCAACATACATATCACATACCCTCAGATACATCATACAAAAAAAACCACATACACACCAACACACACAAAAAGACACACCCACACACATGCCACATACACACAAACATATACCACACAAAAGACACTCACAGAGACATACATCACACACACACATACAGAGAGGGAGATTCCCAACAGTAACCATTTGATTTAAATGCCACTTTAGAAAATAAAGATATGTATATGTATATATATATATATATATATATATATATATATATATATATTGAATGCACATAACTCAATTGAATGTCTTGCAAGGCAAAGAAGACAAAGAATAACTAAGTTCAGTCACTCAGCAACTGTTAAATGTTTTACATCATGTAGGTTGGACTGTCAGGGAGAACGTTAATGCTGAATAAAAGTCCATCTGTCCTTTGTGCTGTGGTGTTTATTTTGGCCTCCCCCATTGCTGTTCTTGATGAACCAAATTAAAATGAATTGAACAAAACGACCAACCATGTGAGTCATTCATCTCCTCCGTGCTTTGTAAAAGAAAGCACTCACTGCTCACTTCTCAGTTATTAAATAATGGATATTCATCATAGAAAGTGCAGGTATTACAAGAGTATATAGACAGATTACTGTCAATCTACTATTATCCCCAGGTAATATACTTTCTGTTTAAAGATACAATATATATAATTTATTTTATTTTGTTATTATAAATATGACTATATTTATGCCACAAATATATAAAGAATAAAACTTAGACTACAGACTCTATATAAAACTCAAATAAGCTTGTCTCCTGCCCCATCATTCACTGTATGGCAGCTTCCAGAGGTCCCTCAGCTTTCATAAGCATGGCTATATAATAGCCTGTAAATATGCCAGAGATTTACTGACCTAGTATAAGACAAACAGAATTTTAAAAGCTGTATTAGTTAATTACAATGACAAGGCAAATATGTAATACAACCAATGAGAGAAGTTTTAAAAGTTATCTTGCTATTCGGAGTAGTGCAAATCCCTTTGAACAAACACACATGTTCTCTCCTGTACTGGCTTTATTTTCATTTTTTACCTAGTATTTTTTTCTTTTATGTTTAGTAAAAGGGATAGTTCTAGATTGCCAGCAGTTCCCTATCAAGTTCAAGAAGATACTGTGTGGAGTATATTTTAATAACGCATTTCGGTCCCTTAACAAGCAAACAATTGCAGCAGGCCCTGATGATGATGTCAGCAGGACCTATCTAGCCCTGAGTTAAAGATGAGGTTCTGCATCTAATTAGCAGTTACTTGTCCATTTCTTCAAGAATATACTTTTGGAATTAGAATACAGAAATCTATTTTTTGAAATGTGACTCTCAGAGGTGTGATAATTTAATATGCACTGAAACTTTAAAAAAGAAAACAACCAAAAAAAAAAAAAACACCCCCAAAAACCAAAAAACTGATCATAATACTGCTTAGTCCCTTGAGTCGAACTCAATCCTTCCCTCATGAGTAATGCTGTTCTCATTATTGGGTTTTTTTCTTTCCTACCAGATGGGTTGCTAATTTAAAATTCCCAAAATGATAGGTGTTTTATTATAGACAACCCTCTCAGCTGGAAAGGGTAAGACCACGGCTTTTCACACCTTCATGATGAAGTTAATGAGTTCATATGAAATTTTTGAATCTTCTCTCACTTACTCAGATTTACAAAATTGCACTCAAGGATGACACAAGTTCCAGGGATGTTTGGATAAAGCCTCTCCTCCAAAAGTTATAGAACTGATATTAAAGATGCTGTGCCCCTGTCCATTAGTGTGACTCCGTTGGCAAACCTAATGCAAGCGTTACAAGTCCATTGCTAGGGATTCTTGTGTTACTGTTGTTGTTGTTGTTGTTGCTGTTGTTGTTATTGTTTTGTGTTGTTGTTCTTGTTGCTTGAGCCCTTCACTTCTCCAAATCCTAGTTCATCTGGTGATAAGTAGTCCTCCCGATTCCTCTAGTATCATCTACTAATGACATTGTTTAAGTGAGAACCTCTTTGGCCGTACACATATGCTCATTTCAGTCATCCATGCCATGCCTTGCTGGCATTCTACAAAAAAAAAAAAAAAAAATCCTTATACATTGGCAAATATGACGCAATTCACAGCCAATTCATGTTGAGGTTTGGTCTGCTGCTGTGTATTTTAATGCTAAATTCTGTACCAGAAGGTCTAGTTGCTTCAAGACTGAATTCTCACACTTACCAACAATTGTTGTGCAGACCTTACTCCTTCATTTAAAACTATTGATTGAAAAAAAAGATTCCTGCTTGCTGTAGCCGGGCAGAAGAGATGTGGGTGGGAGTTTGGTTCCCAGGCTTGGAGTTTGAGTCAGGAATCACAAGGAGAAGAGAGAGGAGGATCGAGAAGATGCTCTGGGGTGGTGCATCTTGAGAGAATGGTCATGAGGAATAGTCAGGTGTAATAGGAGCAGCCCAGGCAGAACATGGTAAGTCATATATCAGGGATATTGGCAGGGAAGTAGACTCAACTACACAGAGGTGGAGTATCTGCCCAGCTTTAGTACTTTAAGGCTTTTTATAAATATAAAGGTTTTGTGCCATTTATTTGGGAATTAAGTTATCTAAGGTGGGGTAAACACCCGAGTAAGATTTATTACCACAAATATATTTTATGTCAGACCTTTGTTGTATTTTAATTCAATGTTTTTAAGGGATTCAGGCTATAGAGTCCTTCTTATCAGGGCAGTGGGAATGTATAGTTAACCAGATTTCATGGTAGATATGAGGCAAAGGATTAGAAGAAGTCATGGCCAGGACCATCTCATGGGTCTACAGCAAGTGACATATTTTTTCCAAAAAGGCTCCCCAGATAGGTAGTGGCGCCAGGTATAGACCTAGTCCACATCACACAATTATTTAAGGGGGTGTTTCAGGAAATATTTTAAAAATGTACCAGCTGCCTTCCCATGCTACCAGGTGATCTTCACTCGGAGGTCTCTCTGTGGTCCCTCTGACTCTGTCTCTTCCTGCCAACTCTCCAGCGGGGCCTGAGCTCCTGAGTTCTCTTCACTACCACACCAGCCTCACACATCAACCGTCCACCCCACAGTTAGCCACCACAGCACCCATTTACCGGGTAGAATCAAAACTCTTAAAGCTTATAACTAACCAATTAGATTTATGTATGAATAAAATCACAATTTACAAGGTGCCGATACAATAATTTCTGAACGAATTGATATTGATAAAAGCTTTATCTCAATTATTCTAACCTTATGATATCATAACTACCCGTGGCTGGTTAAAGCCACTCTGGTTCACGTCTGCCTCCATTTTGCCTTCCTCTCCCTCTGAGACACTTTCTTTCTTTCTTTCTTTCTTTCTTTCTTTCTTTCTTTCTTTCTTTCTTTCTTTCTTTTTTCTTCCTTACTTCCTTCTTTTCTTTCTTTCTTTCTTTCTTTCTTTCTTTCTTTCTTTCTTTCTTTTTCATTTTAGTTTGAATCATTTAATTTTTTTATTGGATTTTTTTAATTGACATTTCAAATGTTATCCCCTTTCCTGGTTTTCCCTCCAAAATACATCCTCCCCCTCTCCCCTCCCTCCTCTCTACTTTCTGTCTCCACAACTCTTATCTCCACCTCCCCTTTCCCTGTTCAATCACAGGCCTCCTGCTGCCCTAATGTAATTAGACATGGAAAATCCTGCAACAGGGGGATACTTCATATCCCAGCTACAATATTCTGTATACTTCTAGGTGTTACTGTCTTTGCCAAAGTCACATCTCACATTTAGCATCATTCAACTCTTATTCTAAGTTATCTGTGCATCTTTTGACTCTTCACAAGATTTATTTTCCATGATCGTCAGTATCAGCGACAAGGACACACACACACACACACAGAGAGAGAGAGAGAGAGAGAGAGAGAGAGAGAGAGAGAGAGATTGAAAACTGTTAGAATTGTACTATGAAAAATATTGTTTATGAAGCAGAATAATTGACTGGTTGCATCATATTGGATATCCTCAGGTGCTCTCTCCCACATTACTATACAAGGCATCATCAAGGATCCATGAGTGGAATCCAATAAGAACAGACATGAAGACTGGGCAAGTGCATGAATGCCGTTACTAAATGTGTGTTTTAAGTGAAGAATCTTGATTGCTATGCAGTGATAGATTGTTGAGAATACTGGAGGCTATTTGCAACTTTGAAGCAAGACATGATACTGGCTTGAGGGGCATAGTGGTCAGAACTTTGAAAGAAGAAATCTTATCAGTAGTGTTTTAGAAACAGAATCCACCAGTGTACTGGCTAGTTTTGTGTCAACTTGACACAGCTGGAGTTACCACAGAAAAAGGAGCTTCAGTTGAGGAAATGCCTCCATGAGATCCAGCTGTAAGGCATTTTCTCAATTAGTGATCAAGAGGGAAAGGCCCCTTGTGGGTGGGACCATCTCTGGGCTGGTAGTCTTGGTTCTATAAGAGAGCAGGCTGAGCAAGCCAGGGGAAGCAAGCCAGTAAAGAACATCCCTCCGTGGCCTCTGCATCAGTTCCTGCTTTCTGACCTGTTTGAGTTCCAGTCCTGACTTCCTTGGTGATGAACAGCAGTATGGAAATGTAAGCTGAATAAACCCTTTCCTCCCCAACTTGCTTCTTGGTCATGATGTTTGTGCAGGAATAGAAACCCTGACTAAGACAACCAGACTGGCTGATATAATAACTACATAAAGGCCAGAAGTTAACCCTGGGAGGATGAATGCTGCTTTTTCTCAACCAACAGAAAACACTAAACTAGAGGCACAAGGTGAAAATGCATATACACATGCATAATTCTTAAATTCTCTAATATTTGAGATGTGTTAGGAAATTAGACACTTGTATCAGCAGATCAAGTAATGAGCGCCCATTGATCTGAGGGTCCTGGGAAGAAGCCTTAGCTGGAAAACCATCTCAAAACCGACTTTCTAAACAAAATGAAAATTTGACTTTAACTATAAGTTAGAAGTTTGTTTAGAAATGATAGCACCCTGATTCTGACTCTCCTAACTGCTTAGTTTGTAGACAAATTGGGTAGGAGGCATTTTGGCTTGATGATAATCAGCAGCTATCTTCTAAATTGAAACCTCTTGGTGGGAACAAAGAACCTGGCTTCACAATTAGCAGTTATCCTCAGAGCCCACATCACTTCAGAAGAGAAGTTGTTCATACAAATCCAAATAGTATGTCCTAGAGTCTTCAATGGTTAGACGCTTCTTTTTATTTAAACCATTGTTAACCTTTTTCTTGCAAGAATAAATAGGATTTTAACAGGAAAAGTAATGAGTATTTTCAAGGCCAGTGCACCACTGACATACTGTCCCTAGGTGGGATACTGTCACCGACTCCTGCCTTCCCTACTCTACTGCTAAAGAGGCTGACAGGCTTCACCCTCCTCTCCTTCCTTCCTCCCTTCTTTCTCTTTTCCTCTCCTCTCTGTCTCTCCCAGTGTGTCTCTCTGTTTCTGTCTCTGTCTCTGTGTCTATGTCTGTGTTTTTCTGTCTCTGTCTCTTTCTCTCTTTCTCATTTATTGGTCTCCATTCTCCCTTCCTCCCTTCAATTCTCCCCTCCCTATTTTTCTGTGTAAAAGAATTACACTCTGAGCCTATCTAGAGGATGTTGCTGTTTAGTTTGTGGTCACTATTGAGTCAGTAGATTTATGAATACTGCTGGCTTTATTTTTCCTAAGTAATTGCATTACTGTTTTATTCTTCACAGGGCTCGCTTATTTATTTGGAACCATCTCTAAATGCAGGCAGGCTGGTTTGAGAGACTTTTATTTCATTTTTGTTTGTCTTGTTGCTGCCATTTCTTAAAGAATTAATGACTTTAGTCTCTATCAGTATCATAAGGAAAAACATGAACTGTGGGATATATTCAGAAATATAGTCCCATAAATTGTATTCGTTGATATCACTTGCTTGAAGAGTGAAAGTGCATGTTTTAGACACACCATAATTTATAAAATTTTTCATTTAAGGTTGAGAAAAAAGTCTGTGTACTGTAAATCTCAGGGCGGGGTGAAGATATAAAATATCGTAGAAAAGAGTATATTTGATATACTTTAGGTCCTAATCATATTGTCACCAGAGGCAGACACATACTCATTAATTAATGGCTGTCAAAGTGACTTGAGGTCAAAAGAGTAAACAGTGTTATTCACCTTGACTTTGGAGACCATAGGGTAGAGTAGGTTCCTCCTGAAGCTCAAAGCAAACAGTTGGGGCAGCATTATTGGCTGCTGAGCAGCTGAACCAATCAGTTCTATATCTCTTCTGAAACGTGTGTTATTTGAAGCAAGCATTGCACACCTCCTGACTCCGAGCCCATGGTGCTGGCCTCTGAGGAACCTGGACAACGCGATTCTGAGTGTGACTGGAGAATCATCATTTCTTGTGATTTCTTTTCTCCCACTGAGTAACCTTACATCTTACATTTTTTGTGATTCCCCTCTCTTTTGAGGATACCAACTTGAGTCTTGCCAGCTGCATAAGTAGAGATGGGTAGTTCTGTCCCATTTTAGATTCCTCACCTCATCTACCTAAGCCTTCCAATCCTATCACCTACTTCCATGCATGAAACATTTGTGAGCCCTGGTGTGAGGATTGTGGAGACGTTGATTTCCTCCTCCCTGTATAAAACCCTGAGATTCCACCTCATACCAATCAGAATGGCTAAGATCAAAAATTCAGGTGACAGCAGATGCTGGCGAGGATGTGGAGAAAGAGGAACACTCCTCCATTGCTGGTGAGATTGCAAGCTTGTACAACCACTCTGGAAATCAGTCTGGCAGTTCCTCAGAAAATTGGACATAGTACTACCAGAGGATCCCGCAATACCTCTCCTGGGCATATATCCAGAAGATGTTCCAACCGGTAAGAAGGACACATGCTCCACTATGTTCATAGCAGCCTTATTTATAATAGCCAGAAGCTGGAAAGAACCCAGATGCCCCTCAACAGAGGAATGGATACAGAAAATGTGGTACATTTACACAATGGAGTACTACTCAGCTATTAAAAAAATGAATTTATGAAATTCCTAGGCAAATGGATGGACCTGGAGGGCATCATCCTGAGTGAAGTAACCCAATCACAAAGGAACTCACACAATATGTACTCACTGATAAGTGGATATTAGCCCAGAAACTTAGAATACCCAAGATATAAGATACAATTTGCTAAACGCATAAAACTCAAATGTGGACACTTTGCCCCTTCTTAGAATTGGGAACAAAACACCCAGGGAAGGAGTTACAGAGACAAAGTTTGGAGCTGAGATGAAAGGATGGACCATCTAGAGACTGCCATATCCGGGGATCCATCCCATAATCAGCTTCCAAACGCTGACACCATTGCATACACTAGCAAGATTTTGCTGAAAGGACCCAGATATAGCTGTCTCTTGTGAGACAATGCCGGGGCCTAGCAAACACAGAAGTGGATGTTCACAGTCAGCTATTGGATGTATCACAGGGCCCCCAATGGAGGAGCTAGAGAAAGTACCCAAGGAGCTAAAAGGATCTGCAACCCTATAGGTGGAACAACATTATGAACTAACCAGTACCCCCAGGAGCTCGTGTCTCTACCTGCATATGTATCGAAAGATGGCCTAGTCGGCCATCACTGGAAAGAGAGGCCCATTGGTCGTGCAAACTTTATATGACTCAGTACAGGGGAATGACAGGGCCAAGAAGTGGGAGTGGGTGGGTGGGGGAGTGGGTGGGGGAGCATGTGGGGGACTTTTGGGATAGCATTGGAAATGTAAATGAAATAAATACCTAATTAAAAAAAAAAAAAAAAAACTAAAGTGAGTGTTACTTCCTGCTTTCCTGGAAGAATAAGCTTCTCTGTAGCTCAGCCTGGGAAACCACCCTTTGCATTTCCATAAGACAAACACGATGGGTTTCTATGAAATAACTGCCTTGTACTGTAGAATATACTACTTTTAAAGACAGATTCTAATTAGATCAAGTCTTTAAATGATTTTAGTTTGTGTAATTTTACTTCATGAAAACTTATTGACTATGTCTGAGTAAACCCATTTAATTCCTTGTCCCAGATAATATAAATAAAACCAAAATAATAGAACAACACTCAAAATTTGTTTTCCCCCCACAGTGATATGATTTAGTTCAAACATAAGCAGCTACATTCCTGCACTAAAGAGTAAAATCAAGTTAGATGGCTACATATGCCCCTAAGATCCAGAGTTATTAGTGCGTAGGTAGAAGAGTGTCAAATTCAAGGGTAATCTTGGATACATGGGGAGTTTACAGCCAGCATGTACTATATAGGGAAACCTTACTTCAAAAATGGAGCTTTGGGAATTCAGTATTAATATTCATGACCTCCCTCCTCAGAAACATACACACACACATGCACACAATAAATGTTCCATAAACAAATATAAATAAATTATACTTGTATCCAAAAATAATGAATTATCTAGGAAATGTATGCCTGGTTTTGCTTCATAAAATTAATTCAAGCTAAGAGAACATATATTTCATTTTAAACAACAACAACAAAAAAATGAGACAATATCTTTAATTCTCTTTGAACATCCATCCATTCATCTATCCATCCATCCATTCATCAATCCATCTATTCATGCATCAAAAATAAATATCTATTGAAGGGCATTCTGATGTTTAAGTGTGGAGATCAAGGGACAACTTGCTGGAATTGGTTCTCTTCAACTACTACATGGGTCTTGGGGGCTGAATTCATGATGTCAAGGTTGACATCAAGCAACTTCACCTCTCTCTCTCTCTCTCTCTCTCTCTCACACACACACACACACACACACACACATGCATACACACACACAATCTAGGTTTTATTTTTGAAAGAAGGCTATGTTTATCATCATGTTTGTAGCTGTTTTTGATGAATAAATTTTCTGAAATATAAATTTGGAAACCGCAGAAAACAAGTGCTTTCCATGAACACTGAATAACTCTCCTTTCACAAGAATAAAGAAGTTACATTTGAAAAATAAGATTCCAGTATCTCACTTTGGGTGTTTGACTTGCTATTTCTTAGTGGTCTTCCTTTTTTTTGCCCAAGTCTAGTCATAGAATGAGGGCATTGTCAGGAAGGGTCATTTTTCTGCAACATTCGCTCTCAAGCTGAGGGAGAGATTGCTCCATGGTGGTGCATGGTGGTTCTTCCAGCAGCTTTCAGTAAGACTTGAGTTGGCTTAGTATTTTCCCTCCCAGGACCAAAAGGCAGTGGAAGCATTGAAAAAGTCTCTGTTTCTTACTGGCTTGTAATCCCACTTGCATAATAATCCAAGACCCTGTCCTTTGAAGTCCAAACATTTTCTTGAAGGCTTGACAGAGGTGTGTGCAGCTGATTACCGTGACTGCTCTGTGCAGTAAGCATTGTTTCAGCACCCATAATTCAGCTCCACGGTTCACCTTTCTGTCTGCACGAGCCACTAGCTCTTGGTCCTCTGTTGATCCACAAGATGGCTGAATGCGTCAAGGGATCACTATGGACCTCCCAAATTTTCAGAAGGTTTTAAGTAAACATTTCTATGCTACCAACCACTGTGAAGTTAATTAAGCCAATCCACTTTGAAACATCTAAAATTATTTTTGGTCCAAATTTCATTTTGTGAAATTTGCAGCTACCAGCATATTTCCTTGTTTTTAAAGATATCACTGTGTGGGGGCATGGATTTATAAGGGAGGAGTGACCTCTCACCTAGACACCTGTTGAAGGGACACTAATGAGAGCAAAGCCAAACCTGTTCCATCAAGATACGTTTTATATTTACAAAACTTTATATAGGTCTGTGCCCTGCTATACATGTCTCTGTCACAGAAAGGGTTTTCCTAAATTTCAACACAGTTTACAAATCTCTCATACTCAGTGGTGACATTTATTGGTGAAATCTGTCAACTCACTGGCCTAGAGAAAGACCCTTTAGCTGTTCATTTTGTTGCTTATTATTTCCAGCCTTTTCAGTGTGATAAGACGAGCCATCAGTATGTCATCTCATTTGCTATGCAAAGGCAAGACCTTTTCATTCCTTCCCCTGCGCCTTATTAGAGCACCTTGCTCCGATTTACAACCTGACATTATTAGTTTTATTTTTTTTCTGAGCAGGAAGTTTATCTGCTAAATAAATGACTCCTCAGGCCTCTCAAAACTAGAATTTATTCCCATTTATTTGGGGATGACAGAGACCGTTGAAAATACTAACACCTTTATTAAGTGTCTGGGAGCTTGATGCATTTGCACCCTGTGTGTCATAGGTTGGAAACACCAAGCCAAGTGCAAACACAGTGAAAAATTACTGCTGTTCCAATAGAGAGTGTCTGTCCTCTACTGTATTGTAGTGACATGATGCAAAGATTTTAATTCTTTAAAAAATTTTTAATATATTTTGTTTTAAAATACTACATAGTAATCATGCACATTTATGGGGTGTGGTGAGACAATTCAATTCAATGTTCATTTAAATAATCAGATCTGGTTTACGGGAATCTATTACCTCAGGCACACATATTTTCCTTGTATTAGGGAATATCAGAAGTGCTTAGAAATATTTAACTCTTGTTAGCTTAGGTATCCCACTATAGGCCATCTGAAGTCATTCATCCTATGAAACCATCTGTCCTCTGTCTGTCCCTCCCTATCCACTCTCTCCTGCTATGATTGCTGCTATCTGGTTTTCTGTTTCTTAGAGATTGGCTTTCTCTAGCTTCTGCACATGAATGCATGGAGCTAGCTGTCCTCCAAGGAAGGTCTGAGATTCCATGTAACACAGTGGCATCCAGCTCCCTTCGAGACACCACAGATGACAGGATCCCATTCTCTTTGTTAATTGAAATTAGACTTTGACAGGATGACACATGCACACAAGGCATGTTGACTATTCTCTTTCCACCCAATCCCTCTCCTATGTCCTCCCCCTCCCACCACTGTCCCCATTTCCTTCAGGTCCCTGTCCCATATAAAAATAAATGCCCAGATGTTTAGCCTTAGAAACTTCTTCTATCCTGACTTCAAAAATTGCCCCTCTGAAACTCATATTGGTGTTCCTATAACAGAGATAATGATGAAACGTAAATTAAATAATTAAGCCAAAGATTGTAAAGCATACACTTACATAAATACACTTACAACTTTGATTATCTATTTTTTTTAAATAATATTGGCCTTAAGAGCAGAGCAGTGGAGGAAGGTCTGCATAAGGCAAGGAGGCATAGCAACAAAACCCTGACATCAAACAATTCCTTATTTAGTTTTCCTTCAGATCTCTGTCCAGAAAAACCTTTCTCTGCTGTGTGTTCCTCATTTAAAATTATATATCACAGTGCCTTGTGGGCCCTGTGGTATTAACGATATAAGGAATAAATACAGAAATCTTGTAAAGAGAATGCAGAGAGTGCTATGCACCACTTAAGAAGTCTACAGCAGGCTGGTGCCAGAAATTATTTCTTGTTTGTACTGTTGTAAACAAGATGGAACTGGAATGTGCAAACGGCCCTCTTGGACAGGCACAGAAAAGTTACTTGAGAAGGCAGTGATGCAGATTTCACTATGGGTCCCTCCGTTATCTCTGTTTTTAAGTTCTTCCATCTGTAGATCTAGAGGGTAACGTGATAAAAGAATACCAGGTTCTGAGATTTTATAATTGGTCTCAAGAGGACTCCTGAATGTATTAAAGAGGCTAACTCTCCCCTTGTCTGAAACTCTGTGTTGGAGAAAAATCATACCTAATGCTTCCTAGACTTTGCTCCTTGAGAGTGAGGAGGTGTTCCCTTCTATTTAAGGATGCTGGGGATACACAGGACAGGGGTGAGCTGAAATACTGGGGAAATTTATAGGAGTCACTACACAGATAAAATACTTCACATTACTTCTTCCCTCTAACCCCACTGCCCCAGATTCGAGCTTTTGTATTTACACATCCTAAGAAAGATATCTGAGAGAGTGTTGATGTTCACCCATCCTGGTGGTGCTCAGCTCGCTTCTTTAGAAAAGTACAATCAAATTTTGTCTCTGTAACTCCTTCCATGGGTGTTTTGTTCCCATTTCTAAGAAGGGGCAAAGTGTCCACACTTTGGTCTTCATTCTTCTTGAATTTCATGCGTTTAGCAAATTGTATCTTATATCTTGGGTATCCTAAGTTTCTGGGCTAATATCCACTTATCAGTGAGTACATATTGTGTGAGTTCCTTTGTGATTGTGTTACCTCACTCAGGATGATGCCCTCCAGGTCCATCCATTTGCCTAGGAATTTCATAAATTCATTCCTTTTAATAGCTGAGTAGTACTCCATTGTGTAAATGTACCACATTTTCTGTATCCATTCCTCTGTTGAGGGGCATCTGGGTTCTTTCCAGCTTCTGGCTATTATAAATAAGGCTTCTATGAACATAGTGGAGCATGTGTCCTTCTTACCAGTTGGGACATCTTCTAGATATATGCCCAGGAGAGGTATTGTGGGATCCTCCGGTAGTACTATGTCCAATTTTCTGAGGAACCGCCAGACTGATTTCCAAGTGGTTGTACAAGCTTGCAATCCCACCAACAATGGAGGAGTGTTCCTCTTTCTCCACATCCTCGCCAGCATCTGCTGTCAGCTGAATTTTTGATCTTAGCCATTCTGACTGGAGTGAATTGGAATCTCAGGGTTGTTTTGATTTGCATGACCATCTAGTGATTGCCATATGCAGGGATCCATCCCATAATCAGCTTCCAAACGCTGACACCATTGCATACACTAGCAAGATTTTGCTGAAAGGACCCAGATATAGCTGTCTCTTGTGAGACTATGCTGGGGCCTAGCAAACACAGAAGTGGATGATCACAGTCAGCTATTGGATGGATCACACGGCCCCCAATGGAGGAGCTAGAGAAATTACCCAAGGAGCTAAAGGGAACTGCAACCCTATAGGTGGAACAACAATATGAACTAACCAGTACCCCCCAAGCTAGTGTCTCTAGCTGCATATGTATCCAAAGATGGCCTAGTTGGCCATCACTGCAAAGAGAGGCCCGTTGGACTTGCAAACTTTATATGCCCCAGTACAGGGGAACCCCAGGGCCAAAAAGGGGGAGTGGGTGGGTAGGGGACTGGGGGGGTGGGTATGGGGGACTTTTGGGATAGCATTGAAAATGTAAATGAGGAAAATACCTAATTAAAAAATAAATTAAAAAAAAAAAAAAGAAAAGTACAATCATGGCCCCCTTCTCCTGCAACACCTCAAACCCCAGGACCACAAGGCAGCATCTGTTTCACTCCCTCACACTTGGTTGTTGATGGGAATCCAAACAAGCACTGCCTTCTCTCTTCACACAACAGAAGGTAAGCTATTGCTGCTCAGATGCTCAATGACGCCATTGTAAACAGGGCTGTGTATGAACAGAAGTTAAAAATAATTGCATCCCACTTGAAGGGTATATTTTTTTTTGTAAGCTATGATACAGCAAAAACAAATAACTACTGATCACTTTTAAGTCCCTCCTGGGTGGAATATTTACTCTGGCTCTTTGGCATTCAACCTCATGCTATAAATTTACTTCTTGAGCACTGATATCTCGTATCCACCCTTTAAAAACATTAGATTATTTATGATCATGGACATGAATACAATTGGAATATCATCCCATATATTTCTCTCTAGCTCTTACATAGTATCTCACTTTCACAATTAAGATTTTAATAGTTCAACTTGGTTGATTCTCTGACAACTTCCTTAACAGTGGCTACATGGGGGCAAAGCAATGCCAAATGATACAGTGTCTATATTGTGTAACAGTGGCTACATGGGGCAAAGCAATGCCAAATGATACAGTATCTATATTGTGTAACAGTGGCTACATGGGGGCAAAGCAATGCCATATGATACAGTGTCTATATTGTGTAACAGTGGCTATATTGGGGCAAAGCAATGCCAAATGATACAGTGTCTATATTGTGTAACAGTGGCTACATGGGGGCAAAGCAATGCCAAATGATACAGTGTCTATATTGTGTAACAGTGGCTATATGGGGGCAAAGCAATGCCAAATGATACGGTGTCTATATTGTGATACTAATTTACCTCATTAGACACAGAACTTTCATTCCAAGCTATAATGAACTTAGTATCAACAATGTTCATGATTTAAATTAAGGATAGTAAAAGATCTTTATACTTTATAGACTAAGAAGAAAGAACTTTCTTGCCAAGTAGGCAAGGTGTGGGTTACAGCTCTACCCCCCTGTCTCCTGGACAAATGAATGTTCTCTAATCCTCAGAGTCACCTACACAGCAACAATTCCATAGCCCCTCATTGGGGAGTTTATATATTCAACTAGTCCACACACTGTCCTATACCTAGAGTGTGCAATCTCTTTTATCTACTGCTCCAAGCGGCTCAATTCCATAGAGAGAAAGGTCAGTGTCTCATTGATTCTTGATGTCTCAGTGCACTATACTGTGTCTTCTACATTGGTGAGTTTTTCTTAATTTGTCTGTCACTTTTCCATCCTGATCCCTCAGACATACTGTATTCTAAAATCTTAGAAATCATCATTTCTCGGAGCTAAGATGATTTTCAGTTTCTAAGGATTTAGAGAAATGCAATAACATGGTTGTATAGGGGCTAATTTTGTTGTTGTTGTTGTTGTTTTAAGATGAAACAACATTCAAAACTAGCTCAGCAGTGGGTCTCCAGCAACTCTCGGTCACAGATGCTGAAATCTTTTCTGCGTTCATTAACAAGGCCCTGGGCCTGCAAAGAGTGCCTTGTCCTCATCCTCACAAGGAAGCATGCTGGGATACATGCCCCTTTTTCTTGAGCCAGCCCTGGAGCAAGGGCAGCTTTCAACTTACTTTTAGCATATTCTCGTTTGATTGGTTCCAAACAGTGTTTGTCTAGTTGCTCTTCTAATGAAGTCTGTCTCCCAACTGCCTAATTTGTTGTATTGTTCTATTATGGAAGTAGAAAATTTCTAATATAGAGTAAGTTACCTGACTACAGATCTGAAAGGATATCTACATGCAGAATTGCTTGGAAGAAACACAATTTCACTGCCTTTATTGGTATTGATAATAGCGGTATTGATTTTTATTCCCTGTATACTTCATAATATTTTCCCCATCTCTCTCTCTCTCTCTCTCTCTCTCTAAACAAATAACTACTATATATATACACATATTGTTGAGAGAGAGAGAGAGAGAGAGAAAGATAGGATAATGAGGTTATTGTTTTTATTTAGTTTGTTTTGTTTTGCTTGTTAGCTTTTAGATAGAAAGTGTTTCTGTCAGTGGTTCTCAACCTTCCTAATGTTGTGACCTACAGTTCCTCATGTTGTGCTAACCCCTGACCGTAATTTCATTGCTACTTAGTAAATGTAATTTTGGTACTATTATGAATTATAATGAAAGTATCTGAGATTCATGATAAAGGATTTGTCACCCCTAGAGGTGTCACAATGCACAAGTTGGGAACCACTGGTCTCTATGAATAATTTGAGGTCTCAGAAAGTGCATATGCCAAGACATGAGATCGAGCTGGACTACAGAAAGACTACTGGCAGTTAGATAAAACCAGTGTTCCTCAGAAACTTGTTAAAGGGTTCCTGTCCTAGAAATACAGCCATTTACCCTATTTCTGACCAAAAGAACATATGGTTGGTTCCCCGCTGTGGTTGCATCTCAAGGCCCATTTTGTCCTCCAGGCTCTTTACAGTTCCTATTCACAAGTACCCATTATACATTTCAAAGCTGTCTCATTAGCATCTCAGCCCTTTTTGCCCCTCCAGGCTTCCCTACCCTAAATTTCTAGGCTTGCCCCTGCTCTTGTGAGCTCCCCCCTCCCCAAGCCACTCTTCATCCTCTTTAGAACCCAGCTACTCCAGTATTCACCTCTTTCTCATGCCACTATTCTCTCTCGATATTCCCTAAAATTCTCTCCTCCGTGCTTCCTGGTCCCGGGCCATGCCCAGTCCAATTTTGCTCTTTGCTCTAGATGATTCTATGCTCTTCTGGATGTTCTCTCCCTTATTCAGAAATAAATCTTCCCCTCAGGGAGCAGCCACTTTGTCTCAGCAGTGTCTTTACTGTGGCCCTCACATACAAATAGAAGGCTCGTAGTGAAATCTTATACTACTGTTACCATTACTTTGAAATTAAAAGAGATTTTGTACCAAATCGTCCACTGTCTGGTTATTAAAAATGCTTTCATTCCCTGCTAGGAATTCCTCCCCTTAAGGTAGCCAAGAACACTTTAAGGACACCCTCTTCTCTAAGCTGGGTGTTGTTCTCAGACTTTTTTATTGGAGCAGGAAGTCAGGTATACCCTTCTGGGAAAGGAAGACTAAAACAGGGCCTGCAGTCTACATACCAGCAGGGTGCTATGGGGCCCGGCAGTCTTAGGTCAGAGTAACAGCTGACTCCCAGGCTTCTCCAGACTGTTTGATGCCTGGAAGGCATTGTTAAAAGGATTGCATTTCTCCCCTCTGTGGCTGGAGCTTAGCAGCACACCCTGAAGTCAGAGAAGCAGAGCTGCTTACCAGAATTTAATTGTTCTGAGTTCTGTGTGGCCTGGGATCTCAGAGCCACACAGCTCTGCAGAGATACATGCTTCCCAGTGTGAACACACACAACCCCGTCTCTCATCTTCACTTCTTATATCACTATGGTGAGTTTGTTAGAATTCATGAGTCAACTTAGATACATTCTTATTAAAGAAATCTATTTGGATTTCCTTAGTTTGTACCTAATGTTCTTGCCTGTACCTGCTATTTCATAAAAGATGTTTTTTTTTCCTTTTTCTTTTTTTTGCCTCTGTTCATTACATCTCTTTAAGCTTCTTGTGGGATGGTAAAACCATGCCAGGAAGCTTGGTAAGTTGGAGACCTGGACACTTGGTGGGTACACCCCTGCGACTTAGATTCCTGACCTAGAACATGTGCCACACTCCCCACTTAAGAAAATGTTACCTATGGTCACATAGGCCCAGAAGAGAGTTCTCCATGCTAATGAGGTACCTAGAATGCCTGAGGGTTTAGCCAATAAGCTTCCCTTTCTAGACATTCTTCCCTGCAAAATGCACTTAATCTCAAATCTACCATGAGACAATATTGTATACATCCATTTTCCATGATGAACATTCAATAAACAGTTTAGAGCCATGGACTCTCTTTCATCAAGAATCGAAGTGGGGAGCAGGGAGGGTGTCTTTGACTACTGCGCCACAACCTAAGCCTCCAGCAGAAGGACTCTCTGAGCTTCCAGCCACAAAGACAGGCAAACTAGGGACAATCACTGCTGAGCCAACCCAGAGCTCCCTCTTTTCCTTGCCCAGGCCCCCAACTCTGCTCCCAACTCCTTGCGACTCAGCAATATTTAGATGTCCAGGTGTTTGGGAGTAGCTGGTCTCAACCCCATCTTGGGCCTGTGGAGCCCAGACACTTTGTCCTGTCTTTTCCAAGCAGTTCTCCAGCAGCAACTGGTAGCCTGGAAGCAAGGGAATACCAATTTCTGCTGTCTCCCACCTCCAATTGAACTGCTCCACTCTGCGATAAGTTCAGTCAAACTCCCAAGCAGCTGTGTCCTGAGGCAGGAAGAACCTGAACCAACAGCTTCTCTTTGTTGTAATCACACATTTTCCTTGGTTTTCATAAAAACCTTAACAGCTTTGAAGTATTTTATGGAGTGCAATTCTATAAGATCTGGCCTGATCTTATAGAATGAGACTAAACCAAAACAATGCATTCTAGGGAGAAAGGACACAGATATAAAGGGCCACCTTCATCACATCCTACTAAAGTGTTTACTTTCTGCCGGGCGTGGTGGCGCACGCCTTTAATCCCAGCACTCCGGAGGCAGAGGCAGGCGGATTTCTGAGTTTGAGGCCAGCCTGGTCTACAAAGTGAGTTCCAGGACAGCCAGGACTATACAGAAAAACCCTGTCTCGAAAAAGGTTTACTTTCAATGTCATTATTCCCTTAATCTTGATTACCTGGTTATCATGATATTGGTTACATATGTTTCTCCATTATTGGTACTCTTTGTAGGAAGTTAATAGACACAGGTTAAGCTTCCAATGATGTGAAGCAATCAATTATGGCTGCTCACAGTTTTTAAAAACTCTTTTGTGCCAGGGATTTGTCTATACACTTAATTTCCAGGCATTTGTATTAGTGATGAGTCAGCAATATTTGATTTCAACTTTGGGATAAAAAAAACAAAGCAAAGGATGTTTTGGATAAAAAAAAAAAAAAAAAAAAACCACTCAACTTTTCCCACCTACACCATGTTCAATTGACTCCCCTAGAGTCTTCCTTGCTTTTTGCCTAAAATGATCCATGTTCAACCTGTATATTGATTGCCTAGGTCTGAGGATCAGCCATTTATCCAAGTAGGTCTTTTGTCTGTTCACTGGAGAACTTAGTTAAAAAAAACAAAACAAACAAACAAACAAAAACCAAGATATAAGTTTATGCTGATAACTAGGTGTCAATGTTTCTAGGCCCTCACAACTACCAACAGAATTCTCCAGAAAAACAGAACCAATATGCTGTGTCTGTGGTTCCACATGGGGCATTGACTCTCATGATTGGAGAGGCTAGGTTGCATCATTCGCTGTCTACTGTCTAGAGTAGGAGAGTAGGAATGAAGAGAAGACTAAGATAGCAGAGGATGAAATTGGCTCCTTCTGTTAGGGAATTTCACAAGCTTGGCCCAGAAATTCTAAACGGTAACACCTCCAGGCAACCACTGTCTATGGAAGGGGCATATCCTGAATTTACATCTCTGTAACCCCATAGCCTGGGACCAGACTTTCACCAAAGCTTTTCCCTAAAGCTTATGAGACCTCCCTAAAGCTTATAACTCTACATTTACAGGAGGTAGTCTGGTTATTGGCCGGGCATTTGCCCTCTGGATATATGCTTATTAAATTTTTTTGTGTTCTTATTCTGGAGTGAAGGATCAGTCCGGTCAATGACTGCCAATCTTTTCCCACTAAGGTGCTTGCCAATCGATTATCTGGCAAGGATAAAACCTACTGGAGGTACTCACCAAGCTACCTTCTTACAGACACCCAACTATATTAGGAACACCAATTTCCTAAGGGTCTCTGAGTTCAAAGGTCTGAGAATGAGGGACTATGTGTGTGAGTACTAGTATGAGTTAAAACAAAACAAAACAAAACAAAACAAAACAAAACAAAACAAAACAAAGCACAGAGAGACCCAGGAACCCTAATGTGTGAGGGCATACTGTGGCTCCCTCAGTCTGTGACTATACAGACCATCTTTTGATGAACTAGAATGATTTTTTTTCAGTGTGTGTAAATGGAAATCTGATTTCTGCCTTCACTCTCAACCTACTTCTTACCTCCGCTTATAAGTATTTTTGTTTTGTTTTTTTTTGTTGTTGTTGTTTTTGTTTTTGCTTTTTGAGACAGGGTTTCTTGGTATAGCCCTGGCTGTCCTGGAACTCACTTTGTAGACCAGGCTAGCCTCGAACTCAGAAATCCGCCTGCCTCTGCCTCTGGAGTGCTGGGATTAAAGGCGTGCGCCACCACGCCTGGCTTTTTTTTTTTTTTTTAAGATTTATTTATTTATTTCATGTATGTGAGTACACTGTCTCCACCATCCTCAGACACACCAGAAGAGGGCATCAGATCTCCATTACAGATGATTGTGAGCCATTATGTGGTTGCTGAATTGAACTCAGGACCTCTGGAAGAGCGGTCAGTGCTTAACCACTGAGTCATCTCTCCAGTGCTTGTAAGTATTTTAAGCACTGTCCATGTACATATTCAGGGCAGTGTCGAATTTTTTTCCAATGGGCTGGTTACCACCTTTCACTCCTCTGATAAATACCTCCAGCTGAGTGTGCTGGCAATGTGAACTCATGGGGATGAAGTCATGTTAGCCTGGGTAACATTAAGTCTTTGTCTCCAATAATCCAGATCATCACACAGAAAGCACCCTCAGAGGACAACTGCTCTTGATCTCCACTGAGTTGGCCTCCATTCATTCATGTCTTGATCCATAAGCTAGTCCCCTCTCCCCTGCATCCATTCTTTCTGACATCACAACAATCTTCCTGCTCCCATATTGGAAAAGATACTATATTCTCCATCTGATAATGCAGTCTACTCTTTCCTTCCGCATGGTTTTCATTTATAAACTTCCTTGACAACTTATTTTCCTCATTTAACCTTAACTGTCCTCTCACAAAAAGGTGACCCTTCTAAAATGCATAATTTACTATATGCATTTAGTATAAACAACCCTGTAAATCCCTGTAGGAAAAAGGATGTAGACAGCTGGGGTATGTAGACACCAAGAGGTTTTTTAGAAAGTTGGCCTGGGAGAACTAGTTTCCTACCTCTCGTTTGGTCACCCTAAATCCTGATGCTGGCACACCTTCAACAGGAAGTTGGAGGCTCCTGTGCAGTCTGTCTGTCTTGTTATCTCAACAATGGAAGCTCTGCTTGTTTGTTTATCTATTTGTTCATTTTTCCACGTTGCGATGACCTCTGCTTTTATCCTTACATGGTTCTGTGTTTGCTAGGAGCCTTTTGCTCTAGGCTATATCCCAAGTTTACTTCACTTCTGCTATCTGCAGATACAGCTTTGTATTAAAGCACAAACCATGCGATATACAGTTGTCTATAAGAATGGGCGTGCATTTTCACAACTGTGCTGATTACCTTACCATTCCATTAGTGATCAATCACTGTGCAGCAATGCCCTTGCTGTGAAAATATGAAGACCAGAGTTCAGATCCCTATAATATTCATAGAAACTGGGCAAAAAGGCATAGCTCTTATAGCCCCAGCACATAGGAGGTGGGGACGGGGACTCTCTAGATCTAACTTCATCACTAGGCTAAACAAAATAACATGCTCTGGGTCCAGAGAGCGGTCCTGCCTCAGTACATCAAATGAAGAGCAACCAATGGAGAAAAATACCTGATGTCAACCTCTAGCCTCCATATACATAAACATGTATGTACACCCACAAGGACAAATGTGATACAGGAGCACAGTAAACACACACACACACAAACACACACAAACACACACACACACATACACACACACACACACACACACACACACACACACACACACATAAAAGAGTAAAGGTCCTAGTCAGGATAATTCTAATGCTGACATCAAAAGAAGAATTAGATCTGTTCCTCTTACTGACAAGTAATTTAAGACAAAGCGAATATTACAGTGTCTTGTGCTCATTCCTTTGCATCTGTTGTTCTGCTGACCTGAAAGGAGAGAGGGTGAGTGACAGCTTCATTGACTGGCAGTCTTTTTGGTGTCCTACCACAAGTGGAACTCACCACAGTCCCACTAATACCCATGTGTAGGTGGAGTTCTTATACACCAGAGAGGACTGTAAAGTGGAGAGTGTGGAACTATCTGGCCAGGATAAAACCTACTGGAAGTACCAAACAAGCTAACTTTTTATAGACACCCAACTACAGAAGGCACTTCCCAAGCTAACTCCTTACAGACATCCAACTACAGAAGACACTCCCCGAACTAACTCCTCACAGAGTCCCAGCTACAGAAGGCACTCCCCAAGCTGTCTCCTCAGACACCCAACTACAGAAGGCACTCCTGAAGCTAACTCCTCACAGAGTTCCATCTACAGAAGGCACTCCTGAAACTAACTCCTCACAGAGTTCCATCTACAGTAGGCACTCCTGAAGCTAACTCCTCACAGAGTTCCATCTACAGAAGGCACTCCTGAAGCTAACTCCTCACAGAGTTCCATCAATAGAAGGCACTCCTGAAGCTAACTCCTCACAGAGTTCCATCTACAGAAGGCACTCCCCAAGCTAACGCCTCACAGATGCCCATTTATTACATGTCTGTGATGTTTCTTCAGCCTGCATTTTTTGACTGTGGACCTTTCTAGGCTTTGCCCTCATCTTTCTGTGTGGCAGAGACCCATGTATCTTCTCAGCATCTGCCCTTGAACCCCAGTTTTGTGACTCTAGCTCTGACCCATTGCTGCTGCACATCCCTTTCTGCACCCTGGAAATAATATCTACCAGGCTTCCTGAGATGTGTGCTTAGTGTTGAGAAATATCTCATAGAAATGTGGGCTCCCAACAAGAGCTTGCTGACAGGAGACTGATAAAGCTGTCTCCTGAGAGGCTCTGCCAGTGCCTGGCTAATACAAAAGTGGATGCTCACAGTCATCCATTAGATGGAGCATAAGGTCTCCAATGAAGGAGCTACTCAAGGAAAGTACTCAAGGAGCTGAAGGGGTTTGCAGCCCCCTAGGAGTAACAACAATATGAATCAACCAGTACCCCCAGAGCTCCCTGGGACTAAACCACCAAAGACAACACACAGACTCATGGCTCTATCTGCATATGTAGCTGAGGATGGCCTAGTCAGTCAACAGTGGGAGGAGAGGTCCTTGGTTCTGTGAAGGTTCTATTTCCCAGTTTAGGGAAATACCTGGGCCAGTAAGCCTGAGTGGGTGGGTTGGGGAGCAGGGGAATGGGGGAGAGGATAGGGGATTTTCAGAGGGTAAACTAGGAAAGGAGAAAACATTTGAAATGTAAATAAATAAAATATCTAATTAAAAAAAAGAAATGTGGGCTCCCATGAGTTGTGAAATATCAGTTCTCACTATGAAATTCTAAAATTAGGAAAGGTATTTTTTTGTTAGTCTCTGCAGTGGTTTCCAGACTCAGGACCAGTGTTAACCACCTAATGACAATTGCTTAAGACTGACTTGTGATTGCCAATGCACAGAAATGACTCCTTATTTTTGAAACTTTTACCTATTTCCAACCTTTGTTTTAATTTTTTTCTTGTTCAGACTTTTACAAAAAAAACCCAAATAAACAAAAAACAAAACGAAAACCCTATGTTAAGCCATTGTGAGGCAGAGGAGGGCAATACACACACAGTATTTTTTAAATCTCAGTATCACATCTTCACATGGTAAGTGTAACATTTTAATATTTTATGTTTCAATGCATACCTTGTCTCAACATGTCCCTTTCCACTTTGGGTGAAGGACAGAAAACTGACACTCTTCCAACTTAAATGTATTCATGTGGACTGGTTGTCTCACAAGTATCCTAGGTCAAGAGTTGTGGACACTTTAGCCAGTCTTCTAATTCTATTCTCTATCCACGCTAACATGGAGAAATCTCCACCAGCTCAATTGGATTGCCTCCTATAACAAATCGTTCTCCTAGCTTAGTGAATTCTCTCTCTAAGCATTTCCCACTAAGCTCTAGATTTTTATATTAAAGAGCCTAATTTGGTTTTCCAGTTCACAGTCTTACTGACTAAAGATATTTATGGAGCAGGCTGTTTTTAACACAGCCTCTTGCTTAGGTCTAAAGCTTTCTCCTTCCTTTATAGAGACCCAATTTTCTGCTTCCATTCTCTACCATTTGTTTCTATAAACAGGCTACCGTACAGAGGTCAACAGTGAGAGTCTACCGTCCTGAAATTGAGCACATGATTATCATTTAATGTGTCTCTTTCTCTCTCTCCTTTTTTTTCCTCATTCAGGGATAAAATAAACCTCACTTGGAGGTAGGATGTGAGAGAAAATTTTATTTTTTGCATGGAACAAATGCATCTGCTGAGAGCTTAGGACCTAAATGCTTTTGTTCTTAAAATGAATTATATATGGGTAAAGCATCTCTACTGTATCATATACCCTCAGACAAAGACAATAGATGTTTCCTGTAAAAAACAGTACTTAAAGCAGTGGGATTGAGGGAAACTTAAGATGCCAAATGGACCACCTTTAGACTGCCTTTAGACTCATGATAGGCCTCTGAAGTCAGCATGCCAGCTGCCCTGTACTATTGTGCCATTATGCCGAAGTCCCTGAGCACAGTGACCATTACAGAGAATTAAAGGGCCATCCATTTTCAATGACTGCTGATTATTCTGCTGCTCTGCTGAGGACTTCCAATTACAATGTCAGCTAGCAGGTACACACCAATTCACTGGTCCCTGCCTCATGGCTGTCTACTTGCCTCAGCAAGCCACTAAACAGATATGTTAAATATGGGTGTAGGCTACACTGGTTCACAACAGATTTAAGCCAAACAGATAAAACAAGGAATATCAGAGGGCCAGACCTGTGTCAGTTGTCAAGAGAAAGTGATATTACACACACACACACACACACACACACACACAGAGAGAGAGAGAGAGAGAGAGAGAGAGAGAGAGAGAGAGAGAATTATAGATATATATGAATAGAATATGGCTCTATGGCTCCATGGTAGAGGACTGCGAGCCTAGCATGCATATACATATGTGTGTGTGTATATATGTGCATATATATGTTCTATATTCATTCTACATATGTATGTGTATGTATGTATTAGAGTATATATGCATCATACCTTAGAATATATACACTCCAATGGTCAATGGAATTATACGGGTTAAAGTAATGAAACTATAATTATGTCAGTGAAAATATCACACTTTCAGACTTACTTTGCATGCTTTGGTTTGATTTTCCCTCAGGGTATTAACAGATTGTAATAAAATTAAAATGATTAAGTGCTAAAAAGAATTCTTCTCATGTAAAATTTTTATTTACCATTTCTCAAAATAATCATTGCTGTTTGCCATCCATACTTTCTTCTTCCAAACTCTTTGTTCAGGCTGTGTTATTGACTACATTCACACACATTTCTTCTTTTCTCCATGACAATTCCCATAAATGCCCCTACTCTCCATTTCTGCATCCTTTGTGGTTTATTATCTGGAACTCAAGGCCTAAGGAAGAGGTGCCTTGACCTTTGTATGAGGGTACAGTATCAAATGTGATCGTTTTAAAATTTAACTAAAAGCATTCATGAAAATAAGTAAAAAGATGAATATTCAAATAAACTTTAATTGTAATACATTCCTAATGATGCTACCATGATGAACAAGTACACTGTTGCAATCATTTCTTCATATCAATTTGTATCAATCTTTGTATTAATTCATAGGAGTTACAATGTCCCCTCTGTACAGGGGAGGCCCATGAAGCACACAGACACAGTTCCAAGCTCACACAACCAGAGGGTGACAGAGGTCAACTGTGGCTCTGGGCAAGCATCAAAATTCGTTCTTACAATCATTGGCTGTAGAAGAGCTGCCATCAAGTCTAGCACCTCCCACGAGCATTTCTCTTTTTAAAACTTCTTCAATGATCATTTCATTCAACTAGTCCATTGGATAAATATTTACCCATCCTCTAACCATGCTGGGCTGATAGGTGTTAAAAGACAGATATGAATGTGAGCTGTAAGATTTCTAGCCACATAAAAGCAGCCATTGAGTGATCTCTTTCTTCTCACAGTTTGCTCACAGGTTAGACACTGAAGCCAGAGCAAAGCTATCCAAAATTAAGACTTAGTTTCCACATTGAACTCACGGGCCTTGCAACACAGTGTCTGCCTGTTAGAGTTGTGAGACATTAATGATTTCATGCACGGAAAGCCATTAGAACTATTCCTTATTCGACTGCGTGGTCCACGGCTTGGCTGTTGTTCACTTTCCCTGCCTACCCACCTCCATCCCAAGGCTGTTCATGTTCTGGATTTCTCAGTAATTATTTGTTGAATAGACAGATTAGAGAAAAAAGTGATGCACCTAAAACTTCTAAAGATAACATTACTCTTTGAAAGCTCACTCTGCTTGACTAATTTGCTTTGATTTTTATTTCTGCTAGCACACAATGCTGAACACAGTCCTTACATTCGCCAGAGTCTGCTTTGGCCCCTAAAATGTGTGCTTTCATCATTAGTCAGCTAATGAATAAGAGTTCAGTCACTGCTGGAGAGACTTGAACTCAGAGAGAAAGAGGTTATTCTTTTCACTGTAATGAATCTATTTATATGAGAATAGACCATTATGCCTTTGGTGTGAAGTCTGTGCGTTTTGAATGGTTTCTTGAGTTCTGTTCTTTCCCTTTTCTTTAAACAAGCCGTTATTATTCTTTTACTCGTTACTTATTCTATTTGAAAAAGAATCTTTTATATATTTTTCCTCCATAATCTCCAAGTTAGCACAGCTTCTGACTTCTCTTTTGTTGTAAGCAAAATTACACTGTCTTTGCCAAAGAATTTGGTAGAGACATACTTAAACCAGATTTAGTTTATGAGTTCTTCAAAGTTGATAGGACTCACTAAAATTTTCCACCTAAATAACAATCAGGGATGTTTGTTACTGGATAGACTTTCCGAGTCCAGTTGATACAAACCAAGGGATGGAGGTATGCTGTCTGTTGGATCTTGGAGCTGTATCAAAATGGACCTGAAGCAAAGTAAGAAATAGATAACAGATGAAATATAAGACAGTAAAGTATTGATCCTCAAACACAAATTCTGTGACAGAATAAATAAGTCTGCCCATTCACTCCAACATTTACTAGATGTCTTCTTAGGTGTCAGGGTCCACTGTGCTAAGTGGAGGACCAAAGATGGCATTCATACTACGTCTTCTACCCTAGATGCTCTTTGAATACATGTGGATATAAAAATTGATTCATTTTGTTTTCATTGAGGAAAGAATAGAGACTTAGAGGCACAGGGAATACTGGCGAACCATCAGATCTGTGGTAGCATTTACTCGAAAAGGGAAAGCCAAGGCTATAATTTATGGGTTGTGAAAGGTTAGTGGAATACAGACTACAATAACAGCATTCTAATTATTGATATAATATGAGCAATAGGTTGTGGGAAAATAAGCATACTGTGTCTACAGACATGTAAGTGTGTCACTTTGAGTATGAAATGTATGGTGAAATAGCATTAGATAAGGTCGAGCAGATAAGCCCGGGGAGTCATGCTTTGGAAAGGAGGCAAGTGTGTGCATATATGAGTGTGTCTATGTATCCTTTTAAGGGGATTTGGCTTTAATCTCTAAGCTACAAGGAGATAGTTAGGGCTTTAAACCTGACTCAGTCAGATTCACATTTGAATAGATCAGTTCATGAGCTTAGTTGAGACTTGGTTTGAGAAATTCAAGAAATGTAGTTCAGAATGATTGGGTAAGACCTGGAGGTCTACTGGATTAAGAAGCCGCAAGGGGAGGGATTTGACAAGAGAATCTGGAGAATCTGCAATCTTCAGGATCGGTGTGTGTGAGGATTCCAAGGATGATAAGCAAGAGTGAACATAAGATATAGTGCTCAAGTAGCTGAGTGGACACTAAAGAGGCCACATAATTTAAGTAAATTCCTTTTAAGTAACGCACACTTGCTTTATGTCCAACCACTACCAATACAAAACAAAACAATTCCATGTGTCATTATGAGTAGGACAAAATTCCAAAGCAGTCTTTTTATGTTCTTTTGGCTCAAAAATAAGAGGAAACAGGCAAATAGAAGATGTTCTGAACAAACTGAAAAATCAGTCATTTGTAGAAGTACACAGGGAATGTTCATATCGTTGTCACTAAGGCATGAACTGAGTGGGTGTCTCATGCTAGGTTCTTAATGCCACGTTGGAAATGAAAATGGTACTTGTAGTAATGGTTCTGTGATTGCACTGCATTCAAAGACCCTAGAGCATTAAGCAATGCATAGGCTGTTGATCCAACATGACCTGGCAGAGGCGCAGCCTGGATGGTAGTTGTTGTTTGTTGTTGTTGTTGTTGTTCGTGGCGCTGATGGTGGTAGTGGAGGTGGTGGTGGCAGTATTCAATTCCTGCCAATGATCCAAGTCTGGCTGACTGAGTTCTGTTTCATTTGGGTTGGGAATTCTGTCTATGTAGAGTTTCCTAGTAATGACAAGAAAATTAAGACACTGTATTTTAATCTAACCACAGTTGACAGTTATTCCAATTGTATTCCTTGTAAGCTTAGCAATACCAAAGGTAACAGATAAATAAAGGAAAGCAAAAAAGACGTAGAATGTGTAGTGGGGGAGAGATGTGAACCTCCTTACTCTGCCTCTGAATTAGCTGCTCTAATTCTTGAACCATGAAAAGGATAAACAACCACCGGATGCCCAGCCCTTTGTTGTTTACCGGAAGTCATTTTTCTGGATGTTTTCTTTTTCTACTATTTCAGATAAATATGTGCTTTTAAATTCTGGAGAAACAAGACATGAAATATATCAAACTCTCACTCTGAGCCACACTCATTGTTTATGGTGTCGTAGATAGGAGCTGAGTCACAGGTTCTTCTCTCAGAGCTGCAGCCTTCAAACACTTAACCTTCTGGGATGCAACAGTTCTTCCGTGAGATTAAGTTTTATGGATTAAATAAGTTGTCCTTCAAATATTGCACAAGATACATAGCAACAAACATTATTCTGTTATTCATTGTTCAGATATCTGTATTTGATGCTAGCCTGGTGTACACGGTGAGTTCCAAGACAGGCTAAGCTATACAGAGAAATCCTGTCTTGGAAAACAAAAAGCAAAAACAAACAAAACGGTTTAATTAAACAATGAGATGCAATATTGGGAGTGTAAATACTGTTGACTTTATTATATTATTAAAATATACCATAATGAAAATTTACATTTCATATTAATTTCTCAACATCCATTATTTAAAAGACAAATACTGTTCTGGTTAAACTCAGTATACACAAAACAAAACAAAAAAGACTTGGTTGTAGGAACAGGATTTATAGGAAAGATAGAGAGTCAACAGGACTGAGGATGGAGATAGAAGACGGTAGCAAATGAAAGCAATAATGTAAATATAAATATACATGTATATGTATATATCTGAAGTTGTTAAAGGGCAAATTTAATTTTAATTAATAAAATATTTTAAAGATACATTATCTCAACTATGTTTTATAAACTAGAGTATCATAACAGGTCATATTTATGAAATGTGTAATGGAGTAAGTAATTGTAAATAATTTTGCTTAATACTTTTGAATACATTGTGATTAAATTCTAAAAATATTTTGAGGTAAATAGAAATGTGTCCCCACTGTTTGTTTGTTTGTTTGTTTGTTTTCGAGACAGGGTTTCTCTGTGTAGCCCTGGCTGTCCTGGAACTCACTTTGTAGACCAGGCTGGCCTCGAACTCAGAAATCCGCCTGCCTCTGCCTCTGAAGTGTTGGGATCAAAGGTATGTGTCACCTCACCCAGCTAGTGTCCCTACTTAAGAGACATCTAACACATCTTTGACAATGATGCTGGTAAAACTGGGTGGCTCACTGCACAAGAACACAGTCTCAGGCTCAGTCATCTAAGGTGGACTCTGGTCCTTCTGTCCAACGAAGTAAAGAATTTAAGACTCTGAGACACAGTCTCTATGAGAAAGGACAGGTTTATCTACTACGTATAAACAGCAACGACCAGGCAACTGGACTCTTGTTTTTGATTTAAGCTTACCAGGACTCTCATGCTATGCTTGCCACTGCATTGAGGGTCTTGTTTTGTTTTGAGCTGAGTTAATAATAAATGTACAAAGCTATTGCATAGCATACATTTTTAATTCACCTCGCGTATATTATGCTTTGTCGAATTTTTATATAACCTGGGAATTTAGGAAAACTTTGTGACTCAGTAACAGGTACACAAATCTTCGTGAGTAATATCCATAAGGCAATTATGTCATATAATTAGTCAGGCAAGTGACTCATGGTATTCTACAGGGTTCTAAAAAAAATCATCAAAAATTGGTCACCCATGTTCTGGTGAGATGACTCAATGGTAAAGGTGCTTGCATGCAGACGTGATAACCAGATCTCATGAGGAGTCAGGGAAGAACTAACTGCTGAGAAATTTGGCTCTCTGATCTGCCTGTGTATCTGCACAGAAGCAGCTGGTGACAAGGCATCCTCACTTGGAAGCAGAAGTGATGAATGCTGGCCTTCAGTGCCTGTTCTCCTCTTTGCATGGTTCAGCCGGTCAGCCCATGAAATTGTACCACCTACATTTAGAGTAGGCTTTCTCATGTCGATCTGCAATGTCCTTCACGTGCATGCCTGGAGATTTGTCTCCAAAGTGACTTCAGATTGTCAATCAGTATGTCATTGCAGTTACCATACAGAAATATAAACTCAGTCTATATTGAAAGCACATCAGCTAAACTGGACATGCATTATCAGTTGTTTAAATTTCTTGCATGTAGAGAGAACATTCAGTTTTTGCTCCTATCACATATTATGGTTTATTCCTATCTCATAGGGTTCTCTTACTGTAAAGACAGTAGTAGGAAAGAGAAGAGAGTGATAAACACCAGTCTACTATATTCTGCCAATCATATGTGTGTGTGTTTTAAATAGCCTGATAATCACAGGTGTATGTATCATGTGTGTGTGTGTGTGTGTGTTTTAAATAGCCTGAGAATCACAGGTGCATATATGTGTGTGTGTACACATTTGGGTGTACATGTATGTGTGTGTGTATTAAATAGTATACTAACCATAGTTAGATGTGTGTGTATATGTGTGTGTGTGTGGTTGTGTCTTGAATAGTCTACTCATCATAGTTAGCTGCAAACTTTCATAGATAAAATAGATGCTTGAAAGATTATGTGCCTGAAGGTTAGAATTAATTCTTCCTGGCAAGGCATAGATAGATAGATAGATAGATAGATAGATAGATAGATAGATAGATAGATAGATGAATGGATGTGTTGGTGGGTGGGTGGGTGTACAGATAGATAGACAGACAGACAGGCAGGCAGGCAGGCACACAGGCAGACAGACAGACAGACATATAGATATAGTGATAGATACATGAAAAAGTAAATAACAAGTGAAATCAAGACTATCTTTTGGAACCACTGAAAATTCCATGTATCACTGTGTAGTGGCTATTCCTGGTTGTCAACTTGACTATATTTGGCATACAATCCAGAATTGGAAGGCTCACAAGTGACCCTTATCTGGAGGCTGGGAGATAGAAGTTTCTGATCTGGATCTTGGCATGGAGATCTTGAGTCATAGTGGCTATGGATTCCAGAAGATTAAGGCAGGGAGATCTCTGAGATCAAGGTCATCTGGGATTAAAGGTGGGGTGGAACACACCTTTAATCTGGGCTACAGCTTCTGCTGGAGACCATATAAGGACATTGGAAGAAGGGAGTCTCGCTCTCTTGCTCCTTTGCCTGCTCGCCGTGTGGGACTGAGTAACTGCTAGATCCTTGGACTTCCATTCACAGCTACTACTGAACCATTGTTGGGAATTGGACTGCAGACTTTAAGTCATCAATAAATTCCTTTACTATATAGAGACTATCCATAAATTCTGTGACTCTAGAGAATCCTGACTAATACACCCTGTTACAGATTACTTCCACTTACGAGTGGAATAGAGATACCTTTATTATGACTATAATTTGTGGAATACTTGCCATTTTATCTCAAAGGCAAGAGGAAGGCATTGATGGTATTTGGACACAGTAGTCTTGGTATAGGAGTAACTTTCAATGGGCAGATTAGAATGTAAAGCAGGAGATGAGGTAGGTGTTTGTGGCAATCAACAGGGATGATGAGAGTAGACATCACATGAAAAACTACTCAAGCCCTAACGGGTGGAATTTACTGACCTGTTAGCTATGACGAGGAATGAGAAAGAAATCTAAAGAGAGTTCACATGTATAGCTCCGGGCTTCTTACCGATCTTGGTTTTGCAGCTTCCCTTAGCTGGTCCTGAGACTTTAAAATCCCATTACCATCATGCTAGTTCCTTTTAAACCACATGAAGTTTTCTCATTCATAGCCTCAGCATTTGGCATTTTACAGTGGTTTAATAGAATCCCTGCTTTGGCTTTCTCTTGGACCCAATGGTTTGCAAGACCTGGTTCTCACTGAGTTAGAGAGCCTAGCCTCCCAACTAGTCTTGAGTTCATGTTTATGTGCACGTTTCTTTAAAAATGCAAAGCCTAAATCTGCGGTGTTCTGCTGTTGCATTTAGAGTCTCTGCCTTCCATAGGATGTTTGTGAATATTTCTATCTTGCTCTCTTTTGGATTTTTAGCTTATCTGCTTACCGCCTTTGGAAGGAATACTTCCATTAAGGATGAGAAATAACAGGTCTTTTCAGTAATTTCAAGAATGAGGCAACGGAGGCAAGCGACTACCTAACTCATTTGCAGCAACTGTGTTTGAGACTTAGAAGTAAGGTCTGCAGACTCATGAAGCTATTATTGAGAATAATGGGGACCAGTTACCTTCATCTCCTGCAGGCAAATACCTGAGGGGAAAAACTAAAACCTGTGGTTTCCAGAGAAAAACATGTATCTCCTTGTGTCAATTAGACCTTCGCTGAATTATTGACCATAGCTACAGATAATTTATTTAAAACAGTGCAAGGCACTTTCCAGCACTCAGAAGGTAAGCACAGCTTGTTTATAACTCATGCAGGCATCTCCAGCGGGGTTATTCCTAAATCCTCCATTTTCTTGTCACTGGCATACTGTGGGAAGAGGCGAGGATTTCTCAGTGTCCTTAGAATGGAATTGCCACGTCAGGTTTGGGAACCACTGACACAGTTTATGAGTACTTCTCATCTGAGAACAGGCTTTAAGGAAAGGCTTGAGAGAAGCCCCAGCCTCGTCCTGACTTTGTCTCTCACAGGCTGGAGATGCACGTGCTTACCACAGACATTCAGTTATGAGACTGTTTCTGTTAGAGAGAGTGAAAGGCTAAGCATGGGCTTCAGTGAGCTGGTTGAAGGAGGCACACAGAGGAGGTAATGATGGAGCTAAGCTTCCTGGAGGATGGGTAGGAACAAAGAACCCTCAGCCCTTCTCAAGAGCAGCAGATGTCCTCACAAGGGTATCCTTGCAACCCATGGTTGTCATCATCATGATGACTGTCCACATTTTGCTCTTCTGGGGAGTGACTCCAGGAGGATGCCTGTCACCAAAACTGTGTTTTGACTTATGAGAAAACACTACATTTCCGAGAGGGCAGAGGGGACACCCAATCATTCCTCAAAGTCTGCCCATCAGCTCTGTGATTTGCAGCAGTCATACAAACTCTTTGTTGTCATTTTAAACTTTTTCATTTTTTTACTAATCATTTTATTCATTTACATTTCAAATGATATCCCATTGCTTCTCCACAATCCCCCCAACTCATTTCCCTTCTCCCCCTCTTATTTGCCTCTATGAGGCACCCACTCACGCACTCCTTCCTCACAGCTCTAGCTTCCCCTGCGTTGGGGCATCAAGCCTCCCTCCCCTCCCCCCTTTTTGATTTCTTGGGGTCATAGGTGTTGCTGAATGCCTAGTGTGCTATTTTATCAAAATAATGCATACAAGACTGTGGTGGAAAGCATGGTCTTAACTGGTTAAATTCTGGTTTTAGGTATTGGTAATAAGAGCCTGTGAGGAAAGTGTGACAGACAGCCATATGACTTCAGTGTTACACGCAGATTCTTCATGCTTGGGATATGCTAGATAACACAACATGCTTTCACAGGGTGTGGATTTGTAGGCCCAGCTCCTGGCAAGCGGATAAAGCATCTCCTAGTTAGATATCTTGGAATCTGAATATTCCATTTTTTGATGAGATCAGGTACTTATATAACATGAGAAAAATGTTACAACTGGATAGGAACACGTCTGTTAGGCATGGTTGCTTAACGATTATTCTAACACTGTTCAAGTCATTGTCCTTAAACATGATCTATGTGATATTACCAATTCAAGCAAATATCAAGGAAAAATAATAAATTGAATTATTGTATTATATCTGTCCTGAATTATTATAGGGACATAGAAACACATATTTCATATATTTGTGTGTGTATATGTATATATATATTATGTGTGTATATATTATATATACCTATACTTTTAATATGATATATGACTTGTGATATAAATTAATATAACATATATAGTATAGCATATAGCATGTAATATATAGCATATAACATATGCTATATGAAATGTAATATTTAGTATGTAATATATAAAGTGTAATGTATAATGTATTATATATAGTATGTAATATACAACATGCAATATATATAATGTATAATAGATAATACATAAACTTTTGGAAGGAAGATTTGGTTAGTGAAGGCAGAAAATAAGATCTAAATGGAAACTAAGTGTTGACATCCCATTCTGTTGATTAAAAAATGGACTGTAGATATGACTTAGCCATTAAAGGCCAGGCTCACAAGAAAAAACAAAGAACACAAGCAGCTTCAGTAAGAAGTTCATGGTCAGCATCAGGTTAAACATGGCTTTTAGGAAGATATTAACTGACTATCGTTTAAGCATGATCCTTTAAATAACGTGGCTTCCCCGGAAATAGTCACATAAGGAGAAGGGAATGGAGAAAGGAAGAAAGTACGATGAGTTTTTGGTTTGCGACACTGGGAAAGCCTGCTGGGCCGAAGCCGAGGGAGGGATCTGTTTTCTTAGTCGTAGAGGATAGTAAAGCTGTTTTGGTTCCTAAAATTTTCTGCTCAGCATTTATACATATGAAGTAACCCTTCAATAGAATTTAGATTCATACACATTTCCCTAAAGGACAGGCAGAACATTACTAAGCCATGGCCACTTGAGAAGGTTTCTGTCATGTCTGTAGTTTTTGTGAAATAACTGTACTGAGATACACAACTCAGAGAGTCTGAAATTCACCTATGGAAAAACACAGTTTGGTGACAGCGGTACTCACATCTGCTTCCCCTACTGCGTGACTTCTCTCTCAATTTCCTTTTTTTTTTTTCCTTTCTTTTTTTAGAGCCAAAATCATCTGTATTTTCTGTAAGAGCAATTTCATTGCGGTTTGTATTTACTACCCAACTGTATATCTCCTTTTGGAAAAAAATCATACACAAATATGACCAGTTTCTATTTGCATAACTAATCTTTATTTTTAATTATTCACTTGTAAGCAATTTCTAGGTGTTCCAAACAACTTACCAGACAGTATTAGAAAATGTTTTATTTATTTATTTTTTTTTGTGAAATCTCTGCTGGCTCTGGAACAGGTTCTCAAGTTGCTTAGGCTGGTTTTGAACCTGTTATAGAGCCAAGGATCATCTAGCACTTCTAATCCTGCTGATTCCATCTCCCACATAATGGAAGGAGAGTCGTGTACACCTAGTTTACTGCAGCTCTGGGTTTCAAACCCAAGGCTCTGAGCAGGTAATCCGGGACTTGAACCACAGGATGAACACAGTGCAGGATAGGTAAGCACTCTACTGCTGAGCTGTGTTCTCAGGTCTGTAGGCCACCATCTGAATTCATATTTTAATGATTCAGACATCTGGAAGCATGCTGGCTTTTGACACTTCCACCCACACCGTCAACATTGCTGTACACTTTTACCTTTTATGGAAACGCTGGATTTGCGGATGTGCGCTGACTCGATTAATTTTAAGACTAACACAACAGTTGCACGATCCTCCTTCCTTCATTTACAAGGTCTAGACTATGTTTTCAAATATGCTGGTTAAGAATTTCAAACATGTCTTTTGAGCACATATAGTCTCACTATACCCCTCCTGCTGACTTTCCCAAGACCGTTCCCCACCAAGTGCCCCAGCCAACTTCACGGCTTCTTCTTCCTTTTTTGAAGTTATCTTTATTTGTATGTGCGTGTGTGTGTGTGTGTGTGTGTGTGTGGGCACAGAGGTGTTGAATCCCACTGGAGATGGAATTACAGACAGTTGTCAGCTGCCTGGTGTGAGTGTTGGGAACACAAAGGTCTTCTGGAAAACATCAAGCCTCTTAACCATCAACTTATCTCTCCAGCCCCTCCTTTTTTCTTTTAACACATAGAGTCCAACCAGTGCCCTCGGCGGGTACATGGGCCATCAATTAGAGCTTGTGCAACCTATCAGAGGTCACATTTGCCTACCAATAGATAGGGGTGGAGCCTCCTAAGCCACTCCCCTGCCTCAATGGAAAGCTGGATGGCTTTCTCTGTGCCAACAAACACAACTGTTATGAGTTCATGCATCATGTGACCTAGAAGCCACTGCTTCCCAGCAGCCCACCTGACCTCTGACACGTAATGTTCTTTCTGCCCCCCTCCTCTATCATGCTCCCTGTACACTGAGGAGAGAAGGGTGTTATTATACAAGTCCATTTGGTACTGAAAATATCCCTTCTTAGCCCTACCCCCTTACATTAATATTGAGAATCTGTCTCTGTGACCCCTAGCTTTCATGATGGGTATCAGTTTACTTGTAGTTTAAGACCTGATTTTACCATCTTTATGTAGAGATGTCCTATTCCAGATATCATGGCCATTTGCCCTTCCTATAACACCCAATGAAGAGAAATTTACTGAAAACCAAAGCAGTGTAATGTGAACTCTGGCTTGACAGTAGTATTATTGTTATTATTTTGAAACAGGTTTTTTTTTTTTTTTCACATCTGTGAAGCTTTAGCCCTAACTACTCTTCCCTTCCTTCGGCTGTATTTCTTACCATCTTAGATGTCCGTGCTACTGACACAGCTACTTACCGAATAGTGTAATATGCGTTGCGTGGCTCATCCTACAAACACTGAGACTGGGGCAGTCCCTAACTTTGGTAGATTCCCTTCCCCCATCCCTCATCCCTATCATCTGCCTCTTTTATCCAAGTTTCCTTATTCAAACACAACCACATACTGTCCCTGTTAATGGAACCTTCTTTTACCTGGCTGATTTCATTTTTTTTTTTTTTCACTCTGGTGCCAGATCAGTGTTTCTTAAAAGCATTTTAAATCATGTCCTTTAAAGCCTCTCCATTATAGTCAAGAAATCATTCAGACTCCTTCTTATCACTCGTGCCCTGTGGTCTGATGCCTGCCTCTCTTCGGCTTCATGAACACATACCGGCACAAGGTATTTCTTTTCAGGGAAATTCCACCGCCACACACATGCTCTTCCTAACACTTGACAGGTTTTAAACCTTTAAATGTTAGCACACACACACACACACACACACACACACAATTATATACTCCTAAGCCCTTCCATTGATTCTTTAAAAGTTTTGTCCATGGCTAAGCGAAAGCTCACTTGCTCTGAGACGTCTTGGCACTGATATTTCATTTAAATGCATTAGATATGTGCTGGGCTCACGAGTCATCACTATGCTCTGTTGAAATCCTTATTTTATTGACTGCCTCTCCCATTATATTGCTGAAGGTGAGAGTTTCCGAGCTGTAGCTTGTCTCCTTTTTTAGGTCTAGTATAACGCTCACGCAATGTTCATGAACCCTGAATAAAGAGAAATAGAAAGAAAATAAATCATTCTTGGTGCAAAAGATAGTGGAGCATTTCATTTTTATTAGCAATTGAGGAACCAGAAATGGTGGATCAGGTCCATGAATATCCGCAGGCAGGCAGGAAGCAGAGGAGGGGTGAATTCCTGAGAACTTTGTTTTGTTTATTTGTTTGTTTATTTTTCCTTTCCATCACAGCTGGCTGCCCTGACAAGAACTAATATTCTATAAACCTCCCCATCCTGGGAAACTTTCACTTACTTAAAACTGTGCTCTACCCTAAGGTAGACAATCTTTTACAACTTTTACCATTTTCCTCATTCTGCTTTTTAAATTAGCTGATTCAGAGTACAGTATGAGGTTCAACCTCAGCCAAGGAGGGATAGCTAAGCTCCTCTTACATTAGGGAATAAAGCCAGAGGCCACCTCACCTAGCTTTCTAGTCTGATGTGACATTTATGTTCTGGGGTACGTATGTTTCTGTGTTTGACAGCATGGGCTATGTAGTAGTATCTACTTTTTTTTGGTTAGATGGTTTTCTCTGTATGGTGTCAATCCTGCATATGTGTCTGTACCACGAGCAGGCCTGGTCCCTCAGAGTCTAAAGAGGGTATCAGATCCCCTGAAACTAGAATTACAGTTGATAGAGACCTGCCTTGTCAGTGCTAGGAATTGAATCTGGGTCCTATGAAGGGAAATTCAGTGTTCAAGACTGCTCAGTCATATCTCCAACCCTATAATGTTAAAAACAAACAAAAAAAATTGCGTGGTGGTGCACGCCTTTAATTCCAGCACTTGAGAGGCAGAGGTAGGGTGGATTTCTGAGTTCGAGGCCAGCCTGGTCTACAGAGTGAGTTCCAGGACAGCCAGGGCTACAGAGAAACCCTGTCTCGAAAAACAAAACAAGACAAAACCAATATTTCAATACTTTACATTCTACTCAAAAGTCAATCAATATGTATATTTTTCTCAATATTATTAACACACAATAACAATTCTAAATTTTTGAAAGCACTCAATGAATTGGCAGAACTATGTTTTTTATATATATTTTTCTTGTAGATAAAAATATTGGAGTTTTTTCTTTTTTTATGCTGGACTGTCTAGTCAGTCTTTCAACTTCTGGTTAGTGACTATTGGAATCTGAATGTTTTATAAGATAAACTATCACTTTTATCTCAGATAGTAAAGATATGAGTAAAATAGCACACTTGTTCTATTTTTCTAGATTGTTTGTATTACAAAACAATTTGGAATTGTTTGACTTCTATGTGTGCAGTTGTATGTTTCATGGGTAAGGTGAAGGGCAAAGTTATTACCATATTTCCATGCTTCTCGCTGAATGGTAGTTTTAATTTAATATCTAAGCATTCTACACATGTGTTAGAAATTGCTTGGTTTCCTTTGAAATGTTACTCTGAGCATGTGGCAAAGATAGATGCATTTTATGATAAAGAACATCGACGAGGAACAGAATAAATGAAGGTTATATACATTAAATATGTCAAAAATGTCACACTTCATCTTTTAAAAGCTAATAATCAATTCTGAATATAATTTAATTCAGATAATTTAATAGATAATTTAAGATAATTTAAGCACGTAGAATAAAAATAAACTTATAATAAGTTGCCCATCAGTACTAATATATGTGATAAAATAAAAAAGATATGCCGTTCAGATTCTTCTCCTTTGTGAGACCACCTCTTATTAATCAGAAAATGAACACTGTAAATAATATGAATTGGCATTTAAAGTAGCTTACGCGGATTGTCCATTCTGTCAAATATCAAATGGAAAATGTGGAAACGAGTCCTTAAGTAGAAATATAGTTTCCTTCCAACGACATCCCTATGAGTTCAGCTGAGCTCCTCTCTGCAGCCTGCGATTAATGGGCGCCATGTAATAAGTCTCAAAGTGGACCGAAAAATGTCCCCAATTGTAAGACTCAACTACACTGGCTACCTTATTTCCAGTGACCTCACTTCAACTGCTGTAAGAAAAACTTCAAGACTGATGGAAACCAGTGCACAGAGCCCGTTACTGCAGCTCTGCTTAGGGAAGACATCGTTTACCTAACACAGGTGGAGCCGTCTCACAGACCCACCTCTCCCTCGTTGTAGATTGTTGCCTGTGAGGTACATGGTTGCCAATGTCCTGAGGGTGGATGATCTCTTGGACTTTGAGTATTAATAGTATGATTTCCTCCAAGCTCTCTGCTTTGTCTTTTCAAAGGGTTCTTCCCACCTTCATCGTTTTCACTCTCCCCGGTAGTGCCCTGGCTTCTCTTTCTATTTCCCTAGTAATCTTGCTCTACACACACTACTTTTCCAGAGCCAATTTGTTTCCCAGAATGGAAAGGATTGCTTATCTCGGGGAGAGGAACTTTCCCCCAGGGAGCTGTTCTGGTCAGATAAGCAGACAGCTGCTGATTGGATGGAGCGAGCTTGGCTCAGCTTCCTCTTGGTCTAAGCTGAGCCCAGGAACGCAGCCACACAATGATGATGGGTAAGAGAAATGGAGCTGCAGCCAGAGCTGATAGCAGGAAAGGTTTGGGGCCGGGATAAACATTTCAGGGACTCTAAACTGGAATATATTTTGTTTGAATTGATCGTTTGTCACAGGTTTCTCTCTTTGGCGGCTCTTCAGCATATTCCTAGCAGTAATTCCAAAGGGCATTAGACAAGTACTGTGTCGCGGACCTGAGTTTTGGCAACATCAGTCTCCTTCAGAAAGCCCGCTTTAGTAGCAGCAAGTCTCCTGCCTGCCAGAGTGTCCTAATGCAGTCCTTTCATAAAAATTAGCCTAGCCTCTCGTTTGCTATATTTGCAGCATTTCGTAGTCAGCAGGACCTTTCAAAACGACAAGTTAAATACTTGTGGCTGGTTTCCTTTAGGTGTGAACCGAGAATTACAGTGAAAGAACTATTTGCCAGTCTTTCCCCAGTGAGGATGCGCCATCTGACCCTGCAGCTGTGTGTGGTTGTGAGCACATCTGCTGCAGGATAACCCTTGCGTGCCACTGCACTGACTGCATATGTAAAAGCTTAAACCCTGAGACCAATGTCTCTTCTACTTGCCTTTCACGGATTTTCTGTTTGTTTTAACTCTAGGATAATGTTATTACCCTATATGAGAAAGTAAGGGATTTTCCTAAGAAGGTCTCACGTTGCCATGTGAACTGGAATATTTTAGATATATCCATAGTCCTCATTCAAAAACGAGACGTGAGAGTCATTCGGAGACCTTGTTGAAACACAGATCGCTGACACCATCTTCACTCGAGGTGCTTTGGCATCCAAGAGTTCGGAGCACATTTTCTTGTCCTGCTCCTGTGGGTACCAACCTTTTAAGGTGTCTGGAATTGAGGGAATCGCCAGACAAATGCCCCAGCTGCGCAGTATGCCTCCCCATCCGCTGCGTTGTACAGTTTGCCGCAGCAATGAGCACTCAGCATCTTTCTGTAACTCTCCGCTCTTGAGCATCATCTCATAACCAGAGGGCATGCTTCAGCCTGGCTTTGTGAATTATAACCTTACCACATCTTGTATCTCAGGGATGGTGCACCGTGATGTTCTTGAGAGATCATGTGCTATGTACAACTTTGTGTCTGAGAAAGGTGGTTATGTCCTTTGAAGTAGACACGGTATTGTGAATTTGAGGGCCGCTCACTGAACTGGGTTTACAAGTCTCGGTGTTTCAGTGAATGGAGGCTCGGGTCTGTTCATGGTCAAGTTCAGGTGGTGGTATTCTATAGATTCCAAGTCTGGCTTGGGACTTAAAGCCTTTGCTAGCTTCTTGGGTACTGTTATATGAAAGCTACACACTGATTCAGTTCCTTTTTTTTTTTTTTTTTCTTTTAAAGAAAATCTCCTTGCGTAGTCTTGAGATGGCCTGATAAAGTCATTTCTTTACACAGAGACTTCGGATGAGGATCTTCGCAGCAGGTGTGATCTATCTGAGGAGAGTGGCTTTTGACAGTTTTGAGCTGCATCCTAGCCCCTTGTCATTTGTTAAGATAATTAACTACTGGGTACATGGAACTTGGAGACTATAATGGTCAGGACTTGAAGATGGATGCCAATTATGTCTTGAAAGATATTTAGAGAATAACCTTGAAGTACTGGAAGCAACTAGACTCTATGAAAGAGTCCTAGCAATCTTTGTAATTACGCTTTAAAAATCTTTGAAACACACTGATTGTTTGGAGATGTCATAATGAAACCAATTATTATGTGTAATTAATAAATGCAAATAAAATCACTTGAAATTCTCGACTGTATTGTACCTTTAAAGTCCACATTTAATCCATGTATTAAACAGGTAGCATTAACATACAGATGAGAAATGGAAGACGGGGAATTGGAAATTCAGTGTTTTAGAAGTTTTCATAACAAAAGGAATGTTGAAAAAGTCAGCAGAAATCTAACCAAGTTTCTCTCTGCTCATTCTCTACACACATAAGCAAATGAAGGTCCCTGGGTTCTTGTGGAAAGTCAGTGTAATAATATTCCCCCAGCTTTCTGGAGGTATAATTGGTGAATGAGAGTTGTACATATTTAAGGTGTAAAACATCATAATTTGATATATGCAAATTCCTCTTGAAATGGTTTCTACAATGCATCTGTTGTTTCGTAGTTTCTGTACAGGAGGTTAAAATATTTATGGTCTGCTCTCTTAGCAAGTTTCAAGGATACAGCAAAGTATGACTTATTGCAGTCACTCTGCTCCAGGATTTACCCACCTTGAATGTGTCACATCTTATACTTTCCAAAGATCTTCTGTTTTCCCATCTCTTCTTTTCTCAGACATGATAGTATCTGGAAAGTGAAACCATTTATTTAGGACCGCCTGACTTGCGATTCTCTACACTTAAGTACAGATCTCTCTTCCTTACAAAGACTTTAAAAAGCAGCTCTTGAGAAGATTCTTGTAACGAACATTGTGGGGCTTTGAAAAAAGAAGACTATAATGTAAGTAGAAATAAAATCAGTGAGTACCACCAGTGTAAGCGAGATATATATATATATATATATATATATATATATATATATATGTAAGCATATATATACACCATACACATACACCTATAAGTACATATACACACTGCACACATAAGCATATATATATACCCCACACATACACCCAGAAGCATATACACCACACACATACATACATACATGCATACATACGTGTATATATAGATCTATATATACACCCAGATGCACATATATATATACACCACACACATATATACATAAGTATATATATATATATATATATATGTATGTATATATGTGTGTGTATGTGTGTGAGTGTATATAAAACACATACATACAGAAGCATATATATGTATATATATAAAACACATACACACATAAGCATATATATATATATATATATACACCACATGCATATACATATAAGCCTATATACACACCACAAATATATACATAAATACATAAGTACATAAACTTGCCACATATGCTACATGCTTACACATAAACATACATATACATATGTACACAAAACATATACAATAGATGCCGCATACATACATGTACAACTTAGCATTTCTTTGCTATGATGAAACACCATGACTATGAACAACTTGGGGGAGGAAAGAGGTTGTTTCAGCTTACAGCTCTCAGGTCACATTGTGTCAGTGAAGGATGTCAGGACAGGAACTCAAGGCAGGAACTAAAGGAGAAGCCCTGGAGGAATAATACTTGTTCCCATGGCTTGAGCATCCTATCTTTTTTATAGCACCCATGACCACCATCCCTGGGCTGATACCACACACAGTGAGCTGGGCTTCCCCACAACAATCAGGAAAGTACCTTGCAGACTTGCCTAGAGGCAGATCCTAGAAAGTCATTTTCTTCATTAAGGTCTCTTCTTTCCAAATGGCTCTAGCTTGTGTCAATCATCGTAAAACTGTCCAGGACTATTTTATATATATATATATGATGTACATACAACACACACACCCCTTACTTAGGCAGTTTTCTGTTGCGTGGACATTTCAGAGTGTACTTACAAAAACCAAGGTGTTACCATTTGGTGGAATATCATGGGTCCAGCATTTGTAATATCTTCTGAATGAAACCGTTTGTAGCATATGACAACACGCATACACATACATATACACACACATACACTCACAACTTCACACACTCACATACACTCTCACAAACACACATGTTCTCACATACACACATACTCACATACATGCACATGCACTTATACACACGCACACACATACACACACACACTCTCACATACACAAATATACTCACTCACACACACTCATAACCACACATGTTCTCACATACACATATGCACACACAAATTCACACACACACACTCTCTCACACACAATATACTCACTCACACACACTCATACATGCTATCACACACAAACTCACACACACATACACACACTCTCACACATACATACATACTCTCTCTCTCTCTCTCTCACTCTCTCTCTCTCTCACACACACACACACACACTCCAATCTTGCAGTTAATCCATAAGCATCCCACTAAGTTGTGTAGCATTATGCCCACTTTGTAGATGATAACACCACAAAATGGAGATATCAATCAATGAGCCTATGGTTTCCCACTAGTGTGTCATTTTGCCTCATTAACTGTGGCCAGTGCAGATTCAATGCTTCCAAGGCCAAGTCCTTGCTGAGAGTGCTGGATAGGAGGCCCATTCTGTAATCTTTGACCTCGTGTTCCATAACCACACTGCTCACCGATCTTCTATTGTCACTACATCCCAAAGCATCACTTTCTCAATTTATCTTGTGAATGGCTTTCAATCTTGATGTTTTATAAATCTTCCCCCAATGAAGTATCCAAGTTGCTAGCACAGCTAACAGCCTCCTCTGTCAGCTTCTCCATCAGTTTTATGATTTCAGCTTCCCAATTTGTGGTCTTACCAATAGCCTTTTCCAATGGTTCCTTGGCGTTTCCTCCAGTGTTGTATTTTGCCAGGGCTGGAAATTTATTGCTTGCTGTTTTCTATCATACTATCTTTCTTGACATTGTTTTCTATTCAAATCTCTCCCCCCCTCCCCAGGAACCAAAATTCTGTTTTAAACAGTAACCTCTCCCTTAAGTTTCAGGATTCCAGTGGAAATATCTAATGGCCTACCCAGAGCTCCAATTATAATATCATGGAAATAACTATATTATCAGGGCAAAGTGGTCCCTACAAGGATGTCTGGACTTAGTTTCACCCTTTGTTGTTAATGTCACAGGTCTCACTCAGTTTCTTGTATAAGTACTTACCCTGGCTGTAAGTTGACACAAACCAGACACTTTGTTTGTTTTTTATTGGATATTTTCTTTATTTACATTTCAGATGTTATCCCCTCTCCTGGTCCCCCCCTCCTGTAGCCCCCCTTCACTTCCCCCCACCCCCTGCTTCTATGAGGGTGTTCCTCCTCCCACCCACCCACCCACTCCCACTTCCCTGACCTCGATTCCCCTATACCGGGGCATCTATCGAGACTTCATAGGACTTGTGTACAAGGCACTGTAATTGAGGAACTGAGTCCATCAGATTGGCCTATGCACATTTATGTGAGATATTTTCATAATTGCTAATTGGTGAAGGTGGCCCCACCACCATGGGCTGTGCCTTCTGTAGGCAGGGGGACATAGGCTGTATGAAAATGTTAACTGACTGGGTAAACCAGAGGGAGTAAGCTAGTCAGTAGTATTCCTTCCTTGTCTCTGCTTCATTTCCTGTCTCGAGGTTCTTACCCTGAGGCTTTGCTTTTGCTTCTCTGGATCTTATTTGATCACCTCGAAGCCTGATAAAGCCTTTCCTCTCCCAGGTTGCTTTCGCCAGTGTTTCATCAGAGCAACAGAAAGCAGATGGCTTCTTAGTTGGTCATCGTAGTTCTCTTAATGCTCTTCACCTCTTTGCTCCAGTTTATGTGGAGCCCTGGCCTTGCCAATGCTGCAGGAGTTCTCTAGCATTGAGCTAAATTCCCAGGCTTGCCCTGATGTTTTAACCACACACTAAGGTAATTCCATGTTAATGTCACACACAACACAAATACTTTTGAAGAGAAATCAAGTGAGACCTAGATTCCTGATCTGTTACCTTCACTGTAAAATGGGTGGGATGAAGACATTCTTTCTTACATGAGAGGCAATTTCATTCCTCAACACGTTCTGTAGCCTCTACTGTGGCCTTTTCCCATGTGTTCAAAACTGGAGCTCACTTCTTTAGCTCTTGGCACATTTTCTGCCTCAAATGCGCTTCTACCCTGAATGCTAAGTTCTCCCATTCGGATCATGCTTCCACTGTGTTCCCTCTAAGAGGACTTCTGAAATTCCCTCACTTAGCTTAATCATAGAAATGTGCATCGTTTTATTTGCAAACTACCACCAATAGGAAGTTGTTCTGCAGTGTTGCTCTTGCTTTAATGTTGGCGTGCACCTCAACTGAAATGCAAGCTACTCTCTGATTTGTTGGCTTATCTAGCTCCATTTTTTTCTCCTGCATGAAAGACTTACAATAGCATAACTAGATAATGAAAGGCAAAATATAAATTACTTTCAAAGCACAGATTGCATTATGAATGCATAAAGAACCACAACAAAGGCTTCTTCTCTCTAATGGGAAGAGATGATTGTGTAGGGTCATTAAAAAGGAACTCAAACTCCATTACATTAACAAAAGAAAAAAAAAAACATTCCCCTAATGTAAGGCTGTGAAGTCTCCTAGTAATTAAAACTATAGTGTTTACCCGTGCGCGGAGTCCTTAGAAACCAACCTAGTTTCCTTGTTCCTTTTTTTTTTTTTAAAGTAAGCTAATGTTAAATGATCACTGGCAAATGATAAATATGTCTTTCACTTAATGAAATAATGGAGCTAGCAAATGGCAGTCAGTGGTCGCTGAAATATTAGGAGAGATGTCTATATGGAACTCCTTAATGGAAGATTTAAATGAATAGATTTACTCATTATTAGCAATAATTCACATCACAGTTAACATTATTAAAAGATGGAAACACAGTGGTATATGTCTTCTGATATAATAGTGAACTCAGGAAAAATATCATTCCAGATAGCCACAAAATGTAGAATGGAATTAAGTCTCCATATATAACTGCCAGCTAATTAAATGTGAAGGAATGGAAGCCCGTGCATGGATATGTGGCAAGGATGCTGTGGAACACATTTTGAATGCAAATATGAGATGACATGCACTAGAAGCCAAATAATTCTGTTTCAAAATAGGAACTAGCTAATGGGAGTAACATCTACATGCTTGTGGGCATGGATGTGGTATGATCCTAGCTACAGAGAATGAACTGCTGTGTGAAGAATGATGGTGTGGCTCTTTGGTATAATCAAGAGAGTCACGAACATGAAATGTCCATATGAGCCAACACAATGCTTTACAGTGAACACACTTTTGTAAGGAAAGGGGGTACGGTGTAAAAGGAGTGGTGAAATTATACTAGGTGTATGTCATAGTTGACTTCAGTTGTCAACTTGACACAAACCCAGAGTCAACTGGGAAGAAGAAACATCAATTAATTAATTGCCCTCATGTGGTTGGCCATGTTTCCTTAATTGCTAATTGATATGGGAGATGCTGTCCCCGGGCAGGTGGTCTTGGAGTGTATAATAAAGTAGCTCAAAGAGGTCAGGAGTAAGCAGCCTTCCTTCAAGGTCTCTGCTTTAGCTCCTGTCTCCAAGTTCCTGCCTTCAGCTCTGGCCCTGGCTTCAGTTGATGATGGACTATAACCGGTAAGCCTAAATAGTCCCCCTCCTATACTAAATGTTTATCACAGTAGCAAAAAACTAGGACACTATGCTGATCAGTGACATAGTCATTTGTTAGCCTCACCATACAAAGCACATACAACTCTTTATACTTACATTCCTCCTCAAGTATGAGTGTGCAGTTGGCTGCCCTTTTAATCCCCCACTTTTACACAACCAATGACAGATGAAGTTAATTGAGACCACAATCATTACATACACACGAGCAATAGGTTATGTTGAGATTTTCTGGTTCCCACAATGTACTGGGTGATGAAATCTTTTTTTATCTCCATTATAACTCACAGGACCACCCTTGTATGTCCAGTGTGTTACTAACCAAAGCATTCGTGAATGGTACATACCTTTATGTGTGCAGTTCACGTGGACATGCGCACACCGCTGCTCCTCACGGTTCTATTCTCTGCTCTTTTGGGCCCTCAGACATTTCGTATAATTTTCCTACAAAGCATGAATGCAGAGATGTTCTGCCTATAGAACATTTCTAAAGAATAGGACAATGTGGCTAGATCTACAAAGTTATTCTGAGAATCATAGGATTCAGAGTTCATCTGATTGTGACACGTGACTCAGCAAAGCGTCGGCTTGCTTTTTGTAAAACGTATTGCCATTTACCACAAACACTACTCATTTCAAAAATTATAATTTTTGGTAGAATTATTTATCCTTTCTATGAAGCCTTTTAGTGCAACTTTAAATATCAGTAATTTAAATGTGTGCCTAGTTTTTTTTATAGAAACCAGAAAAGCAACTGTGCTTTTTAAAAATGCTAATTTACCCGCATTCAATCCCTGACTTTCTGATTAAGTTGGGTTAAAAGTTAACCATTATCTAGCTAGTAGACAACAGCTAACTTACATGTAAATATATGGCAATGGTAAACCCAATGTGTGCTGAAGTAAATTGTGTCTATCAAAATCCAGGCTTTGTCAGAGCTAAACTTGTGACTTGATTGATTTTTGCCACAGTTTGACAATGGCAGGCTGACTTTCCCCTTTCATTCCCTTCTTCCTTATCAAAGTGATGATAGCCCACAGAATCGCCATCTCTCTTCTCACTTTGATTCGTTTTCCTTGCTTCCCTTTGTCTCTAATCTTTTTACCAGGCTTCACCTAGGAAGCACAAATTGCATCCGAGCAGCGAGTGGTTCAGTGCAGGGTCTGAAGAGTCAAATCTTGCAAAGGAGAAGTTACAGCAGTTGTCATAACAGCGGTTCATGCTCACCCTGAGCTGAATACAAATGTATGATCATTCGTGCATAATTTTTATATTTGAGCGATTGTTATGCAAACTTGGTCTTTCTCCTTTGCTTCTTCCGGTATCAACCTAAATTTCAGAAATCAAATAGAGATTCTTCAAAGAATAATATGTATCTGGGATTAGGAGAGACTTCAGGGAATACACTGTGTACTCCATGTGTGTTCAGGAGACTGAGACAGGCAGCAGTGAGGAAGACTGTGGCAGACGTTTCCACACAGCATCTCTGGCCACATTGATGAGCAGCATACAAGCAGCATTCAGCCAGGGATGAACAGAATAATTCACTGTTGGACAGTCACCTGCTGGGGGTCATCTTCTGTGCAAGGTTGTTCTTCTGGCTTTCTTTTGTGTCAAGGGATCACATGAGATTCCTTTAGAGACTCTCTAGTTTTGATTAAAGTAGACACAAGAGGCTCAAATTCATGATCATGACTTCTGTATTAATAATCGTTTTTTCTCATTACAGCCATTTATAAATCATATTTAAATCCCACCCACATTCACAACCTTTTTGCTATAGTATTTCTCTCAGAAGTGGGCCGAAAATACTTGAGAAAAACTTCTCTCAAACTTCCAAGACAAGTGCAGACATTTGATACCAACCACAATTAATAAACCAGTACAAAGGCAGAGGAGACAGATATTTCCTTTCTAGCAAACTTCAGTTTGGAACTGGGTGTTCCACAAATCACCATCATATTAGGTAATTATTTATGTTTACTTTTGAGATTATAAAATAATTGCATTTCTACCTTTTTCTTTGAGGTTATAATTTTACATTTGAGTACATAATATTTTTGAATAACTGGGAACTCAAAACTTATTCTTAAATTAGTTTTAGCAACAAAATGCCCCAAAGTACTCATCTGTAATAAGAATAATATAATTTTACTTATGAGACCATTATATAATTATATTTCCCTTTTTCTTCATGACCTCTTTTTCTATTATTTTCCCCTTGTTTTTTCTTGCATGCATATATGTATATATATATACCTGCACACATACACACACACACACACACACACACACACACACACACACACACATTCTTAAATATAATTGAATGCTTTCAGGGCTAAGTGTTTGATATTAGATAATCAATTGCTGTGCCCTTTCTGGTGAAGACAACTTCTCATGACTCAATTGAAAGGTATTTTCCCACTAATATGGTTTGCTTCAAGAAACACATACAATTTAGAACCAAAGGACCATGAGCATTAGTCAATGACAGAGAAGGTTTCAAACAGAACGTCCACTATTACCAGGGTATGTGCCTGGTGGTATTTACCTGTGAGAATACACACAGCAGTTGTCAACCTGAGACATTTTTGAGAGCTGATGTTATCTGGACCAGCAAGTTGTTCTTCAGTCCTAAGGAAGAAGGTCTAGAAGATAAGAGACCGGAAAGACAGACTAGGTGAGCTTGGGAGGTCTTGCACAGCTATGTCTTATGCCAAGCAAGTTTATTAAGAAGCTGTTATACACTATTTGTGGGGAAAATGGGACTAAGTCAGCAGAAACTATCACATAATGAGATGAAATCAACAAGCTAATCAAGCCACGTTGCACATCCGAAGCCCAGGAAGTCTCAAGGTTGTCAGAGATTAAGCACACAGTAGCCTTGGGGCTGAAAACAATAGCATCTTAGAGTGGGAAGACCTATGTTTTAGGATCTGAAGCTCCCCAAAGGCCCTGGCCCCAGGCAATTACTGGCTCTGCCAATCTTGTGGTTGGTTTAGAGAGAAACAAGGGGGGGATTGTTTGCCCTCTTTCAAGGCTTATTGTTTAGGTCTGGCTGACTCCACACAGTCAAGTACAGATTTTTTTTGTCCCATTACTCCACTGCCTGCATTCAGGATTTTGTGGAACTCACTTCCAGTCCCTCTGATGGTATAGGTTATCAGCAGCCTCTTCATGACCCACCTTATGAGTTGCCATGTTAGTATAAGCTGCCAGGTGTGGCCCATATCCACAGGGTGGGGAGCGATGACATCCCCTCAGCAAATCCCAAGAGACATTTCTGTTTAAGGAAGACGGAATTCTTTGCTACTGTATCCAGCACAGGGGAGACGTCAATGGATTCCATCTGCCTGCAGTGAGCTTTCCGTGACAACTCTATTTACACTGGATAAAAAAAAAAAAAAGTCACAGAATGTGTGATCGACTCCATGCTACGGAACACTGCTGCTTTCTCAAGACCTGTTGGATCCCTTCAAGGCAAATCTAATTTCATGCTAATTAGATTGTTACTACTTTTTAAATCTGTCTTTCCCAACTATAATCTAGATAACAATAATCAATACTTAACCAGTTCCACCATTTCTACTATAAGATCCAACACACAGTAGGGATGCAGAATCCTTTTAGAATGAATGACTTCATAGACCATTAACTCTGCTTTACAGCAGGAAGAGGCTGAAACCTTTGAAATAAATTAATCTTCAGAATCCTGCTGGGTGTCTGACACATACAAAGCCTACAATTAGTGTGTTTAATGACTGAAAATGGATTAAAGAGCTCCCTATCTTACATTCAGGCTCAGAGACCTTAAGGGATTAAGATGTTAGACTTCTTAGGAAAGATTTTATGAAGCTATTAGTTGTATTGAATTTATAATTTCATGTAAAGTGTTCTGATTCAACATTTTAAATTTCCTACTTGTTCAGACATAAGGATCATCACTGTAGGTAGAAGTCGTAATAAACTTAGCAATGACTTTTGAATGTAAAGATCACGTCATTTTGCCAAGTTTACGATTTCAGAAGTCACCTCTGCTCTCTGAACAAGAATTTATTATTAATTTATTAAGTGCTTCAGGCAGTAAGGGGATCAAACCCAGAGGTGTCTGTGTGCTAAGCAACTACTGTACCACCAAGCTTTAATTTTCTGTTTTTAAAAATATCAAATAGGAATAATTACATAGCATGAACAAAGAAGATTCATGAAAGCAACCACTTAGTGTTTGCTTTTAAGTAGTAAATGCTTAAAAATGTTTGAAAGTTTTAATTGTTTTATTAGTGCGTGTGTGTGTGTGTGTGTGTGTGTGTGTGTGTGTATCATACATTGTATGCTCAGGACAGAAGGCAGCTTTAGGGAGTTAGCTCTTGTCTTCCCCCTTGATGTGGCAGGGTCTGTCTTGGTTTTGCTACAGTTTAGCCACGCTTGTGAGACTTTGCCCAGATTCCTTATATCTCCCTCACATCTTATCACATAACTCTTTGGATTGTAGATACTTGCTACCACACATCTTTTGTGCAGGCTTCAGAGATTGTATGCGGGAGTTTTTGCGAACATGGGGCCAGCATGGTAACGGCTTATACAAGGAAAGAAGGAAATCTGCCTCACCACAGCCCAATAGCCTGTGTTGGTTCAAATTTCTGGAGTCTAACCCAAGGCAGTTTATTTTAGGCATATTTAAAGACACTAAATTTTAGAAACAAGTTGCCTGATGCTAATTATCACAATAAAGCTTAAGGTGTGATTATATTGGAACTTTTTTACAAAGGACATGCAACTGCTTCCGTTAATGGCTTCTATAACTTAAGGGCTTAGTGGAGGATCTGGTGTGGTCTTCTTCTACCTAAGAGACAACCCCATGCATTTAATGATCCTGGCTTCTCTAGTGATTATCTGTGTGCAAAAGGACCTTGTGACTTCTACAATAGTAGGTCATTGGGGTTCTGGCTCAAGCATATTCACTCATTGTGATATATATATATATATATATTTTGGCTATAAGAAGTCTTTTTAAAAGAACTCGTCTAATATACCGCAGGTGACCTGCTGTCTCTTTATTCCTCGTGCCCTAGTAAGGCTACTGGTCATATTGGGTGTAATAGTTTAGAAATTGTGCCGCCATTTGTTTCCAGCCATTATGACAATGTATGACATGTGTGACATAGTGACGCATGTACATGTATGTGTTATATAGGTACAAGAACAACATTTGCCTCTATTATGCTTCACTGTATATATCTGGTAGCTTCTCAGAATCCTTTCAACTCCGCATCTAGACAAACAGAAGATGAATTTGCCACAGTTTATGTCAGCACTACACATGTAGCCATGCATTTCTCTTGTTAAGGGTGTAGATAAGAAGAACTGTGATTTTAGTGCTTGGTTGAGGATCTTGACTCTGAAGGCAGTCATCCATTCACAGGACCCACCCCTCCACACTTGAGACAAGCATTCCTGAGACACTCCTACTAGAGGACTTTGTCAGATACACCTCAGCTGTCTATTTGGGACATTTTTTTTTTTTGACAGCTTGAAAACATGGTTTTATTTATTCCACTATGAAAATTATGCAAACAGAATCACAGACTTCAAATAACTCAGCCGCCCACATAAATCAAGCTAAAGTCAGTGAAAGACAATATTGAAAGGGAGAAATTGATATAAAGCTTCGTGGTACATTTTTGAATAATGAAAGTTTAATTTTTATTTTCCTTCTTTAAAAACACTAGCTCATAGTTCTAAAACACTGCAATGGGAAATTGAAAACTGTTTAAGGGAAAACTAATATTGTGAAATAAACTCACTGCTGGGATCCCCGAATTTAAAATCCTCAAGACGTTACACTTGTTGATTGCATGGAATTCGAAGAAGTCTCAGAGTCAAAGTATGTAATTTTTTATAAAGCTCGCTATGTGCCGAACTTACACACATGACTTAGCTATTGGGATATATTCATTATTACACGAACTTGCACTGTGCTGAGCTGCTAGCAAGTCTGTCAACATATATTTAAGGGAGGTTTGACAGCACAGCTCTGGGACTCAAAATTAACTGCCATCCACACTGTCGTAAGTCCAATTTTACAATGGGAGGAGCTAGCAGTACTTAATTTTGGTGTTCAGGTCATTAGAATCGCAAGGATGGGGGAGAAGAAAACAAGAACAAGCATTCACCTAACCTCAAGTTATTTCTCTGAGATGTTAAGGTTTTAGCAGAAATATTACTTAATTTAACAGGTTTAGATAGGATAGGCTACAGACTAGAAATAACTTAAATAACAATAATTATAACAATAACACAATCTAAAAGCCTCATACAAGTAACAGACACCCTGTTAAAGAGACTCAGCAGAGCTCAACTGAACATAGTGAAAACCAGGTTACAAAAATGTAGCCATGAATTATGTAAGAAACAAAACACAGGAGAAATTTTTACAAGAGTTTCAGTTTGATGTCTTCAATGTATAAAGATGTAAGATAGTTTATAACCTAGTGTCCTTGCAGCGGAGCTGGTGAGATGGGTCACTGGGTAAGGACACTTGCTGACAAGCTTGGCTACTTGAGTTTGAACCCCTGGATCATAGGATAGAAGGAGATAACCAACAGCCACCAGTTATTCTATGACCTCCGACTGCAAATTATGGCACATTAATGACCCCCCAGCCCCACACACAAAATAAATAAATAAATATCTGTTTTAAAATGTGCTAAAGATGCTTTTGTTTGAAATAAAATAGCAAAGAAAAGTCGTGAAAAGTTCTTGGTGTAGAAATAAAACATCCCCGCTGCTCCAGCAACAACACAAAGCAGATCCAAGACATCATTGTCTAAGTCTTTTAAGACTGTAAAGTGGGAATGTCTGATTTACTTACACCCATGGATTCATGAATGAGAAGGGAGGACTTACAGAAAAAAGAGAAAGCAATTCAAATCTCAATTTTAGCACTACCAACCTGAGAGTCAACCCCTGGCAGTTGTGAAGAGAGATGATTATGCATACTGGCAACGGCTGTGTTCCTACTTCAGCAATGAAGACCTGATGTTGGAGGATGAAGGTGCTCTGCTAACAACAGCTTCCCTCAGAAGTCCCAGCATCTCTGGTGGGTTGTGTGGTGACGGTGGGAGGCACCGGGTTAAGGGCAGGTATGTACCAATTCTTAATGCTTTCTGAAGAGGTCTGTCTCTCTCCCATACAGTCATCTATGACGCCTGTTTGCCTTACACCTTGGCTACCTGGACAAGGTGTTTGAAGGCTCCACGGGTGAGAGGTCACAGCTGAGGGAAACATAGACAGATGGTGAGACATTCTAAAGACACTAATCCTGCTTTGAGCCACATTTGATCAAATTTTTGATGACCTTCTGAGTGAAAGCTTGCAAATTTGCAGCTTGCCAGGAAGAAACAGTAGGGTTTTTGTTGTTGTTTTTTTGTTGTTGTTGTTTGTTTTGCTTTTGCTTTGTTCCTAAAATCTACCAGAACTGGCCCCTCGGTGACTCAGTTTGAACTATTAAGTGTTGAAAGATTTTACTCCTGTTGTTTGCCTTCTTTGACTTGGTTTGGTTTCACTTTTGTCCCTCAGCACTTCTCCCACTTCTCCATATAGAAGTTGTGCTGTTCAACACAGCAATGAAGACCAGAAAAATATTTAAGGATATAATAAATGTATTACCACTTAAAATAATCTCTCAGTTCTTGTTGGCTTAAATGTGACCATGCCTTCTGTACTTTGTCATAAAAAGGTGGTTTTCTGAGTGACTACATTGGTGAGTGTCAAAATAAGAATTTTTAGTACATTACTGTTAATTTACTTGAAATTAAACACACACACACACATGCACACACACACACACACACACACACACACTCACTCACAAGAACAACAAAAAAGAAGGTACCGTCTGCAATACTCTCCACTTTATCTAATAGGAAGCACATGGAAAGTTAGCTGATGGATTTGAGGATGGATTCAGGCTTGGTCACTCAGTCAGGGTTTCTATTCCTGCACAAACATCATGACCAAGAAGCAGTTGGGGAGAAAAGGGTTTATTCAGCTTACACTTTCCACATTGCTGTTGATCACCAACAGATGTCAGGACTGGAACTCAAGCAGGTCAGGAAGCAGGAGCTGATGCAGAGGCCATGGAGGGATGCTCTTTACTGGCTTGCTTCCCCTGGATTGCTCAGCCTGCTCTCTTATAGAACCCAAGACTACCAGCCCAGAGATGGCATCACCCACAAGGGGCCTTTCCCCCTTGATCACTAATTGAGAAAATGCCTTACAGAAGGATCTCATGGAGGCAGTTCCTCAACTGAAGCTCCTTTCTCTGTGATAACTCCAGCCTGTGTCAAGTTGACACAAAACTAGCCAGTACAGTCACCCTCCTATTAATATTTGAAGCTCACTGGTTCTGGTTCCATTTCACTCCTTTCTTTGACACATCAGATATGATTCTGAAATGTTGACTTCTATCATTGGGGCAATAACAATAGAAAAACCAAATCAAACTGATCATTCCCCATCAGGCCTGTATCTGTGTTTAAAAGGAATCTGGATCCTGGAGTCCTGCTGTATTCTCTTACCCTTTTCATCTGCTTTGTAAGACTCTAATGCTTCTCTTGAGAAAATATGTCTATTTCTACTAGTTTACCTCTTAATGTTTTCAATGCTATAAGTGATTCGTAGAGGGAGCTTAGTGCCCTTGGCTATCCTGTTGTTATGAGTGAACTTCCTGACCAAAGTCTATCCATTGTTTCTTGATCCCAATGATACTTCATTCAATACATGTGTTGTTGGTTAAGTTTTATAGTGACTTCATTTAGCTTTTCATCCAAGCCATCATGTGATGAGAGTTAGCTATCCTTTCTCAGTTATTCTCCATTTTTAAGCTCTACTCTGTGTGTAGGTGAACATGTTCTGAGTAGTAGCACCAGTGTTCATTATTTCCAATACTCAGAGTGGCAGGAGAAGGATGAGAGAAGACTTTAGTCTGTTTACTCTAACCAACGGCAGAGATTAGTTAGTTTAGTAACATCTGAATGTATACATCAAACATCTTGGCATGTGAGAGGTTCAATATTAAGACTATGCAGTGTTCGGTGAAGGTCCACTTTCTGGCTTGCCAATGACTATCTTACCTTCTGTTCTTATATGAGAGAACTGGACAGCTAGCTTCAAAATATCCTTTTACAAGGACATCAACTTAATTCATGAGAGTTATATCATTGTGCCCTAATAAGCTTCCAAAGACATCACCCTCACCCTTTGGGGTTAGAGTTCAAAAGGAAATTGGGGGTAACACAAATTTTCAGTATGTTGCAGACAGGAGTAAATCTAAGAGCTCTAGAAAAATCAATACAGATTAGCATTTTATTTTTCTTCTCTTCTTATTCATAGCCTAATTTTACAAATTGGGACTTGGGAAAAGGGCTGTGAAGAGTTTATCATGATTCCATGGCACCCTGCCTTCTGGGAAAGGTGTCTCCTGTCCTATAACGATGTCCTCTGAATTGAAATATTCCATCTTGGAGCTCATAAAATTCAGGAAGTAAATATAAGCTTATTAGACTCAGGAGAAAAACAACTCACAATTCTAAGAAGTTCCTAAAACTTACAATAGTTCTTCCACAAGGAGATCCAAACAATAATCACTCCTGTGGAGAGCAGGCTTTTGCAGATGCTTGCAAGTCATGTATGGAGATGGAGGACACAGCTTTTGTGAGATGTCAACCATGTTGGGGTAAGCTTTGCAGTGGTATAGCTACATTTGTGTTATCCATATTACTGTGAGTTACCCCTCACTCATGCTCAGTAATTATCCTTCAAAAACATTTGTTTCACCAAGTTGGAATTAATTGAAATTGTAGTCCTTCCCTTATCTGAGGTAGACAGATATTTCTCTATGTTTCCCCACTTGCACAGAAATTACACAAATAGTTCCATATATTTTAATATTTAAAGATGGACAATGTTCAGCAGATACCATGTTAAAAAACATCTTCTCCACCGCTAGTTAACTGTGAGAGTGTAAGTAAGAAGGTTTACAAGGATTAGTACCTCTAGTTCACTGCATCTGACAGTGTAGCTATAATCTCCATTCCTGCTAAGATAGACAGGCAGCACACGGAGACACAGATTCATAAGAACATGTATTTATTATAGAGATGGTTATTTTGAAGATCCCAGGAAATCTCTTTTGTTAATTCTTAAAAGATACAGATTCTCAGAAATACTACAATTCAAAAATTGCTTTATATATTTAATTACTTGGAAGTTATAAGAATTTTGTGTATGTATGTCTGTGTGTATGATCCCTTAAATTTAACTGAACTGTTAAGTTAGGACCTTACACATGTTAGGCAAATGCTTTTTCTGCCAAACTAGTTCAGAAAAAATACACTTTTATGTTTTTATGTGTGTTGTTGATATTAATGGTGTTCCCCGCCCCCTTTCTTCCCCTTCCTTGGGACTATTTTGGATAACAAACTCTGTATGCCATATACATCCTTTGTAGATTCTCAGTTCACATTGTTATATAACATATTCAAAGAGACTGTAAACACTTCATGTTTCTCAGATACTTCAAATGACTATTATTATTTTTTTATTTTTATTTCCAAGAAAATCAATAACCACCCAAGTTCAGTTCAGGAAACACCATTCTATCCAACTAGGAATTGCCTTGGTATTTAAGGCATTAAAAAGTTATTTCTTCTTCTTTTGAGTCAATTTTAGCAAACTAGGATGAGTTACAAGAAAAATGTTCCTTGTCTTCCATCTATCTGTAAGTATGTACATGTCATTTTTTTACTGAATAAACATAAATTTGTATAGGCATACATACAAACACAGCTTTATGTTTTTGATATATGGTAAAATTTGTTGTTTAAATCTAGCAATAGGCTTAGTGCATTAATATTCAAAGAGAAAAAGACAGAAACATGCTTGCTGCTTACTCTAAATTATTATCATTGGTATTTGAGAGCAGATGTATTTAACAAGCACGAATTAGTGGGAATATATTCAGTTTTAACCTACATTGAGAAGTTAAGAATAGAAATGTTATATAAACACACTCATGCATGCATACACAAATGCACATACACATACATGCACACACACAGATCGAAATATTACACACACACACACATACACACACACACATACACACATACACACACACAAACACACACACACATACACACACACACATACACACACACACACACACATACACACACGCACACACACACACAATCTGTACCTCAGACACACTTCTTCCTTCCCTAAACAGTCATAGAGAAAGATGTTGAATCCAACATGCCTTATTTTCTTATTATTAAGTAACATTTACTTCATTTTATTTTCCAATGTCAAAAATCAATGAAATATTTATGTCAGATGGAAATAATATTATACTCTCCAATTTTTCTCTCATGCATTAGCTGTCTGACCTACATATTATAATTTATTTCTAAGGCTGTGGTGGCACTGAGGAAGACCTATTCAGGATGGGGAGTGTGTAGGCAGTGTGTAGGCAGTTTCTCACAGTACTGAGAAAACTGGAAGTTCCATACTGGGGAATATCCCACAAGAGGGGTCTGATTCCTTGAGTATTTATATACTGTGGAAGGTGAAAAGGTTAATTATTTGTTACCTAGTAAGAAATGTTTTAAATTGTTTTATTTTTCATGGTGATTAATGAGGAGGACCAAGTTCTTCAGGTTGAGCACATGTCCAGGTCTCAGCATTGGCATCACCAGCCAGCACTGAGGTCATGGAAGTGGAGCAGCGCTTTATTCCATCACAGCCTATTGACTGTACCTTAACAATTCCAGCCTGCATTTGCATCACTATCAAGAACTAGGGCTATGTCCTGAGGTCTAGGTGCTTCGGTTATATGTCCATGGGAGGAATGGTGCTGATGATGCAGTAACATGACTTTTAAAATCCTTTGAGACTAGGACCAAACCAAACCAAACCAACCAACCAACCAAACAAACAAACAAACAAACAAACAAAACAAGACACACACACACACACACACACACACACACACACCCCTCGAGGAATTCACTTTAGTATCACCATTTCTTCCGGGAATGCATTTTGTTTGTTTGTTTGTTTGTTTGATCATTTTCACACGATAGATACCATTGGCCATTTTCCCTCCTATCCAATGCACCGTTCTTACAGACCTTCCTTCCCTCTGTTTTCCCTAAGGGTGAGCACATGAGCCGGGTACTTAGAGTTGGTCTTAATTAAATGTCCACGAGGCAGTAACCAGAAAAAACATGTTACTTTCCTTTATCACCATGACTTAGATAAGAATTTTTAATATTAAGTGGAGAATCAGATATAACTTCTTATCTATGTAATTAAATGTGACATTAACATTTGAGATAAACACATAAGGTCATATTTTTCTTAGTATTTTTTTTTTAATGGCGAGATGACTGATAGAGCAGCAAGCTCTATGAGGATGGATCAGATCATGAAACCGTCTGGTGATGGAGCAGAGAGCCTAGCAAGGGAAGTTGGATTCAGTGGAGAGCTACAGGAGGTTGCTGTGGCTTTCAGTTCCTAGTCTGTTGGAGCACTTTGGTGTTATGAAGGGCTCTGATGCAATAAATTTTGCAGAAATTAAATGAAATCCATAAAATTTGGGAAAAGGCACACGGTGACATTTTTAAAACCATAAGAAAGCCAACCATTGTATAAAATAGGGATTTGAAGCTAGACCATTTGATATCTCTGTGCACGATAGCCAAGATGATCCTTTTTTATGCGTTTTATATTAGTATGTGTAACATGTCATGAGTATAAAACACAGGAGATAAATACACAAGAGGGTGGTGTTTTATAGTAGAGAAAGACATATGTAACTCTATATTAAATACAGTCAATATAATAAATGAGGAGTCCAATGTAGACTGTGGATTTAATATGGTATTAGCGTTCCTTATGTACTAGTAGATGTACAACACCCTCAAATCTAAGTTACACAAGACAATCTTTTAGATTGATACTCTCAGATCACTTATTGATTTCCTATGATCTAGCCTGGGAGTCCCAGATCAACACACTTACAGAAGAAGGACAGGGAAGAGGGGGGTCACAATTGGGGTCATCGTTAGAGATTAGTAATCCCAGCGAAGAGGATGGCCAGTGATAAGAACCATGAAATGCTGTGGGAAACACATGCCCTTTCCCTCTTGTAATATAAATTAACCCTTCATTCTTAGAACAGGAAAGGGACTTAAAGGCTTCTCCACAGCACAGAGTTAACCTGGATAAAACCAAGACTCAGATAAGAGAACTAAACTTGTTGTAAGGACAGTACAGTCATATTTCAGAGTCATTAGACAATATGATGTTTAAATACTTAAAAATTACCCTAAACAAGAATCAAGGTATAGAAGAAATAGGATGACCTATGTCTGAAGATATATGAAGAAATTTATTTGATTCAGTTAACAGAAATATTATCAGAAATTTATTATACAATAGGCATACAATGATCTAAACTTTCTTATGTAAAAACAAAAGAGAAAAAAAAAGACATTGTTTGAAGCCAGTTAAACTGTTAGATTCTTAGTGTACTTCCTGTTGTATCATTCATAATTGATGCAGAGTTCTGTGGTAGTAACTTATACCATGTACCTAGCAAGGTGTTTCTATCCTTACCATCTCTCACTTCTATCAGGCAAAGATAATAAAGACTTGAATTATTTTTATTAAGCCAAACTTACATTTTAAAAAATTGTAAAATGGTGATAACCCACTTGGATCTTACCATATATTAGGAAATTTGCATGGTGAGAAAAAATATTCAAAACCATGTGATAACCTTCAGTTATTTTTTATGAATTCTTTATAAGAGAGATATTATTAGCAGGAGACGCCATGCCTCATTATTGTAAATGTGAGGTTAATGTACATGGACACCAGGTTCTATACACACAACCTTTAGTATGGATGTATGCGTTTGCAACGTGAGAACTCCCAGGGGCAAACTTGTGTGCATGTGGAGAGAAAGGCTTCTTTATTTCACAATATCACATTGAAATATGTCAAGCGCGGGGACTGAGGCTAGCAGGGCTGATATGTGTTCTGAGAATAAAAGAAACATAAATTGCTAAGGCTCAGGAACATGCCCATTCTATGAATAGAGATTGGCTTAGCCGCCGAGGGAGGCGAGTTACTCGGACTTCTGGTGACACGCTCCACTCTTTACTTTACCAAGAAAAAGGTTTGGAAAGCAAACTATTTGAAGTGTTTTCCCACAGGTTTCCGAAGAATATCAAACCCATCAAGCATCACATTTATTTTAGATGCTCACTCAACGCCTCGGGAACTTCTCAGCCCTAATGTCATTGGACGCACCTGTCATCTTCCTCTGCCTTTGGCTCTCAGGCTATCTATGCCTTTAAGGTAGGTCACCTTTCTTTGTTATTCTGCTTCTTTATAAGTTTGAAAACTAAAGTTGAATTTGTCTTTTGCTCTTTTTTTTTTTTTTTCCCCTCGCTCTGCCTAGTTTCTACTATAGGGTCAAGATGTTAACTTTTAATCTTATTCAAAATTCTCCACATTTAACCATTCAACCATTTAACTATATAACATTTAACCCTATAAATATTGTATGTTAAAATAGTCCATCATATTTCATTAAGCTGTTGTTTAAGGGAGAGGGGTGAGGAGCTGGCTCAGTGGTTAAAACGGCTTGCTGCTCTTAGGGACACCACAAGTCTGGTTCCCAGCATCCAAACCGGCTCCTTCACAATTCCAGCTTCAGCTCTGGGGGGATCTGATGAATTCCTCTGTTATCCCTGAACACCCACATATATGGGAATAGATGCATACATACACATAAAACTATTTGACTAGCCACCAGCCTAGCTAGCCAAGTATCAGTTTGTAGTGTCTTTGAGTCAGTGCTCTGTAACTGTGAGGCAGCACCATGATCACCCTTATAAAGGAAAGCAGGAAACTGGGGTGGCTCACTGTCAGACGTGGAGTGCATTGTCATCATAGTGGGTAGCATGGCAGCATGCAGGCAGTCATGGTGCCGGAGAAGGACTTGAGAGTTCTACATCTGGATCCACAGGAATCAGGAAGAGAGAAACACAGAACCTGGCTTGAATATTTGAAACCTCAAAGCCCCAACCCCAGTACTATATATCCTCCAACAAGGCCACATGTCCTAATAGTGCCACTCCCTGGTGACTAAGCATTCAAATCTATGAGCTTATGGAACCCAGTCCTTACTCAACCCACTACAAGAAGCCAGGGTGAAGGGTATGCCTGTGCCAGTTAGGTTGAAAAGAACAACATCCAAAAAAACCTATAGAGGGCGACTGATATAATTTTTAAGAGTATTTTGAGTTTTTTCTATGATGAATGTAGCAACCATGCTCCACACTACGTTGAAATTTTAAGTCAAACTTCTCCATGAAGAATGCTATCATAGTCCCTGTGTGTGGTGTGGTGTAATGTGGTGTGATGTGTTGTAGGGTGTGTGTGTGTGTGTGTATGTGTGTGTGTCTGTGTTCATGTGTGTTGACACATGAATGTGTGTGTTTGTGTGTGTCTGTGTGTGGTTATGTGTGTCTGTGCATGAATGTGTGTGTATGTGTGTGTGTCTGGGTGTGTGTTCATGTGTGTCACATGAGTGTGTGTGTGTCTGTGAGTCTGTGTGTTTGAATGTGTCGACACATGAATGTATGTCTGAGTGTGTACCTGTGTGTCTATGCATAAATGTGTGTGTATATGTGTGTGTGTATGTATGAGTGTATGTGTGCATCTCTGTGTTCATGTTTGTTGACACATGAATGTGTGTGTGTGTTTGTGTGTGTCTGTGTGTGATTATGTGTGTCTATGCATGAATGTGTGTGTGTATGTGTGTGTCTGGGTATGTGTTCATGTGTGTCACATGAATGTGTGTGTGTCTGTGAGTCTGTGCTTGAATGTGTCGACACATGAATGTATGTCTGTGTGTGTACCTGTGTGTCTATGCATAAATATGTGTGTGTGTGAGTGTGTTTGAGTGTGTTGCTACATGAATGTATGTCTGTGTGTGTACCTGTGTTTCTATGCATAAATATGTGTGTGTGTTTGAGTGTGTTGATACATGAATGTATGTCTGTGTGTGTAGCTGTGTGTCTATGCATAAATATGTGTGTGTGTGTGTGTGTGTGTGTGTGTGCCTACCTGTGTGTGAGTGTGCTTACATATGCCTGTGGAAGTCAGAGGACAAGTTGCAGAAGTCGGTTTTCTTCAACCATGTGAAACCTGGAGACCAAACTCAAACTGCCAGGCTTGGCAGCCAGCTCCTTACTGAAGCATCTCACCAGCCCTAACATTTAGTCATTTCTGACAGGAAGTAGAAAGCAGCTTTCCTGATTCCTTCCCCAGGGTGTTTCAATCCTGGTTGAGGAGAAAATGAGTTGTTCCTTGGGTTCACTATGCAAGGTGGTGTCTGGCTAATGTGCTTTTGTTTTATTATTCTAGAAAGAATTCCAGAAACCTCCCAAGGTTAATCAGGTACACCCGAGGCACCATCGGGACTGCAGAATCTGATTATTATTCCTGTGGCTGCGAGGCCAGCTTCCTCAACCCACTGTAGAACTGCCTTTGAGGGAAAGAACATGATCAGAGTCATGTCCGTCGACGCTGAGCTGGTCCCTGCCAGTCCCAGGCCCTGAAGGGCAAGAGAAGCAGAAAAGTCAAATCACCAGGATGCATTTTCCTTTATTCAGATTAATAGATGGTCAATAACGCAAAAAAAATGCTTAATAAACATATCTTATGTAACGGGCTACTCAGAAAAAAAAATAACAGAGAGTTTATTTTGAAGGGAGAATAAGAGGCTGCAGGTGCTTTGAGAGTGTGGTCAGAACAACCCTTTTAAGATTCAGACTGTCACACTCTAAAAGGAGCAAGTTGGGAGCCATTAAGGTTCTATTGCTATACAAAGGGATGCTGGAGGTCATTGTGTTGTTGTTTTTTCTTTTATTTTTTTTTTCTTTTGCTTTCTTTCACTCGCATTTAAAATATTCTTCTAGCAATAGTCTCCAGTAACCTAACTAAGTTCAGACTCACTGTGTACCTGAGGCTGGCCTTGAACTTACAACCCTCCTTCCTCTCCCCTCCTAAGTGTTATGATTATAGGCATGCACCAGCACAGACAATATGTTCTTCATGTAAAATTCCATTTCTGACTTGTGTGCCAAGTAGAGACTAAGTCGATTCTTACAGTAAACCAACACTGAAGAAGGCAAAGGAGAGAGGAGCCTGTTCTTAAAAGGGCTTCACAGTTTAGTTGATGAGAATTGTTTATTGTCTTAGGGTTTCTAATGCTTTAACAAAGCACCATGACCAGAAGGCAAACTGGGGAAGAAAGGACTTATTTGGCTTACATTTCCACATTTTTGTTTGCTGTTCATCACCAAAGGGTCAGGACTGGAACACAAACAGGGTAGGAATCTGGAGGCAGGAGCTGATGCAGAGGCCACAGAGGGGTGCTGTTTATTGGCTTGCTCCCCATGGCTTGCTCAGCCTGCTTTCTTATAGAACCCAAGACCACCAGCCCAGGGATGGCCCCACCTGGTCCTACAATGCCTCTATCTCCACAGAATGATGTTTTTTCAGAGGACACTGGCTCAGACTGAAAAAGAAACTTCAAATGACCTCAGTTAGCATGTGTGGGGCTCCTGGTTCAACTTTTAAGTAGAAAACAAAACCAAAGAAAACCAGCAATCACACCAAACCCAAAACAGAATTACAATTTCATGTAAGCAGCAAGGATGTGGCAATCAGCCCCCTTTCTCCAGTTGACTCTACAAAGAAGCAGAGTCATAGAAGAAGGAAGATGTGCTAAGAACCACTCAGAACGGGAGCACTTGAGACTTTACCGAAGTCACCAAGTAGTTTCTACCTCCAGATACCATTTTAGCGGTACAGTGAATATGTCTGTGGCTTAAATAGCTGATATTTGGATTTTATTTGGTAGGCATTAAATTAGTAGATATTAAACCTGTTATCAAATTACTTTAGCTTCTTATTTCCTCTTCAAGCTCTTTCCTAAAATTGTTTTTACTTCTTTAACACACTTATTCTTACTAGGCATAGTCAGTACCCCCAGTACCCGTTCATATGCGAGGACACTGGAATGCGCAATGGAGGGACACTCTCTAAATCTTCAGAAGCTTTGTAAAGTGCATCAGAGACCTGACCTGAAATCTCAGATTCCTTCTTTATCTAAGGTCCCCTCATAAAACCCCACTGATTGTTAAAATTGTATAAATAGTGACTTTGGGGCTTGTGAGATGGCTCAGTAAAGACACTGGCCACTAGGCTTGGCAACCTGAGTTTAATCTCAGAGATCTGCATGCTTCAAGGAGAGACCTGACTCTTGTAGGTTGCCCTCTGATCTCCACATGCATGCAGTAGCACATACATTCTTGAACATGTACACATAAATAAATACAAAGTAAAAGTCTCTCCTTCAAGGAAACCGGATGACAGAGGCTGAGAACTCTTATCTTTTAAACTAGGGTCTGGTAACAGTCTAAAGAAGGCATTTTGTTGTTGTTGTTGTTGTTGTTGTAGAAGAAGAAGAAGAAGAAGAAGAAGAAGAAGAAGAAGAAGAAGAAGAAGAGGAAGAGGAAGAGGAAGAGGAAGAAGAAAAAGAAGAAGAAGAAGAAGAAGAAGAAGAAGAAGAAGAAGAAGAAGAAGAAGAAGAAGAAGAAGAAGAAGAAGAAGAAGAAGAAGAAGAGGTTTTGCCATATTCTTCATAGAAAGGAGTATAAGTTGTCTATTTTCCATTGAACCTTCACACAACCACCACAGAGACCCTGGCTGCAGCAAATGGATTTCCCATGGTTAGACCCTCGCTGAATCTTTCATAAAAGAGCAAGAGAACCTCGCGGCTGAACCACCGTAGCTTGTTTGCTCCCTTCTTTCCATTTAGAGCTTTCCACCGAGTCACACTGTCCTGCCAAGGAGATATAATTTGCAGAAAGAAAGATCAGGCTCCGCAGATAATATGCGGGAAGACAGTGGAATGAAAAGTTTGCACCACCGTCCAATAATATAAATTCTTGCAGGGCCTCATCATCCTTTATAGAAGGTCTCATCCCCAGTCAGAACAAAGAACCAAATACAATGTTTTCCAATTGCCCTTTCAAAATAACTAAAATTCAATTGCTTTTCTCTTATCCTGGTAATCCAATTTATTTTGAGATTGTCTTCTTATAATAGAGAAAAAAAGTGTTAAATGCTTTTGAAATGAGGGCTGCAGTTCCTATGAGAACAACTCACAACAATGAATGTTCCATGCTTCACCTCACACGGGCACCAAAAAGTTCAAGACACAACTTGAGATGGCAAAATTCCCTCACACAATAGGCTTTTCTCTTTTCTTTATCTCTGGTAAATATGTACGAGTTAGACTTCTGTGATTCAGAATTTTCCTGATAGAGAAAATGTGCCTAGATTCTATGTGGTTCTCTTACTGACAGACTTGGGGCTGGAATCGAGATATTTTTAGTATGTTTAAAACACATTTATTGAAACAGATTTCTTCAGCTGGATGTATGAAATGGGACTTAAAAGGCCCCCAGGCTTCAGAGCTAGGTGAAAAGCATTCCTCAGGGGCAGTGATTGCAAAGAGTTCATGCCTCCCTCATAGAGTACTGGTGCTCTTAACTTGTTTCTTCCACGTTGAAACATTTGTTTCTAGAGAGAGGATGCTGATACATTGTACAAGTTCCAGGGTGTCCATGTAAGCTATGAGATGCAGGAGGGTCAGAGTAGATTGAGTCACAACTGGCCCAGGGGTGATAAAAGTCCTGATTGGTGGTTGGGGAAGAGGAGGCTTTGGAAGAGCTTACTGAAAGACTGAAAGCTGTAATGGAATTACAGATGCGACCTTTGGCCCTTGTTACTCATGCTAGATTGGGCTTCTTGGTGATGGTGTAGGATCCAAGACACCCATTTTCCTTTGACACAATACATACACTGGTTTACTAAGCTAGCATGGATGGGAATCATTTGTTTAGTCTTTCGTCAATATACTATTTGGGATGAATAGAGGTTTGTTCATGTCTCCCAAGGGAAACCATCACTGTCTTTCCTCCCTCCCTCCCTCCCTCCCTCCCTCCCTCCCTCCCTCCCTCCCTCCCTCCCTCCCTCCCTCCCTCCCTCCCTTCCTTCCTTTCTTTCCTTCCTTCTTTCCTTCACTTTTTCTTCCTCTTTCTTTCTTTCTTTCTTTCTTTCTTTCTTTCTTTCTTTCTTTCTTTCTTTCTTTCTTTCTTTCTTTCTTTCTTTCTTTCTTCCTTTCTTCCTTTCCTCCCTCCCTCCCTCCTTTCCTTCCTTTCTTCCTTCCTTCCTTCCTTCCTTCCTTTTTAAATGAGTAGTTATATGAGGGTGGAAAAGGTCTTCCTGGTAGACATTAATATGACTTTGTGGTTTAAAGAGGTAATTTAATTTAACTTTTCAATAGCGACATGCAATGGTCTGAACCATGACCAGATGCCATGTGTGTTCCTCATTAATTACTAAACCCTTGGAAAAAAAATCAAGAAAAAGTGCTAAAGCACAGGCATGAACAAGACAGAAGGAGTAACCTTTGGATGTGTAGCAATCTGTGAAAAGTGTGTGAAAGTTTCTCTTTTCTTGATCATTGATTAAAAATAAGTTTAAGAATTAAAATATAATTCCTCCCTTTCTTCCCTTCAAGAATTTCCTATGTGACTCGCAATTTCCTTTCAGTTGTATGATCATTTTAATTATTACTGTGAGTAAAAGTATAAATGCCACCTGCTGAGCTCATTTTTAGTCTTACACACACACACACACACACACACACACACACACACACACACACAGACACTAACATGCACACCAATGACCAAGCATGGTTAGATAGCCATTCAAGGTGCTCATTGTATGTGAAGGGGAACAGTAAAGACAATGAAAACATGACTGCTCCACAATTATGGAAGGTTTTATATTGTGAACAATGCGGAGAAAGTACCCAGCACATCTAGAAGAGCCCAGAGCAGAGAGAGGGAGAGAGAGAGAGAGAGAGAGAGAGAGAGAGAGAGAGAGAGAGAGAGAGAGAGAGAGAGAGGGAGGGAGAAGCAGAGTGGACATGGTCAGGACTAACTTTGAGATATACAGAAGAGGAGGCTCCAGGAGAATCCTTGTTGTGATATAGAGATGAAAGCCTTGGGAGGTTCCACAGACTTTGAGATGTTTGACAAATCCTTGTGAGAAGGGCTGAGGAATCCTGGAGGCCAGCACGGAATTGATATGCAACCACACATATCGACATTTCCTGGTTGCCAGAACTACGGCAAATGACTCCTTATGGCAGATGGGGACTGGTTTCAAAAATTCCCAAGGAATTCTAACTTTGAAGAAATCCTCCTCTAGTGCAGCTGGAGCTATCTTTTCTGGATCTAGGACCTACCTGTTGTGACACCTGACACTCACCTTTGGGGGAAGCCTAAAGCTACCTCTTCCAGCAGGCTTTGAAAAGTTTCTTGAACCCTACACATAAAAAAGAGAATATTGGGTATATGTGGAGCTTTCTGGACTCCCACCAGCAGCTGACTGCTTGTCCTGTTGAAATGTATGTGAGAATCTAACCAGTTTCATCTGTTTTAAAAAAAGAGAGAGAGAACATTGTTTCCAGCGACTGGCCACTTCTCCCTCCTTCCCCAGCTGCCTTTTAGTCATCTCCACATGATCTGCATCCAGATCTTACACAAAGCTCTTGTTAATTTTCTTGCCTATTGTTCAGACTTAGCTGTACCCCACAATCACAGGACAATCATCAGGGTATCCTTTCTAAAGTGTAAACCAGATTCTCTTGCTCTTAGATCATCAATGGCTCCTGCTTTTGTTCAAATAAAACCTGGTATCCTGCAGTGGCAAACATGACCCCAGAGCATCTGAACCCAGCTTGTTTCTCTGTGTGAAACTTCTTCTGTGCATTCCTCTCCCTGCTCTGTCCATGTTTAGACACCTCTCTCTCTCTCCTCTCTCTCTGTCTCTCTGTCTCTCTCTCTCTCTTTCTCTCTTTCTCTCTCTCTCTGTCTCTCTCTCTCTCTACACACACACACACACACACACACACACACACACACACTTCTCTTATATTTTCTCATCTGTCCATACATGTGCACACACATATACGCACACACACACACACACACACTTACACACATCTTATTTTCTCTCATCTATCTCTCCACATATACACACGCACATTTGTTCACACATGTGCACACACATGCAGACACACACACATACACACACACACACGCACATGCCGCATGCCCCTCTTATTTCACATGGACAGTTTCAGACATCTGTGTTTTGAATGTCAGTCACTTCTGCCACATTTCTCCTCTGTCAGCCTCAGCACCTTCTCCCCACCGAGCTGCTTCCTATGTTCATGATTTCTTTTGATCCACTGACTTTAACCAGTGAGTCTTGTTTAACCGTGGAAAGGGGATCGCTTACTGGAACATAGGAAAGTCACCAGTTGCTATGGCACTGAAGACAAGAGCATCCACCCTCAACAACTCTTAACTGACAAAATTAAGTCTGGGAGAGAGTGAAGCTTCAGGGAGAGAGTGAGGCTGTAGGGGCCTCTGCTCTGTGCATGAAGAAATGCAGATGGACCTATTCTTGTAGAGAGTTTATGTAGATGATCACACTTCTTTTCTAATTTCATTTTATTAAAGAAACTTACACTGAACATCTTCCATATATGAAATATATACATGCGTGCATGTAATATATAATATGATCCTTATTAGTGGCAGTGACTTTTCCAAAAGTTTTTAAAAACTAAATAACCCATAGAAATTTACTTATTTGTGTTTGTATACAATTTACTCAATACATAAACACATGCACATACACATGCCCCCCCCCTCACAGGTCCATACACACACACATGCACACATACATACTTCTCTTATTTCCTATTATCTCTCTTTCCATACATGCACGCACGCACATGCAAACACACATGCACACTTGCACATGCGCCCACACGCAGTTTCTTTTACACTGCTGCAGACTGAACCCAGCTCCTCTCACATGCTGAGCAAGCGCTTCACCACGGATCATAACTCAGCCCAGTCATCAATTAAATAGAACAACTCCCCTTTTCCCTACTTATCTTCCAGATAATCCTTCTAATTCTTTATTTATCTTGCTTTCCTCTAATAATTTTCCTCACTTAATTACTTTAATTAAGAATTCTGTCGTATTGTTCATATTCTTTCCTTTGAGTAGAAACTAATTAGGGAAGAATTTTATTTCTCTTTTATTCAATGGAGTACCCAAACATGAAGAAAGCACAGTTAGCGCTTGATAAAATAATTATAATTAAAAGAACAAAAAGTAGGTGTTTTAGTATTACCTGTAAGGAGAGTAAGAAGAGGAAAAACAAGATACTTAGCTAGGCCTGGGGGTGTAGCTTAGTATTAGAGTGCTTTCCTAGTACCCATGAAGACATGGCCTCAGCATATAACGCATGCACGCACACACACACGCACACAGGTATAGGTACAGGCTCAGGCACAGGCACAGGCACAAACACAGGTACAGGCACAGGCACAGAGGCACAGGCATAGGTACAGGCACAGGCATTTGGAGAGTAAACTCACATGAGCCTACCACAGATTAATAAGACAAATTGTTTGCTAGAAAGTGAACTGGAATCACCTTGCTAATTTCCCTTATAAAACTGCAACCGACAAGACACAATACAACTCTGATGATGGCTAGCTGCCGCTTCGCTTTCCAGCACAGCCTCTGTGAGGCATTGTTTACGTCCAGCATTGTGAACTGGAGGGTGTGAGCCTGGAGCTGCAGAGTTTCCTGTTAAAACTGTTGAAAGGTGCAGTGGTGATTCATGGGGCAGAGGAGCTGATGTATGTAAAGACTCTTCTACCAAAGGGAGCATGAAAGTGACTATGGAAATGTGATTACATTAAGTGGATGGAGAGGCGTCTTTACTCCATACTATGAGAAGCCCCCTCCAGTGATCTAAAGAATGTTTGTCACTTTACTAAAAAAATATTGTTTTAAAAAAGTATCTACCTTTAAAACAATTTATCTTACATGTGTGTTTGCCCGCATGGATACACACACACACACACACACACACACACACACACACACACACACACATATATATATATACCATGTGCCCACATGGATGCCTGGTGTCCACGATGGTTGCAAGCTATTGTGTGTATTCTGGGATCCGAAGCCCGGTTGTCAGCAAGAGCAGCAACCACCATTAACCACTGAGTCATATCTCTAGTCCCTACATTCCCTTCTATGAAAGGAGGACTTTATATTTTTGTTGTTTACTAAGTTGATGCAATTGCTTACTTTAGATTTATTTATTCACCTACTTCGTGAAATAGACAAATATGGAATTATTATTCAGCCTTGTTCAATCATGTGATGTCTGATCATTTTTAAATCATTTTATTTATTTGCCTTTTTAAAAGGATTAATCTTTAAATAGTGGCATGTTTGGATGTGATGTGTGTATGTGTGCATGTGTATGTGTGTGTGTGTGTGTGTGTGTGTGTGTGGTTGGGGGCTGCACACTATGCTGAGGATTTGGAGGTCTGAGGATATGTCACCAGAACTGGTTCTCTTCTCTGGGTGTTCTGGGAATCAAGTTCAGCTTTTCAGGCTTGAGATAAGTAATTGACTTTTCCTGCTAAGCCATCTCACACATTTTTTTTCTATTTCTTTAATATTCACTTTAAATGTGTAGGATAACCCAGGTCCCAAAAGACCTGATTATGGTGCCTACTCAAAATCTTAGTACCCAGATATATAGATTAATTAAAGACTGTTGAGATCTGACTTGAGTAAGTATTTGGGAATTGAGCCAGAGTCAATTATTTTCCTAGAGGTATATTTTGTTCTCTGAAACCACGCAACCACCTAGAAAAAAAGGATGTGAAAGAGAACCAACAATTGTAGATTGAGATGGAAATTTCCAGAGTGCAGTTTTGACATGGAAGCCATTATAACGTGGGTGCCAATCAAAGTCTATGGCACAAGGTCAAAGCGGACAGACTTGCCATCAACATGGGCAACACCACTTTATAAAAATGCCAAGCTCACACAAGGTTTGGCTTTGAGTAAGCATGGAAGTCTTTGAAAGAGTCATGAGCTCAGAAGAGTGAAACATGATGTTATGATTGCTTCAGGAGCTAATTCGGATGCATTCTCAGAAAACGGACACAAGGGTTGCCCATGTGCTATAACTGGAGAACACGTGCTGCTGTTTTATTTTACTCAAGGATGGTTAATTTGTAGAGGTTCACTATCACCAGAGTATACAGCTTCAAAAAAGGGGGGGGGGAGATTTAAAACAGTGTACTTCACTCTATACTCAACTTCGTGTTCCTGTGGATTTAAAGATCAATCAGGGAACTCTTGTAGGACAGAGAACACTCAAGGAGGAATCAGCAGGATTTCTTTGATTGTCTGGGAGAACCAGGCATGGCTGCACAGATGGACTAGTCAGTAGTTTTCCGATTGAACACTTCATGTTACCTAGATTCTCCCACTGTTCAGGAAGGTTTTCTCTATAAGAAAATAAATAAATCTCTTACGTCTCCCTAGTCAGTTTGACTCCACAGAGATCCATCTACTCCAGTATTTGTAGGAACCCACGGGAAGCCCTGGCTTTGACATACATTTTAATTTATGAGTGGAGAACAGAATTTTACCAGAATTTAAGTAATCCCTCTACTCAGTTTGGAATTACCCTAATAACATTTCTGCTGTTTCAGAGATTCAACTCTCAAGAGAACTATTAAAATATAAATCAAAATAATTCTCTCTATAGGATTGAATTAGCTACTGAAAAATGCAAAGCGTTGCCTTGATTTGTGACTTACACTGATTGGATTGTGCCTGCTACAGAGAAAACAAAATACATCTCTTCTCTCTCTCTCTCTCTCTCTCTCTCTCTCTCTCTCTCTCTCTCTCTCTCTCTCTCTGTCTCTGTTTCTCTGTTGTCTCTGTCTCTCTTTGTCTCTCTCTGCCTGTCTCTCTCTGCCTACCTCTGTCTCTGTCTCTCTGTCTCTCTGACTCTCTCTGTGTCTCTCTGCCTCTGTCTCTCTTTCCTTACTACACAGTCCCTTTGGCCTCTGACCCCCCCAGTCCTCCTGCCCCATCCTGCAGAGTATTTGCCACCACATCTAGTGTCTTAGTAAGGGTTTCATTGCTGTGAAGAGACACCATGACCACAGCAACTCTTATAAGGAAAACATTTAATTGAGGCTGGATTACAGTTTCAGAGGTTCAGTCCATTATCATTATGGCAGGAAGAATGGCAGCATGTAGGCAGACAGGGTACTAGAGAAGGGGATGAGAGTTCTATATCTTCATCCATAGGCAGCTGAAGGAGACTATGTTTCACACTGGGCTTAGCTTGATCTTATATAACCTCAAAGCCCACCTCCACAGTGACTCACATCATCCAATAAGGCCACCGCTATGCTAATAAGGTCACACCTCTGAATTGTGGCCAAGCAGTCAAACACATGAGCCAATGGGACTATACCTATCCTACCTCCACACTAGACTCTCTTTCATTCATTGTATAATTTTCCTATCTCTAGAAACATCATACATGGTATTTCTAACTTTTATCCCTGTTTTCAAAGCTATGTGGTATGAAATTGCAAGATTGGGAATTTGCAACACTCTTGGTAATTGTAGTGCTTCTATAGTTTCAAGATAATCCCAAAATCACTATGTGTCTTGCTGTGTATTTTTCTGAAATGGTCATTAAGCACCTAGAATAGACAAATGTTAAGAGTAATTGAGGTAAAGGGTCCAGAGTCCAAGCTTGCCAATATAAGTCCACTCCTTTGGACCAACATGTTGGAAGAAGAGAAATGACTCCTGAAAGTTGTCCTGTGATAGCAGACACACACACACACACACACACACACACACACACACACACACACACACACTCATACGCACACGTTAATTTTATTTTTAAAAATTCAGATAAATATGCCTAACTTATAGAGTATAGTGATTTTACAAAATAAAGGTATGAAAATGTGCATTTTATTATAATATAACAAACTTACTTTATAAAATATTAAAATAAAAGAGAAAACAAAATAATTCAATTACTTTATTAAAACGTGCTTACTTTTTAAAAAACTATCATTGAGCCATCCTATTGTTGGTAACTTGGTGGAAATCTCTTTTTGCACAGTGTGGTTCTAGAAAACGAACACAGGTATTTAAAGTTGAGTACATTTCATAAGGTACAAAGCAGTATTTTATTACTGATGGAAGTGGGCCTGTTGAATCTGTCACCCTTTATTGTCATCTCCTATAACCTTGACTTTAAGCAAATCCCTTTCAAATATGTTCTATGCGTTGTAATAGTGGCTTCCAAGCTGGCGGCCTTTTAGTGATACTGACCTTTCCCTCCCCTTCACAAGGAAACATCACGCAGAGCCCCAGTCTATACAGTTGATGTCATCTGAATTCTAGTAAGTCTAGCATTGGCTTTCTTGTTTACTTTTCCTTGTGCCCACAGACTGGTGAACAGGAGTGGTCCAGGGTATAAAAGCTAGTCATGATAAAAAGGAGCCATTCATAAAGTCATTTTGAGGCCTCTGCCTATTTTGAACATATTTAGGAACACCAGCTGTGTGTCATAGTTTCTCATCATGATAAGAGACTGTTAGTTCACTGTGAAACCAGACAAGACAAAGATGTGATGAAGCTGGCCCTTTTAACCCATGCTTGCCTTCGTGTACATACTAAGCATCACCAAGAGAAGCACGTTCTTGCGCTCTGGGCTCTTCTCACTATTAGCGGAAAGATCCAACTCTATGTAGAGAGAAAGCCATTCTCCCCTTCTCTATTCCTTCCACTTGGAAATACTCACAGACTTGGCTTTTCTTTTCCAAGAGAAAGGGCATCAGTATTCATATAATGTTTAACGAAAATAAACACACATTGCCATTAATTTATTCTATCACATTTGATCACTAGAGCATCCTCTTTGGGAAACCTTAATTACCAATTTCGCATTTTGGAAAGTTATAAGGCGTTGCTGGTACTTCCAGCAGAAACACACATAAAGTCCCTTCAAATGAGCAAAATTTAGGTTTCTGTCTCTACACCTCATTTGCATTAGCGAGCTCCGGTCTCATAGCAACCCAGATCTGATGATGAACACCTGCCAGCCCAGATGGTTTGGGAAGAGAATTCCGAGCTAAATACAACAAAGTTCTGTTGTTGAGCTGCCCAATCCATTACTTAGCAGGCAGGCTGCAAAAACTCCACAAAGGTATCCATGTGCTCTTAACAAAAAAGTGATTGCAAAGTCATCCTGTCCAGCCGCTGTCACTTCTGACATCTTATGCGCCAACCTTTCTATGTGTACACTTGACTTATGGTTATTTTATCTCCATGTACACTACAGATGGCATTGGAAGTCAACTGGCATGAACGCAGCAGGGCAACAAAATCAATAGCATCTGCACAATTACAGAAGGAATACTGCACATATTTTCATAGGTATTTTTTAGATAAATCCTATCCTTGTTTCTATGCCCTAATGAATTTGCCAACACACACACACACACACACACACACACACACACACACACACCAGACACACACACACACACACACACACACACACACACCAGACACACACACACATACGAGAGAGAGAGAGAGAGAGAGAGAGAGAGAGAGAGAGAGAGAGAGAGAGAATTCGTGAAGATAAGACCTTCCTTAAATGTTGAGTCTCTTTGTAAGGCCACACTGCTTTCTCCTTCCTCTAAATTCTTAAGAATTTCTCCATTGGCGCCATTCTATCAGCGGAAGGCGGGGGAGTTAGCTAGTTCTACAGCTCTGTTTATCCTTCTTGAGTGACTACTTGGCTCTAGTGATCTGAATGAACCTCCAAACAAAAATTTCCAGTCATCAAATAATTTTCTGCTAAATAGCTACCTAATTTCTTTCTGGCATCACAATATAAACTTCTCTGAAAGTTTGTGTGTGTGTGTGTGTGTGTGTGTGTGTGTGTGTGTGATAGTGATTGTCATGAGGACAGCATCTTCATCCCTCCACTTCATCCTCATGCTATGCTTCTTCTGTATCACCATGACCTCAGAATCAACAAAACTGAGGACTATAGACTGAGATCTCTGAGATAAATGGTCAAAATAAAGTCTTTTCCCCTACGCCATTTCTGTTGGGCAGTTTGTCACATTGGTAATAAACCTGACTCCTCCAGTATGCACTTGCTTTTCATTCGTGCATGCTCCTGGAGTCAAGGACTTCACTATACAGTAAAACATGCCCCCTCACCCCCCATCAGTTCTCCAGTTTTATACACAGCTGCTGCCCAAAAACCATCAGGTCCCTTCTCATTTCTTACTAAAAATCATAAAGATCAAGGATTTAGACTGAGGATTTGCTGTGTCTAAGTTCTGACATTTTGGCGATGTTCCCTATGATTTTTGAGCCTCAGGTTCATCATTGCATTAGTTCATGAAGTCAGTCAGAATGCTTATTATGTTGACACATACACTAGTGTACATACAACAAACCTGATTCTTTGTGCCTATGAGCATTTGGTTGGAGTTGTACTAGGGCCCTTGTAATGGCATAATTAAGAAAGCCATAAAGTTTACATTTAATTCTTGTTTTATACCTTTCTCCCCTTGTCCTTACCAGAACTCTGGCACTGATTACTTAATCTTTCTATTTCTTTATTGTTAATGCAGAATTTTGTAATGAATCATTCATAAGGCTTTTATGGAGAGTAAATGAATTTAATAGATCTACATTATGTAAAAGAGCATCTAAGGCTACCATCTTATTTCTAACTTTATAAATATCTATGACTAAGGTTTACAAGGAAAAATGCAATATTTGAAATGTAGGTTATGATTGCTGTGTATGTGTGTTTCTGTGTCTGTGAGCACATACTTGTGGAGGTCAGAGGCTGATGCTGGGTATCTTCCTCTGTTGTTCACTACTGTATTTCAGTAGACATGGTTTCTCACTGGACATGGATTTCTCTGAATGACTATGCTGGCTGGCTAATAAGATAGTAGGAGAGGAGTCTCCTCTAGAATTGTCCTCCATGCTTAGTTAGAGCATTGCTGCCATGACTGTCTTTCACGTATGTGCTGGGGATCTTTCATGGCAGGTTTGAACCATTGCCCCAGCTTCTGGGTTGTTTTAGACTTATGCGTTTTACAATTGATATTAACTCTATTTGAAATGAATGCAATGATTATTCCTGAATTTACTGGATTTTAAACTGCATGTCATATAAGGCAACACACCATTGCATACTTTAAGAATACAACTATGTAAGTTGCCTGTTAAATTATATTTTCAGCAGGGTTTTTTTTTTTTTTTTGACAGAGTTTCTCTGTATAGCCCTGGCTGTCCTGGAACTCACTTTGTAGACCAGGCTGGCCTCGAACTCAGAAATATGCCCGCCACTGCCTCCTGAGTGATGGGATTAAAGGCATGCGCCACCACGCCCGGCTTTCAGCAGTATTTTGAAAGAGTATGAGCATCACTTTATTTCCTCTCTGCTCACTGTAGTATTACTATCTTAGTCTATCTCTGTCTTTCTGTCTCTCTCCATATACACACCCACACCCCCACACCCCCATATATATTATATATATATATATATATATATATATATATATATATTACACACACATATATGTATGTATATGTATGTGTATAGGCTTGTTCATTTTGATGAGATATTATATCTATAATCATAGTCTAGGTGTTTTCCCTCTTTGTTTAGCTCTCAGTGTTTACAAACCATTCTTGGAGTAGAAATTGTGGAAAGTATTCAATTCTACAACTTTGTAACTAAGGGAATACATCTGCTAATTGACACCATTTCTTGATTGTTTTCCTCCCACAGATCACAAACAAATAATTGATATTAAGCACACATCAGCTTCATGAGATTGAAGCATCTGAAGTCATGTGTAGGTTGGGGTTTATAGCTAGCACCAAGTAAAGTTATAGAAAAGAAAACATCAGTAATTAAGTCCAGCAGAACTCTTGGGCATTTGTAATCAGAAACCATGTCAGGGGGCTTATGGGTTACTTACATGTTAAGGGAAATAGGCCAGGGTCAGATAGAGAAATGCTGGGTATTTTCTCTCACTTTCTTAGAGAAGACTTTCAAAAAAGGCATGAAAATAGAAAGCTGTTGGGAAGAGGAAGGTAGAGAAGCAGGAGTTAATTGGAAGGAGGTATGCAAAGCATGCTTTACACATTATGAACACATCATGATGAAATGTTATATGGCTTCTCAAAAAAAAAAAAAAAGAATGAGAAGCAGCAGCCCATTTACTGTAGCTCTACTTATTCCTTATGTTAAAAGGCAACACGGAAAGCATGGTGGTGCACACCTACAATCCCACCCTTTTACTGAAGGTCAAGTTTCAGGCTAGCATGGACTCTGTAGCTTGTCTGTCCTTTCCTGATTCCCCCTCTGTTTCCCTGCATGCATCACATATCTACATATATATGTGTGTGTGTATCATATATATGTAGATATGTGATATATATCTATATCTATATATTATATGTATATATATCTATATATGTATATATATAGATATGTATATATATATGTGTGTGTGTGTGTGTGTGTGTGTGTGTGTGTGTGCATGTGTCTGGATGTCTATGCACCTAAAGAGATTTATTTACAGAATGAACTCATGAAATCTTGTTGTCAAGAAAGTCAGATACAACTCTAGGCCCACAGTCCTGATGGGAGTTGTTGTGTACTCTTGAATGGAGAGTTTATTTTAAAGAGACCCCCCAGTCTTTCTCACACATTTTCTATGAATTAAAATCTCATTGTGAAGATGAATTTGTTTTTTCAGAGTTTGTGGTGTCCTGGGTTGGTTCGTGACATCTAAAATCTATCTTCTTTAGAAGAACTTACAGGCTAGCCTTTGATTAAACTGCTAGTCATCCTAGCCAGACAAGATGGTGGTCTGTCTATCACATTTCCCATCACTTCTGTTACTCAGCCCCTTTTAGAGATTTCCATCACTCTGCTTGTTAATTTCACTCCAGCTTGTTTCCCCATTGCTCCAGCAAAGCTGTCTTGCATAGAATTAGACTCCTTCTTCTCTATGCCCAATTACCTTTCTCTTTCTTGCATCAAGTTACACATATACATATATATGACTGTGTCTATTTCTGAAATCCTTTCTCAGTTAAAAAATACTTTTTGTCTTTTAAACTCTGTTGCCTTGTCATGCTTGTTTCTCATTCTCTTACTCCCCTACACACACACAGACAGGCAGACACACATTCATACGCATATACACACACTCACACACACATTCACTCATGTACACTCACACATACAGAAACATACACACATACATATACACACACATGCACACACATTCACACACATACACACATTCATACACACATATACACACACTCACACACACATATATACACACACTCAAACACACACTCACACATAGAGAAATACACACACACACACACACACCACATAAAAGAAGAAAGAAAGTAAGGAAGACAGAGACAGCTACAAAGACAGGGACAGAGAAAAAAGAAAAGAAACACACTATTCATGCATGTACACACACCTATACAGACACATACACACATGCACACATGCACACACATACACATACACAGATACACAGACACATACACAGACACACATGCACACACATACACACACAGACACACACAGACACACAGACACACACACACACACACACCTCAGTACCTATTTATCCATTTGTCTGAAGCTTTTCCCACCCTTTGTTCTATCCTGGATCTACCTGAAATTTCTAAACTTAGGTAATTGTTTCTAGAAGTCTTCCTTCTCACTCCAAATTCTTCATTTAGTACAACTTATGGATAATAAACTTTACTCCATTATGTGTGAACAACAGACATTGGGGTAACCCAAGCCCCTTAATATCTCATATGTTGGATCCTATCCCTTGGCTACTTCTGGGAACCAGCCTTCTGTATATGGATCTCTTTATTCTGGTGTGTAATTGAACCTAGTCATGGTCTACCACTGAAATTAAAGCAAATCATCTTCTCACACAACTCAGCAGTTAGAGTTTCGGCTTCCTTGTCTCCAGTTCCCTGTGATCTTTGAAAGGCTCAGCTTTTTTCAACACTCAACCTTACCTTACTGCTCTCCATACTGTGGTCTGACTAGAGTTCAGCATTTTACCTTTTATCTTCTTTCACACTTACCCATTTCCTCAATGTTCAACGCACAGTGCTATTCTCCTGTACTATGGGGCCATATGTAGCTGTTATCTCTTCCCCAGTTTTCCTCTGGACTGTAACAGTGCTGTTATGATCAGTATGAAATGCCCTTCTAAGGCATCTTTGTAAGGATGACTTGCGTCAGGTTCTTGGTTAAAGGAACATAAAATGAACACAAAGAAAAGCTTAGAATGTATACACCATTACTATTACAGTATATAAGTGCTTGTACCCCTGAAAGTCCACCCAAAACCATTAAAAAAATAAAAGATAAGTCAACTGAACAGAGGATAATAACATACACACCAAATAAAAATAAAACAAAGACTTCTGTGCAGTAATAATTCACGCACACCCCCATGGTCTTCAGACAAACACTAGGGATTTAGTTTGTTTAACAGGATAGCTTTGTTGTTGTTGTATTGTTGAGACAGTGTCTCTTGCAACCCAGGGAAGTCTTGGCCTCACTGTGCTACCAAGGATGACTTGGAATTTTTGACCTTCCTGCCTTCATCTCCTGGGTGCTGTGATTACAAGTCTATGTACTAGCACAGAAAGTCTATCCACTGCTGTCCATTGAACCTTTGCACATGTTAAGCAAGCCTTCTACTAACTGAGCTGTATCCTTAGCCCCTGGCAATGAAGTGTTTAATGTGGCGAAAGGTTTGCATGTTCATTGATAAAGATAATAAGCATTGTGAGTAGAGGTTCGATGTATCACAATTTAAATACTCTTTGCTACTGGTTAAAAAATAAAAAGTTCTGACTAACATCTTGGAACTAGCTAGGCTGATTCCCAAGGTTCTAGAACTGAAAAGAAGCAATAACCAGGGACATTCTCTACTGTAAAGACAAGTGGGAGAAAAGACTCTCCTGGACAACAGTTCTGTGATTTATGAAAGCAAAATATGAAAAAAAGCAAACAAAATAAAACAAAAAAAGCAAAGAAACAAAACACCCTCAGGGTATGAATGCTTTCATTCCCTCAAAATCACGGGTTGGAATTCCCTCTCTGGTTGAGCAGTAACAAGTGATGACATCACTCAACAAAGCTGACTGTGAGGGAGCTCTGTCTTAGTTACTTTTCTGTAACCATGTTTAAATGCCACTACCAAGGTGTCTTATAGAAGGAAGAGTTTATTAGAGCTTATGGTTCCAGAGGGAGAGTGCCCAATGGCAAAGGAGAAAGCTAGAGCAGGATGCTGACATCATGTCTTCTACCAAAATCATAAGCCAAAGAATGAGTAGAAGTGGAGAGAAGCTTTTAACCCTCAAATGTGGCCTCCAGTGACATTATTCCTCCAGCAAGGGTTCACTACCCACAACCTCTTTAACAGGGACACACACAGAGACCAAGCATTCAGAGGAAGGGAGTCTTGGGGATTCTCACTCAAACCATCACAAGCTGGAGCACCTCTTCTGCCATGTATTGGCACATACCGCCATCTAGAGGGATGTAGCTAAGTGTAGCTAAGTGTTGTTTGGGGGTTTAAGGAAGCATGGAGTGAATGTGTGAACACCAAATGGAGTTTGGGGTAAGAGTTGATTGCTTGACAAGAGGGAGCATTGCCAGGTCAAGAACCCCATTGTCTCAGAGTCAAGGGAAGGAAAGAGCCTTCCTCTGGTCCACATGTGATTGTTGCCAGTGTTTGGAATTAGCAATCACACCCAGAGGACTTCAATCTGAGACTGTTAAATCACAGAGACCCCCAGCATAGACTAGACAATACCTCCCTTAGTGCTATATGCACTAAAGATACTGAGGCTCCACTTTGCTGTCACATAGTTGGTGTGGCTCCATCAGAGTGAGCACACCCCACCTGTTCTGAACCGAGTGCCTCTCCTTTCTCTATTCCTGTCTTGTACTGGTCAGGATTCCATGATCAAACAGTATTGGTAGCAGCTGTGTTGTGTCTACTGGCGTCTTACTCTTGGACCTCCAAAATACTATCACTGTGGACAATACTTCTCTGCCATTTGCTAATTGTGTAGTCTTAGGAATTCTGTTATAGCATCCCCTTCATAAATAAATGGTGATGTGAAGACAGGTAAGGCAAGCATTTCATCAAAGTCCAGGAATGGCATTTGGTAAATGGTGGAATTTGTGCTTGCTATGGAGTTTACCTGGTTTAGGTGCAATAAAGGCTTTTAAAATTGTAGGCTAATTGAGTTGTTTAGAATGCTTTTAAAATGTTACCAGTAGACAATAAGGAAAACATCAGCACTACTGAGTCAAGAAGTAAAGGATGTGCCAGGGCTTCTGAGGAGACACTAAACTTTGTTAGTGCCAGGGGAAAGAGAGAAAATTAGACCCAAAGTGTAGCTGCAAAGGTTAGCAAGATTGCCAAAGAGATTGAATGCCCAATGTCAGTTATTACTAATGTCAAAGTCAGGCCTCTGCAAGAAAAACAGCAAAATTGAGGTCACAGATGAAGATGAGCCAGAGGAACATCACTGCCTTGGACAGAAACCCAGAATTAAAGGACATGTCACAGGCTTCCTTCTTTATAAAGAGAGCATGTTATCCATTCCAGGTCCTGGATGACTTGTAACATCGCTTTTTCCCTTCTTCAAAACTATCCCTAGGAAGCCTCATGTAATCTAGGGAGACAATCAGATCTATGCTGTACTCATAGGCTGAGACAATCCAGGAGGAAATGAGGTGAAGTCAAATTACCTGCAAGACATGGTTAATATATTCTACTGGAAGAGAGTGCAGCAGAAACTACCAGGGGTCTTCAGGAATTTGAAATTGAGGGTGGGAGATGGGAGTAGATGTTGTGATGGATAAACTGTCTCATTTGATGTTCAGGGTTCTGGCTGGGATATTTGGCTGGAGTCATGTGTACCCAGAAACTCAGACATGATGAAGGGTTTTACCTAGTCCTGGAGAGAGGCTAGAATACTTTTGAAATAATAACAGATAAGGGCCAGCCAGGGAATGTATTAGTGGCTTTATTTAAGCTGTGAAAAAGTAACTGAGAAAAGACATGTCAGGAAGGAAAGGTTTAGTGTTGATCAAAGTTCAAGTGTACAGTCCACAATGACAGAGAAATTGTAGTGTCAGGAGCTTGCAGCAACAGGTCCCAGTGCATCCACACTCAGGAAACAAAGACAAATGCCAGTTCTCAATTAGCTTTCTCTGCTTATATAGTCTGAGACCCTGGTTCATGGAAAGCTGTTGCCCACATGGATGCTGGATCTTCTCACTTCAGTTACAGTCCTTTATATAACCTCTCCCAGACATAGCCAGGGGCTTGTCTCTTTAGTGGTTCTAAGAACTATCGAGTTGGGGATATTAATTATCATGGGGATGTAAGGAATATTAACAATGTAAGGTCTGAAAATCCCCCCTTACTGTATTCCCAAATGCCCAATGGATGTTTCTTTCTAAGGCAAGAAAGAAACTTTATTTAGAACTGCTAAAGAATGACATTAAACTATTGAAAAATGTAACACTTATTATTATTATTATTATTATTATTATTATTATTGCCTTAGTCACCATTCTATTGCTGTGAAGAGACACCAGGGCAACTTTTGTAGGAGATAGCATTTATTTCAGATCTTGCACGCAGTTGAGAAGTTCAGTCCATCATCTTCATGTCAGGAAGCACAGAGGCATGCAGGCAAGCACTGGTGCAGTAGCTCGCAACCACATTGTGATCTATTGGCAGAAAGAGTAACTTTGGTTTTGGCCTGGGCTTTTGAAAGCTCAAATCCCATCACACTTTCCTCAACAAGCCACCACCCACCTTAATCCTTCTAATCCTTTCAAACAGTGCCACTTCTACATGAAGAAGCATTAACTCTATGGGGGCTGCTCTGATTCACACCATCACAATGATTGGTTTGTTTATGGTAAGCTGAAGTTTATGGTACAATTTGTTGCCATGGGATTGAGCTGGCTACTATCAATGGGATGTTGGGCTCTTAGGATTTCAGAGACCAGGCAGCTACAACACACGGGCTGCAAACTGCTAGCAATCATATAATTGGGATCAGGATCAGATGGACACTCAGAAGCTCATTTGGGTTTTTGGTGCTGAGTAATAAAATGTGTTCAAGACAAGACGCACAGGTCACTAATAAAGGCATTGTCATGTCGTAACAAATAAGAACTGTTGAGACAAGTATGTAAGTTACTCAGATAGAAAATTGTGGTTTCATGTTTATGTCAGTGCAAATTAAACTCACAAAATGATGGCTGCTTTTGTGAACAAGCTTTGTAGGCTTGAAAAAGACCCTGAGACATTATAGAAATCATAGATAATAAAAATTATCCAATCTGGGTTTGAGAAGATGGTTTGGCAGTTACGAGCACTGGCTACTCTTACAAGAAGACCCAGGTTAGATTCTTCAGGTTACAAGAAGACCCAGGTTAGATGTACCCACACTGCAATACCCACACAATAACCCATAACTGAAGTTCTAGGGAACCCATCACCTTCTCTGGCATCCTCAGGCACCACACACACACACACACACACACACACACACACACACACCATACTTATGTACATGTGAGGATAATACTCATGCACATAAAAATAAAAATCCTTTAAAAATATGCAATTCTTTCCCCATTAGACCTATGACACGTGTTAAGTGGCTTGAACTAATATTGGTTCCTGGGAAAATAAAACGCCATCATGGGAGTTATAGGATACTAATTATAACAAGGACATGATTTAAGGCAAGAATTAAAAGTCAGGTAGAAAGAAAGCATTGGGAAAGTCTGTATATTATAGAATAACCCTACACACACTTTAGGATTAGTACTCAAGTCCCATGAAGGATGTTTGGAATTGATAGAGCTAGCAGCTGTCAGCATAACCACATTGGATTCCTGACTAGAGAAATAAGAATTATTATAGCTTGAAATGCCAACTGGAAGTCTCACAAACTCCTGGAGACCATGACGCCCCTGCCAAGATATATATCACATGTAGTAATGTCTTCTGGGAAGAAATGCTGGGTATTTCTGTGTCATTATTTAATCAACCTTTATGGTTCTTTCAAAAATGAGATAGGAAATGGTTGATGAAGATTGATGGTCATAAATTTTACCAGTTGAGGCTTCAATTTCTGCTACCATATTGGGTTTTTATTTGAGCAAATTCTCAAGGCTCTTAGCATCTTATATATAGTCACTCATCTGGCCTGTATTTCTTCTTATTGTTTTTCAGTTTAGAGAAAGGAAATTATTTTATCTAGGCATAAAGGTGATTATGTTGTCACACCATCTTGCTTAGATCATGTTAATTCTCTTCTCTGTCTTAATATTTTACATAAATATCAATTATCTGAGTATTTTCCTCCCTGGGTCACTATATTAATAATGGGATATTACCAAACTCTGGTGATAATAAAGGAACAGGTACTCTACATATCTCAGTCAACCATGCATGGTAGAGAGCAGCATTTAAGTTCATGGAGGAAGGATGCTCAACATAAGATATGCCTGGAACCCACCACTGTTATTTCCCATTTTATGTGGAAGAGTAAAAATGACCAAGAAAGCATGTAGTTGTCAAATTCTCAGTTCAAGTGTCATTTTGTACAAACTATGCTGATTCTGTTTATGTAAAACTCAAACACCTAGTTCTGAAAACTAAAGGATAAATTAGGACAGCCTTACTCACCGTGTCTTTCAGAAAAGCAATAGAGGGATTTTACTTTTCTATTCTCATGATATTAGATACAAAACTATTCATCCAGTCTCTTAAGTCTTTGATCGAAAACTTTCATCAAAGGATATTTGGAGTCCCGGTGATATTGATCACCCTTCTTACCCTTCACACCAATAGACAAGCAATGGGATGTCTTTAATGGCAAGAGTTGTAAGTCCTAATGTTCATAATTAAGACACAGAAACATAGGCCTGCATCTAGAGATTTTCTTGCTATCACTTTGAACATTTTTTTTACAGTGGGAATTTTTACTATGCATTTGCTATAGCCAAAATCAATGAGAACATATTGAAAATATTGTCCCAGACTCACCAGATCTGAGATCAGTATTCTCCTACTAGACCAGGAAAGCAAAATTCTAGAACGTGCATTGTAGAACAATTGTAGCTGTCATTTATGGCCTTGGGACCTGCTGTAGCAATGGGGTTAGTACTTTATGTTCTAAGCTATCTTGTTCCAAGTGTTTAACACATTTCACTGGGTGCCAATTATACTCTGCTTGTTTTATGATTAATTGGACTTGCAATCTTCCTTGCTTAGTTTTTCACACAAACAGAGTATTCATAAGAGATACACAATTTCAATAGCTTTGACATGTAGTGCCCCCCCCCACACACACACACAAAAAAAAACCCTCAGGTTTCTAAGGCTTGGCTCTCAAATTGAGACTTTCTTGGATCCTCAGGAAACTGGGTTTCATGGTGAATTAGTGCACTGATAAATTCAGGGGTACATGAGGTATTAGTAGGTGGGTTGTATTTCCAGGAAGCAAGTCACTAGAGATGTGATGTTGACAGGTACATCTTATCCACAGACCTTCCCTTTAGATGCTATGTATATCATGGCCAAAATAAGCTGATTGTCACTGCTCCAGCACACCCATTTCCCACTGTTATAGCTGGCTTCATCTCTGGCCCAAAGTGACAAGGCCAAATGACCACACTCTGAAATCTCTGGCACTAGTCAGGAGAATAAACACTTCCTACTTTAAGTTGTTTCCTAGGGGATTTTTTTTTTTTAGTACTGAAAACTGAACATCACAGTAGTGGAGAGCAGAGGTCATTTGAGTGATCCAAGATGTGGACCGAATCCAACACCTATTAAACACCTCCTCAGATTTTCAATTATGCACTTACTCCTTCTGCTTGTCAGCACCATAGCAACTGGATCTGTGTGGGTTCTGAGTCACCCAACTTAGTCACCATCCGATGCAATCAACTCCGCCAAGATGTTTTTCATTTTTTGTTCTGTTTAGAGGCTTTCTTGTTGATAATGCTACTGTGAAAACTCAGGGCCAAATATCTGTGACCAGCAACTACAGTAAATTAACTCCATACAGGAGAAAAACTTAGCTTAGTGGAAGAAAGAACCTGATAAATGTTCATTTATCTTCACCGAAAGGAAGTCATTAGGAATTTTCCCATGAAGTCTTACTCTTGCCTATAAATATGAAGGGCAGCTGTGGTTTGGCTAAAGTTAAATGATCTTGGGAACTTAGCAGACAGAATAACTCCAGCATTGATGTCAGGGTCACATCTGTTCTATGTGGTGTCACTTTAGACTCTGGCTGGAGTGGCAGAGACCTCTCCTCTTTGACAGATATAAAGAACGCAATGCTATTGCTACTTGCTTTGTGAGGTCTATCTCAGAATGACAGTGTAACTTCTACTTATATCCCATTAATTCAAGTCCTTCACACAATGAAGACAAAGACAGAGGTTGATTAAAACCTTGTGACCATAAGAAAGAATTTGTGACCATAAGATCTCACAGAAAGAAGTCAGTATTTGCTGCTTAGCAATCCAACCCACCACCATGTCTGTAAGGTAATGCGTTAGTGATGTTTATCAAGGAAACCAAGACCTCTTGTCTGTGATCCTATCCAGCAAGTACAACATGGAAGAAATTATATGTCCAAACTTCTATCAATGGATGATTTGTAAAGTCATGCCAATTCCCAGAAATCTTTACACCCATTAAAAATAATGAGGCAATGCTTTAAATGTTCCTATGAAAGGATCATAATATATCTTGCTACACTTATGCACAGGATACAGAAAAGCATGTATCCTTGCTATAATTTTGGAAGAACTATAAATAAGCCCCAAATATGTACACTATCTGCAAAGTTGTTAAAATCAAGTAGTCATTATTTTAACAATGGGGAAAGTATGAACACAGAAGAGTAGAGGAAACAGGTCTTTCCTTTCCACTGCATTCTGGACTACTGAGTTTATTACATAATCTTATTCACATGAGCAAGCGCAGAGGCACAATATTCCACTGGTCTGTAATTTTGACAGGCTGAGACATTATGAATGACTAAGACTTTATTTACATCCTGCCCTCTCTCACAAGTGAAGCTCCTGACAAATTGAATTCTGTACCTAATTCACTGCACCAGGGCAACCTTTAGTTTCTGCCTCAAAGTCTGCTTCATCCAGTTTGCTACTTCTTTCGTTGGTACTTCTCCACCGCTGTTTGCTCCTCTCTCACAACCCTTTACGCCAGGATGCTCTTCTATAGATTGCCCACATCCCTTTTCCTTGCTTTTTCTTGTTTTGGGTTTTCAAACACCTCACAATTACAGCAGACATTTCATTCTTGAACATTTTCAGCTATTCCATTACTGCAGACTTTCAAGACTTCATCTAGCTTCCAGTTCTCACCATTTCCTGCTTCCTCACTTTAATCTCTCAATTGCCCACTTACCTCTTTCTTCCCCATACTTCTTAAAGAGCGTGAAGTGATTTTCTCCTGCAAGAGGGTACTATCCCAGACCTCTGCTGTGGCCTAGCTCTTTGGAGACTTAGCTCTGTCTCTTTTACGGCTGCCTGCCGTGTCTTCATAGGGTCAGGAGATTGCATCAATCTGGGGTTTTGGCTTTTGGGTGTTAGGAGCTGAGTAATTCTTTTTTTTTTTTTTTTTTGTTTAGCTGACCCTGAGTCAGGGTACTGCTTGAGCCCTAGAGTTGGCTCATTCCACAAGACTGCAAAAATTCCAACTCAATATTTCTACATTTGAATTGTGCCTTTGGGTTATGAAGATACACTTGTCAATACTATGGACCTCTCTATGTACTCTTCAGAGAAAGTGCTCAGTTAGGCATACTGGGGCCCCCATATGTGCTTGTTGACATTTTGTTCCCTGGTGCCATACATATTAATATTGTTCACTGAATATTCTTCTCTAGAAATATCCTTAAAGACCTGTGCTGTCCCAAATCTTTGCCAGCATGCTTTCCATACTTTCATTTTCTAGCTTGTGTACAGTATAATTATTTTTATGATCTCAGGTGTCACTAAAGCTATATATTAAGCATGAAGATATGAACTGATTTTACAGAAAAGATTAGGGACCTCTGATGGGGCCAGAAAAAAACTTCTTTAGGCATCAGAAAAAAGTACAAGTTATTGGGCAGCTCTGACCCTTCTAAAATGTGTTTATTGTCCATAATCTTTCAATAAGGAATTAAGTATTCTTATACAAAATAGACATATATTGCATGGAACATCTGCTTACATCATTGTGTCACAGTGTTCAAAGATATTTGCATGTCTCACATGCTCTCTACAGTTTCTGAGTTCTATTATTCTCTAGATAATATACTGACCCCATGATCCTTTCTCTCTTCCAAGATTCAAATAGGAATCAGGGGCTGGACATAGTGTCTCACACTGTACCCCTCTATCTCGAAAGAAAACAAAATAAAATCTTTAATTATATAATTAAAAGACAAGCAATAAATATCCTTCTAGATAAAGTGCTTCTCAATTCCCGATACCACAGAGAAAAGCAACTAGAAAAGGTAAAAAAAGCCATACTAAGCAAACAAGAAGTCTTTGTGGAAGCAAAGAAATAAAAACCACCCATTTTTCTTTTGAGATATAGCAAAATATCCTTAGTAAGAAAACAGAAAGAGCCTCTGAAATGAAAACTTGTGATTGAGACTTCAGCTTTCCAAATCCTGGCAGGCCCAGAAGAGCAAGTGTCCTGCAGGAACAAGAGGCCAGCCAGAATGTGTAACACAATAAGCTATAACCCTTGGTAAAGCTTACACTAAACCCTTAGCCAAGTGTAACACAGGAGATAGATCGTCTTGCAAACAACATCAATAGCTCGGAAAATGATCATTTAGCCAGGTGTACTTGCAAGGACAGCAGAAACCAGATGTACGTATTTCTTTCCTGCAAAAGAGAGATAGTCTGCATTCAGGGGGCTTGCTTTACACAGTTCTAGCTGAGCACGGCAAGGGCTGGCTCTTCACAGGTTAGAATGCACCCACTTGCAGGAATGGGAAATAACCTGAAAGAACTTTGGAGTTTTCTGTTCACCTGAGCATGTGGTGACTGCAGCAATCAATGATATTTTCTATCTTTGAAGTCTGTTTTGATGCTAGCAACAGGGCATTTCAATGAGGTCATCTATGTCCACAGAGGTTCTCTCAAGAAACCCTACCTGTCTCAAGATTGAACTTGGAAGAATAGGAAATCCTGAGGAGATTGACAAATTGTTCCAAATTCAGACCAAAGTTAATCTGATTCTGTATCTGACCTCACTGTCTTATAATAGGTAATAATAGATAAATATAATAGGTAATAATAGATAAATAGGTAATAACATACGACATTGAAATGTGTAGCTAACCTGGAGAGATCTTTAGCCTCCAATAACGTGAAAGTCAGAAGTGCTGAAATATATGATATCTAAAGAAAGTCCTTTGCTAGAACCTGCATACCCGATGTTCCCAACAACAGAGTTAGCAAACAAATATATGATTCTCTTGATCTGTGATATGTGCATGGCGCTTCTTCCACGGCGGAGAATGATATTTGAAGGAATGTGAATCGGGGTTCTTGGGCCAAAGTAAATTAAATTTAGCCCAGGAAGGACATCTTTTCAATTTACCTTTAATGCAAAGTTGTTTTACATGGTAAGTTTAGGAAACTTCTCATCATTCTGTAGAGTCAGAAGACTTTGATCCAGTTACTAGAAATTGAAGTACAAAAGGGTGTCTACTTTGTTCATATATTGTGCCATTTGTCTGTGACCTATCATGCTCGAGTTGACCAGATGTCTCTCTGGAGTGTTTTCCATAAAAATACTCATATCAATCATGAGGGCTCTATGATCATGACCTAGTCATGTCTCAAAGTCCTTCAAGACTTAATATTACCAGGTTTTAGATTAGAATTCAAAGAGATGAATTTTCAATGGGCAGGGAGCTATTGCAAATATTCATGGTACAGGGCAGAGCCTCATCTAGTCTAAGACAATCTTGAAATTACTTTGAAGATGAACTTTAAATCCCTTTTGCCTCCACTCCTAGAGTCCTGGAATTACAGGTATGTGTCACCATGCTGGCTTTGTGTGGTACTAGGAATGAAATCCTGGGTCTTGTGGATGTTAGGCAAGTGCTTTGGTACCCAGACTATACATTGAGCCCAAAGATGAGCATTTCATAGTGAAACGTTGGGGATGAAAGCTGATAATTGGTCACACTGAATCCAACTTGGCTGGAGATTAGAAAGGTAAGAGGATGTGAGGTAGGGTGGGTCTGGGGAGTGAAGAGTTGCCTATAACTGGAAGCATTTGATGCTCCTGGGTTGGTTGTGTGGTAACCAGTATTTAGAAGCAACTGGGGATTGTGATAGGATTCTAATTAAAACTTTAGCATGAATTAAGGAGTGTGAAGGGCTCAGCCTGGAGCTCTGCCCTGATTACCCTCCACCTCCATGTCTTCTTTCCAGTCTTTGTTTCTTGTAATTAAATTTAGGCCACAGCAAATATGCCTCTCAACGACAAGTATGGTATATAACATTGCCTAGAGCTTTACAATGAGCATAATCTGCAGCATGGCTATTCCTCCTTCCTGTATCATAAAACCGGAGATGCTAAGCACTTATGTGATAACACCAGGGATTCCTACATTGTTCAAATAACACATCTATTGATGTCATTTATTTAAAATGTACTATTTGATTATCAGCTGAATGTAAGTTGGTTAAATAAAGAAATGTAATAAGGAGAAAAGAACAGTTGAATTCCCCCATAGTGGATTGGTTGGAAAAAGAAACAAGTTCAATTTGTTTTCAGTACAAAACAGAACAACAACAAAAAAAAAAAACAAACAAAAACAAAAACAAACAAAAATGACCCACTGACTGTTTTTAAAAGTGTATTAACAGATTATAAACAGGATGCACAGAATCCAAGCCTTAGCCACACTAAGTCAAGGTATATTTTTTTTTCTTTTTTCCATTTAGTCAGGCTATTTGGGAGGAATGCAGTTGCACACTAAGGAATTCTGCGATTGCATTAAGGAGTAAGTGTATAAGAGTAAAAGCCAATATGAAGTCACTGGATAATGAAGCAGGCCATAGCTTGATTGCCTGGAGGTCATATGAACTGATCATAGTATGGCTCAATGAATTGAGTGTGTCAGGTGGATTGAGCTAACAATAGAAGGTAAAAAGTAAGGGCAGAGGATTTCTTCCCTGGACCTTTGTCGAACCACTGACTATTTTACTTACTTTTCGATTGCTCTGACCAAACACTGTGGCCACAACAACTTGTAAAAGAATTGAATTTGGAGTTTAGTGGTTCTAGGGGATGAGAGTCCTTTACCATCCTGGTGGAAAGCAGGGCAAAAGGCAGGAAGGCAGGCAGGCAGGCAGACAGACAAGCATGATACTGGAACAGTAACTGAGAAATGGCATTTGATCTATAAGCACAATGGATCTTGGAGTGTATATGAGCTTTTAAAATCTCAAAACTCACTACCAGTGACATCCTCTTCAATCAAAGCCATATGTACACATCCTTCTCAAATAGTTTCATCAACCCAGTATTCAAATACATGAGCCTATGGAGTCATTCAATTCAAACTACCACACGATTGTTTTCAAACTGTTTGCATAGTCTATGTCTACTCAATCCCTAGAGAGCAGAGTTCACCTGTGATACCAGTGGGCAGAATGAGGCTTGTATATTGTCTGCCAGGCCTGTGATAGCTGATTTCCTCAGAACTGCCTTTGTCTCATTGAACAGATTTTCTAAGTCTCTGAGACAGGAAGATGCCATTAATGTAGGCCCACAATGAGGATACAGTGTGATGATTTTCATAAGCTGGAAACACTTTGAAGTTACCTGGGGAGATTTAGAAAAAGCTCTGTGCTTAAGCTCTGCCTTAATTACTTGCAAGTCTTTGGAAAGATACCTGAGACTTGGCTTAAAAACAAACAGACTTTCTCTGATAATTTCGACACTGAAAGTGTATTTTAACCTATGTTTATTTGTGTGTGTGTGTGTGTGTGTGTTGTTTTCATGTATAGGTGTGCAAAGGTGCTTGTGACATAACACAAAATCAGAGAATAGCCTCGAGTTTGTCCTCATCTTGCTGTAACAGGATCTCTTTGTTGTTTTCTAAGGCTCATGCCCCATTGGCTAGCCCGTGAGGGGAGCAGAGTAATCCACGAGTGAATAATGTCCTGAGTGGATGTGTGCTTGACATGGGCATATCAACTGTGGCCTCAGATGTTTGAGACAATCCAAAAGCCTTTCCACTAGGGTTTGGCTCAAAGGCATGACAAAGCTTAACCTCTCACTTTGGTGTGGATGTATGTTGATAGAGTGTGTAGGAAATGCTACAGTAGATTTCTCTTCCCAGATATTTATGGAATGACAAACTGAGATTAGCTTAACCTGCCTCCTTTTTCAGCTATATATAATAAACCTGCTTCTTTGCACTTAACAACCCCGCCTTCTTGTTCATCTGTTTCCGGTAACTGTCTCTCTATCCAAATGTATAAAACAACAACATGCTTAGCAACCAAAGTGCTGTGGCTTTACCATCTCAGAGCCCGGACCACCTGATCCCAGCTTCTGTGTGTGTTTATGTCTTTGATTCTGGAGACACAAACTTAGCTTTTCATGCATGTGTAGCGAGAAATTGACACATGGAACCAGGTCCCCAGAGCATCTATATTAATTTTTACCTTATACTTCCTTGGAAAGTGATAGATGATTCTTCAATTGTCAGAACCCTGATGGGGTCACTTAGAAGTCTGATAGACTGTACCGTTTTATCACAGTTCTCTCCTTCCTACCCAATGTCAGCCAGCTCAAATTTCCTTATTGGTAGAATATATTACACTGTAGATTTCAGGTGTAGATATTTGACTCAAATTAAATGAGAAAAGACATTCAGGCGTGTCACATGTCCACCAAACCTAAAGAAAGAATATATCCTCATGTGAGTTTCCATCTTTTGGGACTGATACTGTATGGGGGAAGAATATAACTGGAAATCTGGAGTCCATCTTTGTGCTGGTTTGAATAAGAATGGCCCCTGTAGACTCATGTGTTTGCTTGCTCATAGGGAGTGGTGCTATTAGGAGGCATGGCCTTATTGAAGTAGGTGAGACCTTGTTGAAGGTAGTGTATGACTGTAAAGGCAGGCTTTGAAGTCTTATATGCTCAAGCTCTGCCCAATGTGGCATACAGTCTCCTGCTTCTTGGGGGTCAAGATATAGATAGAACTCTCAGCTCCTTCCCCAGCACCATGTCTGCCTGCATGCTTCCATGCTTCCTACCATGAGTATAATGGACTACACCTCTGAACTCTAAGCCAGTACCAATTAAATGTTTCTTTTTGTAAGAGTTGCTGTGGTCATAGTGTTTCTTCATAGCAATAGAAACCCTTACTAAGACACTACTAACACAGCTAACATGGTGTGAATGTGCCCAGATTCTGAACCTGAGAGTCATTTTTAAGATTTTGTATTTGAAATATTGTGATAATTCTGCACCATTGTAATAAAAATCTTTATATGCAAATATTTGCCAATAGCACGTATATCAGGAAGTGTGCACCAAATATCTGGTGTTGGTAAGTGAATATCCTTTCAGGTATGGCTTTTTAAATTTAGATGCTGTTTTACAATAATTACGAATAATACTTGAAATGATTTAGATTAAATATGTATCAAAGGATGCTAAGAATAATGAGGAGAGCACCAGAATTTAAATGGATTCTATGGACTGCATTTGCATGGTCTAAAAGTTATTTTTGCATTGATAAAAAGGGTGAGTGTCCTGAGTATACCTCGGTTGTATTTTTTTCCAAGGCAAATGTGTACAGTTTTTATCCAGGAGGCCGTGTATGAAGCACCTGCCTGCCATGTACATATATGTACATGAAGAGCACTCTGCAACCCGATGTGCAAACATTATTTTGGGATTGAGTAGTCACCTGGAAACTGGTGTTCTGATCCATGGGTAGTGTTAGTATGAAAAGGGGGAGAACCAGTTGCACAGAAGAGAGGCTGGGACCTCCCCCCCCAGAAACCTAACCAAAATACGCAACCACAGTGATCCTAAACTTTGCAGAGAACTTCACAAGCAACCCGAGAACTCTGAAATAGAGGACAATCGGGCTAGATAACAAAATTTGCCCTAATTACAAACTACTTTTTGAACCATTTTTTTTTCTTTGCCTGAGTAACACATTCCCTAATTCACTTCAGAAAGCATTTTAGTTCCTTCTCACATTGTTTCCTTATCATCTTCCTTCCAGGAATGACAAGTTACTTTACCCTTGCCCTTTAGCCGCCCACTGATGATGACTAAAGATTCATACACAGAAAGCTGAGATGCTGAGGGAATTTTCTTTACATTTTAGGTAAAAAAACCAAAATATATAATTATGTTGTCATTTCCTTAGACTTCAAGCCCTTTTATAAGAGTACATAAGAAAAAAAATAACTTCTTTAAAACTGTGAAACTGTCATTCATTAGTGATATTATTTATAGTAACAACAAAGACACCAGAGCAAAAAATAACGAAAAAAAATGTGGCACTCACACAAACTGGCTTTGGTGTCCAGGTGTTGTTGTGAGAATAATATTAATTTTACAGTGTCTTGGGAACTGAGTTGATGGTCCACACATAATACACAGTGTCACAAATGTCCTCAGCCCACCACACTCCCAATTGCAAAACCATCACACTTAATTCAGCCCACTGCCATTCCGTGTTCACTGGGTTGGCAAAAGTCACCACCAGGGCTATCACAGCATCACCCACCTTTCCCACGAGGCGGGGGGGGGGGCAGGGGGTGGAGGAAGACGACAAGTCAAGTTAATTGCAAAGGAGAGCAGAGAGTAAGGAGAACTCTTTGATTTTGGATATTGCGAATCTATAGAATGTATTGATTACAGTCTCCTTCCCTCATTAATGGTGGCCTGTTTTCCTTGATATGTTTATAATATCCTACTAGGATGCTAATGTCTTCCCATGGTCGGTAGGTCAGCAATTATGAATATGGGGTAGATGGTCTTCTGTAGCTTTTCACTCAAATCTTTGGTCAATATATTTCAGATAAATAATACTAGGAATAACAGCAGAAAGATTTTCTATCTATAGTAGGTAAAGACCTCAGGAGAAAAAGCTCTTATTCCAAAAGGGAAGGATACATTACTTTTCAGCAATAGGCAGCCTGGGGGCAGCAAAATATGTTCAGAAGTGTGACGCAGAGGAGGAGCCTTTTCATAGGAAAGGGCAGCTCACCTGCTCTATTCTTTTTCAGATTAGTGAAGCTTTATATTTTTTTCTTAGATTTTTAAAAAAAAAATTATGTGTCTCTCTCTGTGTCTATATGTGTGTATGTCTGTATGTGCACTGTGTGGGGGTGTCCATGGAGGCCCAGAAAAGGGATCAGATCTTCTGATGCTGGAATTGAAGATGTTTTTGAGACACCAGAAGTGGGCACTGGGAACCAAATTCATATCCTCTAGAAGAAGTAAGAATCCAACCACTGAACCATCTCTGCAGCCCTCATGCAACTTTTGGACCACAGATGAGCTAAATACAGACACAGCTGTGTATCTAACCAAATTCTCAGATTTTCTGGCTCAATAGTGCTAAGATCTAAAACATAAAATAGTTCCATTGAAGAAAGATAAATCTATCTCTGGTGGGCTAGTAAGAGATGAAAGAGCATCCAGCAAGGGCTCAGATCTATTCAAAGAATTCAGGACAAAACTTGTATACAGAAGGAGGGGCTCATCAAAGAGGAAAAAGAGACACAGAGCTCTCGGTGCAAGTCTGTGTTGTTCTTGGTAAGGCTCTCTAACATATATTGTAAGATAACTCCTAAATGATTTCTATCTTTTTATCATATGAAGTGCCTCACAGATGTCCCTTTAACAAAGGACCTGACAGCAGAAACTAGAGGGCTAGAGGGTCCGGAATCAGCTTTTTATTTCAGTTTAAGAAGCTGGGCTACAGAGGTATTCTGAGATTTAATCATGAGATTAACAAACATACCGGATAGCCAAGTATACATTGGTGTGGGTTTTTTTTTCCATTCTTCCGTATCTGAGTATAACTTCTCCCTTGTTCCCAGAGGGACAGGACCTCAGTTAGTTACTAACTCTGCCCTTGAACTCTTCCTACGGCCCAGGCAGTCCTTGAACTTAGGATCTAGCCCAGCTAGGATCTGACATTGCAGCCTTGTTCCTAGTAACTCATGTTCTTATTGATCAGTCATGTATCTTTTGGACAAAATTTCAGTTCTGATCACATTATCCTTATATTTTCAGAGGCTATGTGTGTATGTGTGTGTATGTGAGTGTGTGTTTGTGTGTGTGTGTGTGTTTCAATTGTTGCAAGAGGTTCCTATGAGTTACTGCTAGTATGAGTGAGCAATATGTCCACAGTTCTCATGTGTTTTCTTCCATGTTAACAAAATTGAGTTTCCCCAAAAAAGAATCTTCTTGTTTTTAACCACTATGTTTAGATAGTACAGTTGGTTACATGCTCAAATATTCTCACACTGAAGTTACCTTTGTGCGGGCCATGTAGTACAGTTGGTATAGCGCCACTCAATGGATGGGAGAGTTACTTATTCTATTGCAATACTATGCAATACTTTTATTTAAAATCATTTGATATACTATGAATTAGTGTGTGCCGGACTGAGCTTAGTTCTCTTGACTTATATATCTATTTGTATGTGGGTGGCAAACACTGGGTTTATGTGCTTGCATGGCAAGTCCGTAAGTGGGGCATCTAAATTCCCAGATCATTCTTTAAGGGTTGTTTTGGTTTTTCCAAATGAACTTCAGAATTAAATAATCATACTCTACCAAAAATGCCTGCTGTCAATTTGATTGAGACTACATCAAATCTGTGCTCGATAGGTTTTTGCCAACTTGACCCAAGTTAAAGTTATATGAGAGCAGGAAACTTCAGTTAAGAAAATGAGACTTGCGGCCCCAGGGGGTGGAGAGATCTGCTGGGGTTGGGAGATGGGGGCATCCTCTTGAAGATGGGGTGGGGAGGAGGAATAGGATGATGGACAGTCAGAGGGTAGACCGGGAGAGGGATAATGAGTAGACTGTAAAAAAAGATAGAAGAATAATAATAAAAATAAATAAATAAATAAATAAATAAATAAATAAATAAACAAAAACTGCCTCTGTAAGATGGTCTGTAGGCAGGCATGTAACACAGTTTCTTAATTAGTGATCAGTGAGGGAGAATGCAGCCCATTGAGGGTGGTACTATTCCTGAGCAGATTGTCCTGGGTTCTATAAGAAAGAAGGTTGAGAAACCATGATGAGCAAGCCAGTAAGCAGCACTCTTTCATGGTTTCTGCATCAGCTCCTGCCTCCAACTTGCTTCCCCCCGCATGAGTGCCTGTCCTGACTTTCTCCAATGATGAACAGTGATATGGAAGTATAAGCCGAATAAACCCTTTCCTCCTCAAATTGCTTTTGGTCATGGTGTTGCATCACAGCCACAGAGACCTTCACTAAGACAAAATCTGTTGACTAATACAGGCACACATCCAATATTAACAATATTGTTCTTTCTAATCAATGAACATTTTATATTGTCCAAACTTTTAATCTCGTTTTAAATGTTTTCCTTGAAGTATATGTAGTTTTCATCGAAAATGTTTCTCCCACTTTTTATTAGATTTACCATGATGTGTTTGATGCTTCCTGGATGTAACTACACATCATTTTCAAGGTTTTCCACTAATAATTTGATCTTCTGTTTGTGGCCGTATTTAATTGACTTATTCTAGTATCTATATTGCAGAATCACCTAAAATTCTAAGTAAAGAATTAAGTTATCTTTGAGTCAAGAAATTGCTAAAAAATTATATATAAACATATGCAAATTTTACTGGTTATGCTAATCATTTCATTAGCCACCTTTTACTTTTTGCATCACAAAGTAAGTCTAAATGATTCAGCCAAATAGTCGAACACCCACAGCCTCTTTTCAAGATTCCTACAGCTGATATTTCTACATTTTTATGAATCATTCAAGATGAATTTAATCTTTAAAATGTGAGAAATAGAATTAACATCTTTGATCACTGAAGAATCCTAGAAGCAGCATTGATCCCGGAGCTGTGGGAGCCCTAACAGCTGAATGTTTACCTTTCTCCAGTTTTCCAAGGCTCCACATGGAAGGCCTTTGTTGCAAATGTGTGTTTATAAAGGACACCCGATGAGCTGTAGAATTGATAAGGTGATTCAGAGCACAGGCTGCCCTTGCACTGGACCCAGTTTGGATTCCAGCTCCTTCATGGCTGATCATGAATGTCTAACTGCAGTTCTAGAGAGTCTGGCACCCTCTTCAATCATCTTCAGGCATCAGGCATTCACATAGTACCCTTGTATCCATGCGGGCTAAATATTCATACACATGAAGTGAAATTAAATAATCATTTAACAAACGTTAATGCCTGGAGTGGGGGTACACCAGGAGGTAATGGTGAGATACGGGCATGTCGTCCCATTCATGTTAGCTGGGATAATCTGATCACACAAGGAGTGAAAGCTAAATACCTTAAAGCATAGTGAATGAGTATGTACTTCTCTGCTCTTTCTCCTTGGAGAAGACAAAGACAATTCTATCACTGGAAGTTTCAGTAGCACTATACGGATGTCCATTGTGATGCCACATGGTAGACCTTCTGTAGGTTGATGGAATTCTATTACTGTTTAGAGCATGTGATATTGTGGTTACATAGTAATTGTCACTATATTCTGGTTTTACTGGAAGGGGCTGTAGGGAGGGAGCAGGAGTTAACTTCATGCAGCTCACCGGTGTGGTGATGCTCAGAAGATAAAGGCTCAAAGATGTTGTGAAAAGCAGCAGAACACATGCACTGAGACCCTGTGTATGTATGCGTGTGCTTGTACCCTCTGTCTTTTCTAAATCACACAGGGGAATCTCATCTGTTCTGTTCTCCGTATGCCTCTGTCACTTTGTTCATGTATTAAAAATATATCATAAAAAAGTATAGAAGCATAATGTCCTTATGGGATTGCTGAAACATGAAAGCAAATGATACATCTGTACTGTGGCTGCTTTACCCAACATCTGACACACTGTACACAGCCAATAAAGGTGTGCATTTATGTGATGGCTTAAATAGGAATGGTCCCCTTAGGTTTATAAAACTTGAATGTTTGATTCCCTGTTGGTACACTGTTTAGGAAGGATCAGGAGGTATGGTCTTGCTGGAGGAGGTATGTTACCGTGGGTGGGCTTTGATATTTTAAAAGCTCACATCTGGCTCAGTCTCTCTCTCTCTCTCTCTCTCTCTCTCTCTCTCTCTCTCTCTCTCTCTCTCTCTCTCTCTCTCCTTCTCTCTCTGTCATTCCATCTTGCCAATAAGATGTAAGTTCTCAGGTATAGCTCCAGCGTCACGCTTGCTGTGGCCATGTTGATCATGGACTAACCTCTCAAACCATAGGCAGATTTCCAATCAAATGCTTCCTTGGATCAGCTGCCTTGGTCATGGTGTCTCTTCACAGCAATAGTATAGTAACTAAGACAATGTATTAAATTAGAATTTAAATGAGAGCCAAGCATGTATTATTTAGCCAAACAAACGTTTAGGAAGAAAGCATAAGACTGGTTCTTATCTTCTGTTGCACAAGAATTGTGGCAAGAAATAGTATAATGAAATCTGAAAAGCTTTTCTTTCTAAATGAGCATTTTTTTTCTGCATAAACTGTGACCTATTAATCCTCTAGTCCTTAAATCTCCTTACATACCACAAGGAAGGGAGTGTTACATAATTCAGAATTAGGGCTTTTTTCTTATGTTTCTTGAATATCCTTCACTAGGGAGAATGCAGAGCACCAAGGAGAAGACCTTGGTGTCATTGACTCCCCAACAACAATGCTATTTTGAGCAGTGAAAACCAATTTATTCAAAATGAAGAAAAATGTAAATGCCTCCTATAAAGAAATTAAATTAATGTTAGGTACTAGAACACAGATGTTCTGTGTGCCATACCTATGCAACCATGTCATTAAATTCAAATCTCTAATTAACAGACATCTGTTTCTTGTTCGATTTTGAAATGATTCATTGAAACCATTTGCAGAAATAAATATACTTGTGAAGAAAAAAATGCTTCTGACCTTTTCTCTCATATTTTTTTTTATTTTGTTATTTTTAAAGTTGACTTGATGACTGCGTCTGTGACTCAGAATTAAGACATCTCTGACACCTCAGAGTCTGTTTTCTTGGTTTCATATCTTGTTCTAACAAAATAGTCTATACCTTAACATAAAACGCTGTAGTATTAGGTCACACTGTAATATTAAGTCATAAAAACAAATTGTTGAAATTTGTGCACAAGGTATTCTAATTAATTTTATAAGAACTGTGGATTAGCTAGTAATGGTTAGCTTCTATTTATTTAGAAGTATTAATGTTTCAACTCATTTAAGTAAACATTGTTGTCCATCCATCTATGAGAGGGCTATATTGAAGGAGAGAGACAAGATATATTGGATATTGAATAAAAGAATTTAATCAAACTGTAATCGTAAGAGCAACTTTAGTATATTGGTAGTTAGATTCTCCAAATCCAAGTTTCTCCTTTACATTGGTAATGGCTTGAGACAAACATTAAGAAGCCCTGTGAAGAGTTTCAATACAGCTAACATGTGTGCCTACAATATACTATTAAACAGTCATTTAGTGTATTAAATTGAAAATCATTAGCTAAGTTTTGTCTCCATACTTTTGAATCACTACAAAAAATCCTCAACATTTGATTTGTATACAAATGAGCTAAAACTACCCTAAGAATGTAATTATCAGTGGATTTTAGCCAACTACAAGAAGCTGTGCCTAGCAATCATAAGGGCAGCAACATATCATATCATGGAGCTGATAAGCCTATCAAATGTCAAGCTCTAATCAATCTGCAGCTGTCTCTGTTCCTTGGTCCAGGCTGTAAAGCTGAATTTTCATACTGTTGGGAGAAGAAATTTAATGTAGTATCTTCAGTAGGAACAGGCAAATGCTCTAATGTCAACACTTTTTCAACATCTAGTTAGATGATCATGTGGTTTTATTTTTCTTTCAGTCTTTTTATGTGGTGGAGTATGTTGATAGATCTTCATATATTGAACCACTCCTGCATCCCTGGGTTGAAGCTTATTTTGGTAACAGTGGATGGTGTCTTTGATGTGTTCTTGGATTTGGTTTGTGAATATTTTGTTGAGTATTTTTACATCATTGTTCATAAGGGCAATTGGTCTAAAATTACCTTTCTTTGTTGAGTCTTTGTGTGGTTTAGGTGCCAGTGTGACTGTGGCCTTCTAGAATGAGTTTAATAAGGTTCCTTCTGTTTTTATTTTGTAAAATAGTTTGAGCTCCACTTTGAAAGTCTTGTAGAATTCTGCATTAAAATGATCTGGTACATGTAGCTGTGGATTTAGCTATATTTCTTTGGATCCCAGAGTATTGCACATACTCGAACACCCCAGGAGCTATGTTTTCATAAATGAAGACACATACACATTAGCTTATTTTAGAAATGACTTGGCTATCTCAAAGTTTGAATAGTTCTAATCCTCTGCCTGGCTATCATAGATTTCCCTCTAGTACTCCTGACTCAACACCCTCTAAATCTATAATCTATCTTTGCTGCCCTGTTCCTTCGGGACAGTCCCTTTGTCTTTGATGCCCAAGACACTTGTAGGCAGCCCTTTCAAGGGCCACATTACTTCTCACATGCATTTTGGATATTTTTCCTTCTGCAGTTCTAATTATGGGAACACATTTGAGAGCCGAATTCAATTGATATACCATTAGAATGAACCAATCCCTAACGGGCCAAAGACTTTCTTGTTTAGGAGACTTTTAATGGCAGCTTCTATTTCCTTAGGGTTTTTAGGGATGTACTTGAAATTGATTTAACTTTAGTAATTGGTACCTGTCTAGAAAATCATCCATTTCATTTAGATTTTTCAAGTTTGTTGAGTACAGGATTTGAAGTAAGACCTACTGGATTTCCACAGTGTTAATTGTTATAACACCCTTTTCATTTTTTACTCTGCCTTTTAGTTGGTTTGGCTAAGGGTTTGTGTGTCTTGTTGATTTTCTCAAAGAACCAGCTCTTGGTTTTTTGATTCTTTGTATTGTTCTCTTTGTTTCTAATGGATTGTTTTTAGCACAGAATTTAATTATTTCCTGCCAGCTCATATCTACTTCTCTTGGGTGTATTTGATTTTTGTTTTTTTGTTTTTGTTTTGTCTTTGTTTTTTTCTTTTCTAGAGCTTTCAGATGTACTTTTAATTCTTTGCTGTGAGAACTCTCCAACACCTTTATGTGGGCATTTAGTGCTATGAACTATTCTCTTAGCACTGCTTTTACTGTGTCCCATGAGTTTGGGTATGTTGTGTCCTCATTTTCATTGAATTCTAGACAGTCTTTAATTTCTTTCTTTATTTTTTTCCCTTCCCTGACCCAGTGATCATTCAGTAGAGTTGCTCAGTTTCCATAGGTTTTCTGTTGTTTCTGTTGTAGTTGAAATCCATCTTTAATCCATGGTGTTTCAATAAGATGCATGGGGTTATTTCAATCTTCTGTGATGCGTTAAAGTTTTCTCTGTGACACATTGTATGGCAAGTTTTGGAGAAGGGTCCATGAGGTGCTGAGAAGAATGTATATTCTTTTGTATTTGGGTGAACAGTCCTATAGATATCTGTTAGGTCCATTTAAATCATAACCTCTGGTAGTTTCATTATTTCTCTGTTTAATTTCTGTCTTGATGACTTGTCCATTGAGGAGAGTATGGTGCTGAGGCCTCCCACTATTAATGTATGGTGCTCGATGAGTGATTTAAGTTTTAGTAATGTTTCCATTATGAATGTGGGTGACCTTGCATTGGGGGCATAGAAGTTCAGAATTGAGATGTCCTCTTGGTGTTTTCTTTCTTTCTTTTGATGAATATGAATGAAGTTTCTTTCCCTGTCTCTTTTGATTACTTTTAGTTGAAAATATATTTTATTAGATAGGAGAATAGCTACTCCAACTTCTTTCTTGGGCCCATTTGCTTGAAAAACTTTTTTCCAGGCCTTTATACTGAGAAAATGACTATCTGTGTTGATGAGATGTGTTTCTTGTATATAGCAAAACGATGGATTCTGTTTATGCATCCATTCTGGTAGCCTGTGTCTTTTTACTGGGGAATTGGGTCCATTGATGTTGAGAGACATTAATGTCCAATGATTGTTAGTTCCTGCTACATTGATGTTGGTTGTGGTGTGTATGTGTCTCTGTGTGTGAGTGTGTGTATTTCTCTTGTACTGGATTTAATGGTGTGAAATTAGATTATTTCTTGTATTTTCTTGAGTGTAGTTTGCTTCGTTGGATTGTAGGGCTGAGTTAGTGAAACAGTATTGTAGAATTTGGTTTTCTTATGCAATATCTTGGTTTCTCCATGTATGTTGATGGAAAGTTTTGCTGGGCATAGAAGTCTGGGCTGATCCCTGTGCTCTCTTATGGTCTTCAAGACCTCTGCCCAGGTTCTTCTAGTTCTCAGAGTCTCAGATGAAACATTGGGTGTAATCCTGATAGGTCTGCCTTTATATTTTACTTGGCATTTTCCCTTGCTGCTTTTACAATTCTTTGTTCTATATATTTAGTGTTTTGCTCATTATGTGGCAGGATGATTTTCTTTTCTGGTATAATCTGTTTGATGTCCTTTAAACTTGTATCTTTATAGGTATCTCTTTCTTTTGGGTGGGAACATTTTCTTCTATAATTTTGTTGAAGATATTTTCTGGATCTTTGAGCTGGGTTTTCTCCTCCTCCTCCTCTCCTCCTTCTCCTCCTCCTCCTCCTCCTCCTCCTCCTCCTCCTCCTTGTTCTATTATTCTTAGGTTTGCTTTTTCAATAGTGTTCCAAATTTCCTGAATGTTTTGAGTCATGAACTTTTTAGAATTTGCATTTTCTTTAAAACTGATTTCATCTATTGTATCTTCTATACCCGGGATTCTCTCTTTCATCTCTTGTATTCTATTGATAATGGTTAGTTTGTAGTTCTTATTTTCTTTCCTAGGTTTTCCATCCCCAGAATTGCCTCAGTTTGTGTTTTCTTTATTGCTTCTATTTCCCTTTTCAGGTCTTGGAGAGTTTTGTTCATATTCTTAATATTTTTTAATCACATTCACTGTTTGTGATTTCCTATATTTCTTTATATTTACTTGCTTCTTCTTTAATGTTTCTACCTGTTTGAATGTATTTTCCTGTATTTCCTTAAAGGAAATATTCATGTTCTCTTTAAAGGTCTCCATCATCCTTAAGATCCTTTTCTTGTGCTTCAGTTTCCTTATGATATCCATGATTAGTCATAGCAGGATAGCTGGGCTCTTATACTACCATATTGCCCTGGGTCTTGTCAATTGTGCTTGTAAGCTGTCAATCTGGTTTCCCCTGGTGTTGGGTGTGTGATACTGATGGCAGCAATACTTCTTGGTGAGGTGTGGGAAGCTGTGGGCCAGACAATGGAAGTCAGAGTACCTCACTCTGTTGGCTGATCCTCAGGTAGACTCTGCAGGCTATTTCACTGATGAGCCCATTCTTCAGGCTGTGTCCCTGTCAGAACTGTCAGGGTTTCACGATGCTTAGTTTTGGAGCCCCCAAGATTTCCACATGGAGGTAGGAAGCTCTTGGGGTCCTGCAAGTTATCTTCTAACCACAGAGCAAGAACAGATCTAGACAATGGGTCTCAGAGGACCAAGCACCAAACCACTCACCTCTGCAGATTGTCCCATGAGGACCAGCTGGGATGGCTGAAAAGGATGGGTGCTGGGTAGAGGGCAGATTCTACTAGGATGTATGGTCAGGCAGGGCTGACCTATTTTGTTTGGGCATCTTCAGGTAGGCAGGGCACTCTTGGGATTCTGCATGTCCCCTCTGAACCAAGGAGCAAGGACAGATTTAAACAATGTCTAAGTCAGTTTCTTAATGTGCATAGTTAGGATATGAGAAACATTTCCACTAATCCTTGAGTAAAAACTTAAAGTAAAATAAAATGTGCATCCTCTGGGGTGGCAGTTGGGGGTATCTCTATAAAGTACCAGAGGCCTGGGAGATGAGAGACTGTCAGGACTCAGTGGTGGATGACCTTAGCCAAAATGCACAACACTGGGGAGAGGGAACTTGAAGAGTCTTCTTCCAGTAGATAGACAGGGCCTAAAATAGAGGAATGGGATTACCAACTCACAGTCAAAATTTCTGACTCAAAATTGTTCCTGTCTAGAACTGCAGGGACAAAAATGGAGAAATGAAAAAAAGGCAGTCCAGTGAAAAGCCCAACATGGAAATCCATCTCATGTTGGGGGTGGGAGCACCAAGGCCTGACACTCTTGCTGACTCTATGATGTGCTTACAGACAGGAGCCTAGCATGGCTGTCCTCTGAGAGGACCTACCAGCAGCTTGCTGAGAGAAAGAGTTATTTACACCTAAGCATTTGACTGAAGTCAGGGACCCCTATGATTGAGTTAGGGGAAGGATTGAAGAAGTGGAGAGAAATGCTACTATAGAAAGATCAGCAGTCTCAAATAACCCAGACCTCTGAGAGCTCCCAGAAACTGAGCCACCAACCAGGTAGCATACATAGGCTTATCCAAGCCACCTTTCCCTGTCTGGGCACCACCCACCCCCTTCTGCTCTCCCCACACATAGATAGCATGGGACTACCTGCCCTGGTCTTAGTGAGAGAAGATGTACCTAATCTTTGAGAGACTTCAGGTCCCAGGAAAGGGGGATGCCCAGTGGAGGTGGGGACCATCCTCTCAGAGGCAAGTGGGAAGAGGAATGTGGTGAGGAACTGTGGAAGGGGGGACCAGGAGAGAGGACAAAGGCTGGAATGTAAATAAATGAAATAATTTTAAAAAATAAAAAAACATCACTCAAAATAAATAAAATAAAATAAAATGTATTCAGTGAGCTGATCTGATGTTTAAATAGAAAACAACACTGTAAAAATGAAATAATTGTATGGAGAGTATTTCCCAGTGACCTCAATACATAATATACATATATATAAGCATGAATGTTCATCTTTTTCTTTTGTTTTCAGAAAGATTTTAATTTCCTTATTGCTTATTTCTAAGAGGACACTTACTCAGAAATTGAGCGCCTGCATCCCAGAACATGTTCTCTTAGGGGGTCAAGAGGTGCTGATGGAAACATTTGTAGCATCATTTCTTCTTAGGCTTTCATACTACATTCTCTCTAGCTATGTCCCCCCAGAGTGTTTAAATGAAAAAGCATCATGGTGCAGACACGTTGATGGCTTACATGAAAATTTGTAGCAAAAATGTAGAAGGGGCTGGGGAAAGAGAGGGGAGAGAGAGAGAGAGAGAGAGAGAGAGAGAGAGAGAAACACATTACATGTCCTATATTTAATCAGCCCCAAAGAATGCTTCATAGAATTGCCTCTGCTACACAATGTTTCTAACAGACTGTCTACTCATTGCATGGTAGACCCAACCTAGGTAATTGTGTTCATTTATTTTACACACTCTGCCCTTTATCCCAGTTTTCTAAATATGTGTAGCTAACCTGTCTCTAAGGAGCTCCACAGCTTGCTAGCTAAGACTGAGGACAATACTGAGCTTCTTCATTAAGGTCTCAAATCACAGTTTCTAACAACTGAAATGTAGAGAACAATCTAAGCATAGCATTGAGGAATTTAGTAAGAGACACTCTTAGCAGGAATTAGATATGCTTGCTATTAATTTTACCCTCTGTGTCTTGATTTCCAGAAAGCGTGCTACTCAGTAATACTGATATGTTCTATTTTTTTGTAGCTTTTATATTTTTGGATTAATTCTATTAAGGGCATCTCCGATCCTAACCCTGCATTATCTCTAACAATAGTGCAGAGAGTATTTCCGTCATGGACTCTCATCTTTCTGCTGAACATCAAAAGTTGAAAGAGAAAGGTTAGCATTAAAATGGGCATAAAAATCAAAGAAAGTAAATGTTCTGTGTAAGCATTCAGTCCTGTGACTCCTTTTCCTTAGGCTTTGTTTCTTGTAGGTTTACAATCTTGTAGGGAATCTGAGGCAGGAGGGCAGCTAGGTCTATTACCATCCTTTGTGAACACCAAAACATTATAGAATGAACTATATATTACATGTCAAGGGCAACACATTTAATAGTCTTTCCTTGTTTTGTTTTTAAACACATCTATTTCACGGCCAACTTCTAAAATTACTGGATATAATTTTATGCTATAATTTACTAAAGTAGTTTCATGTTTACAAATATCACTAAGAATAAATCTAGGGCATTTGGGCCCAGACATGACGATGAGTGCTAAAAATAACTACTTCTGTGTGTTTTTATTATGTTCTAGGTTTCTATTAGTTAGTTTGTTTAATTTGAGTAGATGTATTTAACTTCCACGACTCATTTGGATAATTCTGACATTTTGTGTTTTGCTACCCTTGTGTATGTATGTATTTATAATGTACTCATACACTGGAAAATATGATTTGTAACATTTCACTTCATCAACTGAGATTAAAATACTGAGACTATTCAAACCTAAAGATCTTTAAAAGGATCAAAATTCATTTTTAATGTGATTACTAATGTGGAAAAATTTCCCAGCTTTTTTAACCAATGTAAACTTCTATCTGAGCATTTTCTTAGCTTTCATTAGTCAAATATATTGGGCATAATTAGTGCAAAATGCTATGATTTGATAACATCTACCAAATGTACTATATGTGTATATCTTTATGTTTAAGAAGTATTCTGTACTAGTAAATTAGCTTGCTATCAAAATTTCTGCTGAAAGTACTACTGAATACTGTCTATATAATGCTTCAATATACTTGCTCACATGTAAATAAATCTGTTCACCTTGGGAAGGAAGAATATTTTTGATTAAATGACTAAGTCAAATGTAATCAAATGAATCTCTACACATGGTGAATCTCTGCTCTGGTCCAAACCATAACCACTGATTATGAAGATAGAGAAGAGAGGCTATGAACCAAGGTACACTGGCACCTTCTAGGGCCTAGACCATGTCCTAACACTAGGAGTTAACCATGGTTTTCCCACCAGATTTCTGGAAACAATCCAGCACTACGATGTTTTACATTCTGCTTAGTAAGTTCATGTCAGACTTCTGTCAACAGAATCTAAGATAATAAGTGTATACTTTTGGAGTGGATACATTAGTAGTAACTTGCTAAACAGTGTACTACGTTGCCATCTATCACTGCTATGAAGACATTGTGACCAAAACAAGCTTGGAGAGAAATGGATCTAATTGGCCTACAGTTCTCTGTCACAGTCCATCATGAAAGGAAGTCAGGACAGGAACTCAAGGCAGGATCCTGGAAGCAGGAAGTAAAGAACAAGCCATGGAAGGAGAGCTACTTTCTGACTTGACATGATTTCTTATATAACCAGGGCTATTCACACAGGGTTGTTACTGCCTACCATGGGCACCTACATTAATTATTAATTAAGGGACTACTCTACAGACTTGCACAAAGGCCAATCTGAAGACAGCATTTTCTCAGTTCACTTTTCTTTTGCCAGATGACTCTAACTTGGAACAAATTCACTATAAGCTAGCCAGAATAGGCAGCAATAGAATACAGTACAAGCTGGTGCCTACGGAAGAATGCTACAGTGCCAATTGCTAAAATGTGAAATGGCTTTATAATGCACAGGTTAAGGAATGCCATGAAACATGTAGACAGCCTTTCATAGACTTTCAGTGAATATATATATATATATATATATATATATATATATATATATATATATATATAAAAGACAGCTAGCTAGCAAGGACTCCAAAGAAAGTCAGAAGCATTATAGGGAAGAATTAAATAATGACAGAGAAAACCTAAATTTTCATGAAGTGACCTTAAAGGCATTTCTGATAAAATCCCAGAAGATGATACTATTAGAAATTGGAATTTAGGGATCCTAACATACCAAGAATTGTGTAATGAAATTGTGATCCAGAAGCATGCCAAGAGCTATGCTTAGAAACATTGGGCATTTACCTCATGCTTTCGTTGGCCATCTAACAGCAAGTACTTCAATCAAGACAGAGACTTTGTACAAGGGAGTGCTTAATGTTGTAGCTGATATATCCCATCATTTCCTGAAAAGCAGGTACCCAGGGGAGGAAGCTTGCTGTGGAGTTTGAAGGCCCAAGAGTCTGAGAGCTAACACATTCTACAGTTGGGCTCTGAGGGCCTGAAAAGAAGGATGCATGGCTGAGGAGAAGATCCATGTACCAGCTAAAGCATCCAGAGAGTAGTTCCCTTGCCTTTTGTCATGCTTAGGCCCTCTGACTTGGAGGAAGGCTACAAACATTGAAAACACCTATCTACTTTGTTCATTTTACAAAACCACATGCTCATCTCTTCTGCAAAAGCCACTAGGCACAAAGAGGAAATAATGCCTAACCAAAAATCTGGCTATGCCAGGGCCTAGTCAAGCTGATAAGGACAACAAATCACTGCTGGTGAGTTTATCAAGCATAAGTTTAAAGAGAATCTTTGTGTTTTTCTTATTCTTCCCAATAAGATACAAAACTAAAGTATAACTTGAAGGATGAAAAATCCGTGAAGATTTGGAACTTCTATAGCCTACTTAGTCGGTAAAAGAGGCTAGATTAAAAAAAAAAAATCTATATTAGGCAACGTTGCTCTCAAGAATTTGGTGTATGTATACAAAAGATCAGAACAGTCAATTGTCCAGATGGCTCTGAGAAGAGATAACAATGTGATTCATAGATTTATTCAGCATTCTCATTAAAAGAAAAAAAAAAAAACCTCGAGAGGGAACTGTGCAGGACGAGTTAGCTCTCAAAGGAGTAAATACTTGTGATATATGAAGATGACTAACCAAAGTCTGAGAATGTTGTGTCACTAGGGAGACTACTCACCTAGAACGGATGACACAAAAAAGATGAGCAAGAGAAAGTAACTTGGTATATGTCCCCAAATTGATCCTCAGGAAGATGGCTTGGGAAACTATTCAGCTGTAACATAACCCATCACCCATGGAAAGTTCAGATACAGTCAGAAAATCAGAATGCTCGGGGCCCAGACTGAGAAACCATAGGCAATGATTCCCGGGTCAGATACAGTCAGAAAATCAGAATGCTCGGGGCCCAGACTGAGAAACCATAGGCAATGATTCCCGGGTCAGATACAGTCAGAAAATCAGAATGCTCGGGGCCCAGACTGAGAAACCATAGGCAATTATTCCCAGGTTTACTTGTTAGTTTTTTGGAACTGCTTGGGAGCTTTGGTTTTTTGTTTTGTTTTGTTTTTTGTCTTTTGTTTTCTCGCCAGCTTTCACCCTCCTTGAACCAAACATCTATAGCTATTTTGTGGACTTGTCTCCCAGCAGTATAGTTTTAGAGGTTCTCGTAGACGGCAGAGTAGCAGACGGTGACACTGAGGCTAAAGACACAGGAACGGGAAACATTCTGGCTGCAGTTCATATTCCGGATACAGTCAGCAGAGAATAGTCCTTCCGTTCCTTGGGGCCATTACTGGAGACATCTAACCCTTCTTTGCTTCAGGATACACGAGTGAAGCCAGTGCTAACTAGCCTTCCAATCAGCTTCCATCCTTGAGTCTGTAGAAGTAGTTTGAACTTTTAACAAGAAAAAGAAGTTATTCTACTGATTCTGGTGTTGAGAAATCTTTGTGATGTTTTCTGACTTTAACAACAGCTAGTCACTTTGAACTAAGCCTCTATCTGAAAAGAAGTGTCTAAGTTAGATATGCTGAAAGTGTTTTACATATGACACTTTCAAGTTCCACTACCATGTTCAGAAGAGTTAAGGAAATATTGGAGTAGCATACTTTTTCTATCAATATAAATAATAATAACAACAATAACTTGAGATGATTTGTATACATATGGCCCTAAAAATACACTCGTGTTAGTAGGCTTGACCTATAGGGAGTGGCACTATTAGGAATGCCACTATTGGAGTCTGTGTGCCCATTTTGGAGGAAGTGTGTCCCTGTGGGGGCAGGCTTTGAGGTCACATATATTGAGCTATGTCCAGTGTGGCTTACAGTCTCTCTTCCTGCTGCCTGAGGAACAAGATGTAGAACTCTCAGCTCCTTTTTCAGTACCATGTCTGCCTGCATGCCACCATGTTTCCTGCAACAATAATAATGGACTAAACTATGAAACTGCAAACCAGTCACGTTTTCCTTTATAAAAGTTGTCATGGTCCTGGTGTCTATTCACAGTAATAGAAACCCTAATCTAGAAACCATGGTAATATTTTTTCCTAAATATTCCAGAAAGCTTGGTTTTACCCCTGACACTGACTAAAAACATGGAGCTGAGATAAAGAGAAAAGCTGGCCTAGTACCTGTAACTCAAAAGCAACTTAGCCCAAATAATTTTAAACAAATAATCACAAAGATTCAACAATGTCATCATTGTGAAGCAAGCACACTCTGCTTTTGTTGCTGAGTAACACTCTCTTCACTTAAAGCCCTCATTCTCCAGACAATAGCAGAACCTTGTGAAGACCCACTGCTGTTCCAAGGCATTGTCTCAAGGTCAGGCTCTCCTCTTGGTGTACACATTTGCTAATCTGTGAAAGTATGCCTCTCAGGAGGAATGTCTAAAAGGGAACTTAGGAATGGGAATCAATAGAAGCCAGGGCTTTACAATGAGACTAGTGGGAAACCACAGAAAATGTCAGTATGAATCCTCTTATCCACCATACATGCTGATGTTTACATTGTAAGCTTAGGCTTGGAGTCCGCTAAGACAGTTATTCATTAACTGATGGGAAATACCTGGCCTGGAGGATATTATTATGATTTCAAACTTGCATATTTTTCTCTTCTCTCTGAAGTATCCAGTACTGCTGTTTCATAGAATGCTTCCAATAAAATCTCTCTCTCTTTCTCTCTCTCTTTTTGTATGTGTGTGTATGTATGTGTGTATGTACATACATGTGGTTTTGTGTGTGTGTGTGTGTGTGTGTGTGTGTGTGTGTGTGTGAGAGAGAGAGAGAGGGAGAGAGAGAGAGAGAGAGAGAGAGAGAGAGAGAGAGAGAGAGAGAGAGAAAGAGAGAACATGTATTCTAGAAAGTGATAAATGATTTCCAGTGAAAAACAATGATTTTTCTTTACTGCTGCCTGAAGGTTACCAGCTTATTAGAAGTCTATGAACTTGAAAATGCTCATTCTGCAATGGCAACATACGACAGCTTGAATTCTGGAGCACCCTGACATTAGGTTAGATAGTTTTCCTCTTGCTACACACAGATTAATTTGGGGAACCCACTCAATAAGGAACCCATCATCTTAGAACCCTTCATTTTAGCTGCCAGTTGTGTGTGTGTGTGTGTGTGTGTGTGTGTGTGTGTGCTAAGAATGGGTGTTCTACCTCTTTCAGTTACCATATATCATCTTCAGTCCTTCACATTTGGGCTCAGACGTGTTACTCTTGTGCTAGAATGCCAGGTTTCATACTTGTTCAATGGAGTAGAGCTAGAGACTATTGGGTAGTTGTTTAGAACTGGCCCCTCATTGGGAGCTGCCTTATCAAAAACAATTTGAGAGAGAAAATATTTGCTTTTACTCATATTTCCAGAGGGCTTTGTCAATAATTGTCTGGAGTGCAAATTAGAGCAGAGATGTTTAACTAATGGAAACCTGGAAGGAGTGAGAGAGGGACATAGGGAGATAGACAGATGGACAGACAGAGATAGAGATAGAGATAGAGATAGAGATAGAGATAGAGATAGAGATAGAGATAGAGATAGATAGATAGATAGATAGACACACACATATATGGAGATAAGGAGATATGGAGAGAGGGAGGGAGAGGGGAGATATTTCTATTAGTGAGCTTTCTCCTACTTATTTTTTCTTATTCTGCTCAGGCTCTCATTTCAGAGTGTGCTTTCTGCAAAGTTAATTCTTTCTGGATCTAGCTTTGCAGATACATCCATAGATACTCTTTCACAGGCTAATCTATTCTCAAACCTACTGAAATGACAATCAAGGTTGTCATCACAAATATTAAAAGTAGTTGCAAATACAGGGAAGCTAATGATTCCTTGTTCCACATGCAGTGGCCAAGCTTGGTCTTCAACCTGGCATGCCTGGGAGAGGGAACCTCAACTGAGGAGACAACCATCATCAGACTGACCTACGGTCATGTTGGGCTGGGGTATTTTCTTAATTATTAATTGATGCAGGAGAACCAAGCCCACTGTGGGCTAGAGCCAAAGCAAGTAGGCATGGGCTGTATAAGAAAAGAAGATGACCAAGTCAGAGACAAGACGGTGAGCTGCACCCTTCCATGGTCTCTGCTTCATTCTTGCCTTGGTTTCTTTTATTGAGCTTCTCATCTGAAATATGCTGCCCCCTTTAAAATTAAGTGTTCTATAATAGCTAGAGATAAGCAAACTACAGCACTATAGTTAGAGGCTATTGTGATTTTGGGATACTGAGAATGGGTTATCTTTGATTCATTTGCTTTTTCAAATACTCATCTTTCAAATATTTATCTATGTAAATGACATTAGAAACACAGGCAGTGTCATTAATGAGGTACAAATGTACTGAACTTCTACTATTTGTCTTAGTGAAGGTTTCTATTGCACTAGACCACACCTGATAGAAATGATCAGAGGTGCAGATTATATTCTATAGTATACATCTTCATTTTGAGAACACATGGGTTTCTAATTTCAGAATGGCACATACCATGATGAAATACCATGACCAAAAGCAAGTTGGTGAGAAAGGGTTTATTTTTAGCTTACACTTCTACATCGTAGCCCATCATTAAAGAAAGTCAGGACAGGAACTCAAATAAGGGGAGGAACCCAGAATGCAGATCTGGTGGAGAAGTCATAGATGAATGCTGCTTACTGGATTATTCACAAAGCTTCCTCACCCTGCACTCTTAGAGAACTCAGGACCATAAGTCCAGTGGGGACATCACCCACATTGGGCTGGGTCCTCTCCTATTGATCACTAATTGAGAAAATGCCTTACAGCTGGATCTCATGGAGGCTCAACTGAGACTCCAGCCTCTCTGATGACTCTAGCTTTTATCAAGTTGACATAAAATCAGACAGTAAAATATTCCAATTATGTTCTCTGATGTGCTGCAATACAAAAATAAAAACAAAATAAAACCAGATATACCATGCCTACATCCTGAGAAAAAGAAATGCATGAGCATTAAGGGAAGTAAAAGACAATTAAAATAGCGTAAATGATATCATTGTAGTAAAATGTCAGCACAGGTAGGCATAATTTGTGACCATATAGTAGTAATTGGATAAACTAGATGCAGAAAAACTAATGCCTAGTATGTTTAGAGTGGAATGGTCATTAGGAAGCAATGAGAAAGAATGACTTCGTGTTTTCCTAACATTTTAGGAATACACAGCTCATTTAAAATTTTTTATTTGAGAAGTACACATAAAGCTGCAGGTTAAAAACAAGCAAGCAAATAAACAAAGACAATTGCAATGTTAGTATGTTTCCACACAGTGACTTTCATAGGCTTCCGACAAATCAGATTCTCAAATGCTACCATAAGCTTCAGTAAATATACTTTTGCAAAATATCTTTAACTTGAGAGAGTTCAGGAAAGGTGGCAGTAATAAAAACTATTAGTTTTTCAATCTTATTATGCAAATTGAAAAGTCTATTCATCCTAGTAGTGAATCCTCAACGGCATTAGTAAGCTCTTGTGATTGGAGAACAGAATATTTGCATTTTTCAATTTGAGTACCCTAGAGTGCCAGACAGTTTGTACTCAGAACCTTAATGAGTAAAAATAAATTTTGATATTAAGTTTGCTTAAAATGTAGCTCAGAAATGACAAAACAGAATTCTCCTATCCATCCTTTCATTAATTCAGTAATTTAATTCTTGATTTGTTGAAAATTTGTATAGAATTAAACACAATCCCAGGTATGGAGAACACGTAAGTGTATAGAGCTTGGGGAGTCTCAGTGTGTAACTGAGAGGATTGGTAAATGTTCTGATACAGTGCGCCGCAAATACAAGCAGGTTTGCTCTGGTATAGTCCAAGGATAAATCCTGTCATTTTCCAGAGTTTGCCCTGTGATTTAGTCAGCAAAGGATGCTCACTGGCAAGTCAGAGAATTGAGCAGAATGGAATTTGAGGGTCACTATGACATTTCACAGCCCATCTCCAGCATTCTTCCAACAGGGTTTTCTAAAACTTGGAATCTAACATTATGGTGTCCATCCTTTCTTAATAGCATCGATCTGAGATAGATGTATTTTCCCAGAGACAGGCCAAGGATCATGCTCAAGGCACAACTTAATGGCATTATGGTCTATCTATAGCTTCTCTGGATTCTCCTTCTTTTACTGACAAGGAAGGTGGCTTTTAACACCTGCCCAATTCCATTTGCAAACTTGTTGTCAAAGAAATTTTCCTTGGCTGTCTGCCCTGGGACAAAACTTCAGAAGACATAAGTAGCAGATGTGCAGCTTGACCTTCATATGGGTCCTGAACAACTGGAGCCTGGGCTATCCCCAAAACTGTTGACTATGGGTGGATTTGTTGTACTAGATGGGCTGCCTTGTCTGGCATCAGTGGGAGAGGAAACACTCACAGAGACTTGAAGTTCCAGGGTGAGGAGATACCCAAGGGGGCCTCCATCTGCCCAGAGGAGAACGGGAGAGGAGATGGGGAAGGACAGTAGAAGGGGGTGACCAGAAGGAGTCAGTGAGTGGGATGTAAACATAATAAGTAAAAAAGAAAATAAATTAAATAAATAAATAAATAAATAAATAAATAAAGACAACACCAAACTATTTAAAACCTGTTGAGATGCTTCTGGGAGCAATTCTCCTTTACTTTCTGGGTGTTTGGTTCTTGGCAGATAATAAGGCATGAGCCTATACTACAGATCATATTGCAGCCTTCTGTAAGATGTTGGAGATGCTAATTACACAGTGTTCCATTGTGTCACACATTTAATAAGAATGCATCTTGGGTTGTCACTCACATACTCTAAGAGTGTCTTCTCATTGGCGTTTTTTTCTTTGCCAAGCCAGTCCCTAAGAATGCACATAGCTTCATTCCTTCAATCTCAACCAGACTGGTCAACAAACACAATTCTATTAACAGAATCTTTTCTTTTTTAAGCTGGAAGAAAAAACAAAAGTAATTCAAGAACATCTAATCCAAACAGAATTCTAATTTTAAAATTTCTCTTCTGAGTGTCTATTTTACATTTCGGTTGCTTGGATAAAACACTGATGAAAAGGTAATGGTTCATCATGGAGCAAAGTCAGGGCAGGAACTGAAGGCAGGACCTCAGAGTCAGAAACTGAAGCAGAGGCCACTGAGGAATGACACTCCTGGCCTACTTTCCATGGGTTGCTGAGTTTGTTTTCTTATACAACCAGACCCCATTCCAAGAAGTGGCACTGCCTAGAGTGGGTCCTCTCATATCAATTAACAATTAAGAAACTGTTCTATAGATTTGTTCATAGAACAATTTGATGGCAGAAGTTTTTCAACTGAGGTTCCCACATGTAAGCCACTAAGGGATCCTACCCACTGTTGGTTCTGATTGGTAAATAAAGGTGCTGACAGCCAGTGGCTGGGCAGGGAAGACAGATGAGGGACTTTTAGGATTCCCTGGAAGGGAGGGGTGAAGGAGAAGAAAAAGGAGAGGGGGAGGGGGAGGGGGAGGGAGGGGGAGGGGGAGGGAGGGGGAGGGGGAGGAGAGAGAGAGAGATGCCATGCCATGCCAGGAAAAGGAGAACCAAGATGCCACCCCTGACAGGTGAGGGGCAGAGAATGTAGCCAACACATAGGAGCCTTTCATTCCTGGGCTGGTGATTTTGGGTTGCATAAGAAGCAGGTTCAGCAAGCCATGCAAAGGAAGCCAATAGGTAGAACCCTCCATAGCCTCTGCATCAGCTCCTGCTTCCAAGGTTCCTGCCCGTGTTTGAGTTCCTGTCCTGATTTCCTTTGACGATAAACAGCAATATGGAATTGTGAGCCATATAAAGTCTTTCCTCCTCAACATGGTTTTGATCATGGTATTTGTCATAGCAATAGTAACCCTAACTAAGATATGGGGTTTCTCTGTGTAGCCTTGGCTATCCTGGAATTCCTTCTGTAATCTTTGGGTTCTCCATTAATTTTGTGAGGATAACAATGGAACGTTTTAATACTGTTATATTAAAGACTTACAGATGGTTTAGGTAAAAGTATCTGCTAACATGATACCTTGAATGATGTAAAGTTTCAAAAATGTTAATTATTTATGTTGATTTCAAAACTCACATAGAAAATAAGTTCTGCCTTCAAATTTCTGGGAGTTGGGCCAGCCAGATGGCACTGCAGGTAAGGACATCTACTTGTGAGCCTGATGGCCTGAGCATTAGAAGCCACACAGTATAAGAAAACAAACTATTGCTTCAATTTTTCCTCTAATCTCCACACTGCGGTTGCACATCTACCTGTAAAAGCTCACATGAAATAAATACACACATTATTTTAATTGATCTTTTTTTGACAGTCTAAGTTTTGGGATCAGTTTGAGTTTACCTCCTAGTTCATATTCTGTAAGAATATTGAAACAGGTTAACATAAGTCTGCCAAATGTTTGAGTTGAATTGTTTTGTAGTTTGAGAGACCTTATGTAGTTTTATACTCTAACCATATCACCATTCTATTTTAGGTTTCATACTACGTCAGCTCCTAGTGGGACAGTTATGTGTATGTTTTCTTCCATATTATTTTGGGGTCTGGTTATTTCTACTTTGGAAATTTTCCCGCTGTTGATTGTCAGTTTGAAAGTACTAGAGTCATATAGATCAAGCCGAGAAAGCATTAGAAATGTTCTCAGTATTGTCTAGAACTACACACTGAAATACCACAGTGGCCGAGATTCCTAGAGTCCTAAAGCCTTAGTGTATTTCTGACATACCCGTGCAATAGTATAACCATCCCTTGAGCAAGTATGTTGTATTCCCAATTCTTATGAGTGATTACATCAAAGCAAAGAGTATTTGGACAATACCATGGATGTTAAAAGAAACAGGAGGCATGTAATTTGAATTCAAACTATTGGTTTTTAATTCAAACCCTTGACTTCTAGTGTCATGCTACAGTACTTCTACATACTGACCAGAACTGTGGATTATAAGATGGAGCCCCCGCGGGCCGCTGGGTGAAGCAGGACATGAGAAGTTTGGCTGTGCACCCCATGCCTCTATCAGGCAGAGCTGAGTATGGAGTGTGGGCGGGCTCTGGCCCAGGACAGAAAGGAAAACTTCAGGGCGGGGACGCTCTGGCTGGTTCTGGCAGGGGAAAGAGAGTCCTAGGCTTGCTCAGGGCTGGTGGCTTGGCTTGGTTTGGTCCCCACGGGAGGTTAGAGCAGTTAGTTAGGGGAAGACCGGTTCCATTGCTCCAGAGAGAGAGGAGGGGGCAAACAGCCCCTTTTATAGTGGGCTGGCCTACCTGGCTGTTGCCCAGGACCTGTGGGCATGGAATCCAGACAGCCTACAAGACTGATGGCTGCAGAATTATGGAGCTGGGGTCTTGTGTCAGGAGTTTAGTGTCTAGGAGCATGGCAAACGTGCCTTCCGGTCTTGCAGATGAATTTGCTGAGACTCTGGGGTTTAAGGCTAACTCGACCAGAACACAGGCTGCCTTTCACAGTCCCACACAGAATAGTTCAAAAGAAACTTAACAGTTACCAAGAGGCCAGTGTGATGGCTCAGCCATTAAATGTGCTCGCTGCTTGCCGACTTAATTTTGATTTCTGAGATCCACATGTGGAGGAAGAGAACTGACTCAAGCAAGTTGTCCTTTGGCTTCCACACCAACACCACCTCACGTGTGTCTCCCTCTTCCCTGAAGAGTAAGTAAGAAAATACAATACCAAACCAATGGAGATCAGAACTAGGGGTAGTGATTATTGTGTGTGCTCTGCTGGTGTGGCTCGCCTGTGGAAATCTGTACAGATGTTGTCACCACTGCCATATCTGCACATCTAGAAACACTGTTATTAACATAAAGGCTGATATTTTCTCTTTTCTTTTGTAGCCTTGTTTTGCTCAATGCCAAGGATCAAACCCAGGACCTGGCACATGCCACACATGTGCTATATCACTGAACTTACCTAGGCTAAAAGGTCTTGTTTCAGTTAAGCATAGGTGTCTCTAGAGTTAGCTGGTTTCCCGGTGTAGTTTACATCTACAATATCTTATTGCTTTTTGTTTCTTCATGACATTTCCCCACCTAGAGCTCAAATTCTAATCACTGTACTTTGAAAGTTCAGATCTGTCCCTGCAGTGACACAGATTGCCTTGTTGAGCCTCATGAGCCCCAAAAGAATGGCTTACAGTCAAGACTGGAATAATGACTATCTACTTCTTGGACTGTGGACTCTATTTAATTCCTGCCTTGTGCTGCAGTGGGATAGAGTGCCATTTTTTCAATGTCTAGACTAGTGGTTCTCAGCCTTCCTAATGCTATAATGTTTTAATACAGTTCCTCATGTTGTAGGGACACCAATCATAAATTATTTGGTTGCTACTTCATTACTTCATTTTGCTACTATTATGAATTGTAGTGTAATTATGTGAGATTCAGGATGTCTGATATGTGACCACCAAAGGGGTCATGGCCCACAGATTGATAATCTCTGATCTAGACACTGAAAAGCTCATTGGACTTTTGGGAAAAAAAAAAGATTAAACTCTTAAGCAGATCTTTAAATTCTTTTCTGAAACATTTGTGTCAACTACTATAAAATTTCCATTTAATTTTTTTCCTCACTATCCTCATATTGAAGAGGCTCTCTTGAGTTCTTGGATTTTCTTGTTTTACAATCAGATCTCCTCACACCCTTTGCCTCCCCTTACCCTCACTCAACGCACACCATTCCACCCATCTGTCCAAATTCTGCCCCTTGGTACATATTCCTTTATCAATCACTGCATCAGCTCTGTCTTGCCACTAAGCCTTCACCATCTCCAGGGCTAGAGAGCAAACCCAAGGCTTCATACCCGCCAGGTATACTCTCTGACCTGAGTAATAACTCTATCCTACTGTGTGCTTTTGTATATTTCTTTTCATTAGATCAAATTCATTCAGAAGGAAGAGTCTAGAATGTATCTGGTATTCTAAATTACTTTTATATGTGGGGACATTTTAGTCCCTTAAATTTCTAATATATCCCACATCCAATTTTAATCAGTAATGAAATATCAATAGATTAAGCAACAATCACTGGTCTCTTGAAGATGCCATGATAACAATGCAAAATTGATGACAACAACAAAGAAAAGCCAAATAATTTTATATCTAATTGATAATGTGCAAGGAAGACAAGACAAAAGAAAAGGGTTAGAATAGTTTAAAACATTTAAATATTATTTTAATATAATCACAGGCATCAAAATAAAGCATTCAATAAGATTTACCATTTTTTCTTTCATAAAAATGTAGCCTATTTTGCAATTTTTTTGTGATCTGGATGGTACATTAAGGAGTTTATGCAAATTCACAAATACTTAAATATAAAATATTGGCTCTGTTACCATTGACAACAGAAGTAGTAAGACCTGGAACCCATTGGGGAAAATGAGGCAGCAAATGAAACCTGTGCAAAATAGGGAAAATTTATTTCTGAGGCCTTCTATGTAGTAGAAGCCTTGACAAAGGGAAGCTGTTTTGTTTTCTTGACCTTTATATAATCTTCAAGGCAATGGAAAATTGTAGTTCTTCATCATTACTTGGACAAAACTCATATGAGCAAGTATTATTTATGGCATTAATTTCCTAGAAGATATGTTATACTGGGCTAATTTACCCTGTGAAGGAACGGATGTGGTCGACTTAGGCCCATGACCACTTTTTAGGCTGTAGAAATGGATGAAGTCCAGTGTTACAAATATAATTTTCCTGGTATAATCTGATTCCACTTTGATTAGATGTCAGATAAAGGAAGCAAGGCAGGCAGAATGTCTTCTCTGATAAAACCACATTGTGATTATAGACCTTCGTTCCTGCTCTTCACTCTGTAATCCTTGCCAATGTCAGCTGGGCTCAGGCTCTGAATACTCATGAGACCTTGAATCCCATTTAAAAATAGTACCACTGTGTTGTTCTTCTCTTTATCAGCATAATGTGGAAATTGAAAAAGGGATTCCATTTGGTGTCTAGCACAAGATAGAAACATGACATACCCATTTATTTAAGCTAATATGTTCAGTTTCAGGATTCAAGAAAAGCAAATCAAGAGCAAGATTGCCATGCCTAAGTTAAAGATAGCGCAGGGAAGTGACGAGGAAGCTTGCAAGTGTATGCTTGATGTTGATGATGATGATGATGATGATGAGAAAGAGGTAGAGGGACAGGGAGAGGGAGGGGGAGACAGAGGGAGGGAGGGAGGGAGGGAGAGAGGAGGGAGGGAGAGAGGGAGGGAGGGAGGGAGAGAGGGAGGGAGGGATAGAGGGAGAGAGGGAGAGATAGAGAGAGATTAACTTAAAGGATCCTTTTGACCAGAAGTAGAGTAGAGTGGCTTTTTGCTATTTTGTGGAAACGCCATTACTCAGAAAGAAGATCATAAAACAGCAAAAATATTGAAAGATAAAACTTACAACCAGCAACATTTCAGTGATAACTTGAAAGTCAGGCTAGAGATTCACACATTGAGTAAACTGCTTGAACAGTAGAATATCAAAATTGTAATCAAGAAACTAGCAGAGGAAGCAAAGACACTCAACACTGTGTGCCAGACATGAGTAGTTCACTTGGTACAAGACAGGGGTATACATTTTACCCTGGAGTTTTGGTGAATGCCCTTCATCTTGAAACCCATCAGCATCTTCTTGTCTTGTGCCTCACATTGGTTCTAACTGCCGCTGTCTTGGCTACTGAGGCTTTGCTTAGATGGTATTGCTGTCTCCTTTATTATCTGGCTTTATGATTTTCTATTGCAGTCTTTACTTGGTGCCTTTGTGTGTTGAACACTGAACCCCTCTTCCTGTTATTATTCTACCCAAGGGTGGTCCTCGTAACAAAGTCTGGCTCTCTGTTAGTGACAAATACTTAGTCTGCAAAAGATGCAAAGAGATGGTTATATTTTATTGTCCCTATTACATTCAGAATGTACTGGAAATCTTCCTTACAGTTCAATAGCTTTGAGGTGCCTCCCTGGAGTCTTTGGTTAAGCTCTCTCTTTAAGGTAGTGGGGGCGTTCTTTAGTACAGTGTGCTACCATCTAAGAAGGAAAACTTATTGCTCCTTGCAAAACTCTCAGATCTCCTACAGAGCACAATGCTGTATCCATTACAACAACAAATATTTCATGAATGGGTGAAAAATAAGCTAAGGTTTTAGAAGATCTAAATCAAGGCAAGCTTAAGACTTTGTGCCCTGAAGCTTAGAATCACAGGGCACCTAGACAAAAAGGTTACCTCTGAGTTATGGCAGCTATGCTGATCTCAGATATGTGGTGGGCCCCTTTCTTAGGGTATGAAGAAAACCACACAGTGGCATCTAATTGTTCTGTTCCATGATAGTTTTCTCTCTGTGTCCTCTGAGGGAAGATACCCATGAGTGTAGACTGAAAATAAAAAGGAGACAGTTTCATATATTTTGAGCTTCTAAATTGAAAGGGGAAAACTCCTTTGTTAATGCTAAATAAATGCTATAATTAGATTAAGGATGATTTAAAAGGTTTTATTGATCTTTGTAGATTTATATTTAGAGAAAAGATGAAAACAAAGTTTTCTTAGACTAATTCCCAAATGAACCTTCTTACCAAGTAAGAATGTGAAAATGAGCTTTTATAGTGATAGACACCTGTGAACATCCATGCATGCAATGATTTCCTAGTTATGATGTTATGAGTTAACACAGTAAGAATTGTTTTCGTACTATTATAGCATTTAAAACATTTTTTTATAAAGAAGAAAATGACACTGTAATCCACATTTGGTGACTTCTGATAGTCTAGTGGACTAACTTGGGGTCTGAATTCCCTTCTTAGATGTTTTTATTAGCTGTACATACCATTTCTCTCTCATTTTTAAAAATAAATCTTTGTTTTATAAAAGGTGTGTCAATTGTTTTGGACCAAAATGCCATTTTGCAAAGGAAGCCAATCTCCAGGTTTGGCATAGGTTGTCTCAGAGTCTTCGGTATCAGTCAACTTTACCAATTGTAAGGTAAACTTCCATGAATGATAATTCCTTTTATACTAGATTGTTTTTGTTGAAACCAGAGGGGAGTGTACCATTTTATCTACCGAGACATTTGAGAAGGACAGGTCAGTCCTCCATTACACATCTACCACTTGTTGCATGTCACACATTCCTTTAGCATCACCAGCATCGTGAATCAAATCCCCATGAGAATATCTAAAGTGGTCCTGCATACAACACACCTAGCCAGTGGTGACCTCTTTCAGTTGAACTCCAGAGAGCAATGCCCAAGTGCAAAGGTGAGAATATAGCATGGCTGTCCTCTGAGAGGCTCCTCTAGCAGCTGACTGAGACAGAGGCAGATACTCACAGCCAAGCATTGGATGAAAGTCAGCCATCCCTATGAAAGAGTTAGAGGAAGGATTGAAGGAAATGAAGGGGTGGCAACCCCATAGAAGGCCAACAGTGTCTGGATCCCTGGGAGTTCCCAGAGACTAAGCCACCAAGCAAAGAGCATACACGGGCTGGTCTAAGACCGCCCCCCCCCCCCAGCACATACAAAGCAGAGGACTGCCTTGTCTGAGTGGCCTCAGTGGGAGAGGATGCTCTAATTCTGTAGAGACTTGATGTTCCAGGGTGTGGGGGGGAGGAGGATCCTCTCAGAGTTGAAGGGAGGAAGGGGGAGGAACTGTGCAAGAGAGGACTTGGAGGGACAACATTTGTGGTGTAAATAAATAAAATAATTAATTAATAAACCAAAGACTTGTCTAAAACTAAATTTGATAAAACCAAAAAGGTTCATGATACTAAGAAGCTAGGCAATGGGGAATTTACATATTGCTAAAATAAATTCAATGAAATGTATTCAATTATGTGTACCAAACCCTCATCAGAATGTGAAAGAAGAATGTAAAGTACAAATAAAATAGTCACAGAGGCACAAGGATATGGGGGTAGAAAGCGACAAATCCTATTTGACCACAAAATACCACTAATCAGGCAATGAATGAGCTATGCACATAACTCGGGCTTTAAAAATTTTTAATTCAGAGATATTGCATCTTTTACCCATATATAATTATGAAACAAGAGTCTTTGTTCTTCAGTGGCTTGCTTGTGTGGCTTTGCTTCTATGTGAGTGTAATGATTTCATGACATGAGCTTTTGGAATCCACTCTTGATGAGACGCCATATGACTGCACATTTATTTCAAATTCTTCTGCGATTCTGAACTTCTGTGGGCTAATTTAGTATAAATTTGAATATATTTGTCATAAAAAAACAATAGGACCCATTCCAGAATGTGCCACTTGGTTTCTGGAGACTCTTTTTTTTTCATAAATAATGACAAATTTTCAAAGTAAATGAAATTGCCCCTTTCTGTAGGAATCTCATCCTGTTTTCACGTTCACTTACTAAGTATAAGAGATGACAAGCCTCCTTTGACAAGGTTTTAATTAGTTTCCATATGTGATACTTTTTATACCATGTGGTTCTGAAATTTTCTTTTTGTATGGAAAAAAAAGTCCCCTTAAACTCCTTTAATTATTTACCTGCATCTGATCTGATACTCCCCAAACAGATGGCTTTGACTTTTTTTTTTTGGTTGTTCATGTTTTTTTTTTTTTTTTTTTTTTTAAAGCTTTGCTCCCACTTCAGCAAATCAGAAACACTAGCTTGCTTTCTGAGGAACTATAGTGAAGAGAGAGAGAGAGAGAGAAAAAAAAAGAGAAGATCAAGTGGAGGTCAACAGAAGGATTTTCTGCAGTTAAATTCAATTACAGGCGGTGACTGAAATGAATTCAAAATTGCCTTTCTGGAGGGAGGATGAATGCTGTCCTCTGGTTTCTGACAGCACCATGCATGTAGAGCCTTGTCAAAATGAAGTGAAATTTGACATCTGGTTTTTCGTTTTTCCTTTACTGTGGGATCTGGGTAGGGATGGGTAGTACTGGTTGGTTTGTGCTCTGTGTCGGTTCTATAGCATCGGCAACTAGCACCCAGTTGGGCGAGGACAGACTACTTTCCAAGGGAGCTGAGACAGTATCAGTCAGGGTGATTTATTTTTAGCATATTTGAATCTTTCCAGTTCTTCCAGATTGTGTGCTACAATGTCCCTGGGGAGTCAAAGGACAATCACCCAATTCTCATGTCCTTTGGTCCAGGCTGGTCTTGGACAACCAGACCAGAAACTGTCAGCAAGAATGATTCCAAACACTCCAGAATGTATAAGCCAATCTTTCCACAGTGTCCTCCTGGGAACATGTCAGCCTGTGTCCTCAACTACAGTTAGAATCATCCACATACTGTGTAATGTATATGCTCACAAAGTTCTATCCAGTCAAGGTCAAAGGCTTTGAAACCGGTTTTCCTCTTACCAATATCACATCAGCATCTCCAGGATCTTTCACCCTCATAACATTCTGGCTTCTCACTGTTCTTTGGCTTTAGTGGGTATGGGCATTTATCATCACTTGAAAAGTTGATAGTTTGCTGTTTTATTGATGCCACTTGCCTTAGAACCTTTCCTTGCTGCTGTGATAATATACCCTGAGTAATGCTACTTAAGGGAGAAAGGGCTTATCTGGCTCATGATGTCAGGATACGGTTTGTTGCAGGGAAGTCAGGGTGCAGGGACTTGAAGCAACTGGTCAAGAGAGGAATGAGTTCGTACGTGTACGGAAGTGTGCAGTTTGCTTCTCTACCTTTAGGAGCCGTGATCTTCTGCTCAGAGAAACATCTCCCAAAGACATTCCCCGGGGCAGGCTAGAAAAGGGCTCGCTTGACTTTTTAGTAGATTGCTTCAACTTGTCTAAACTTACATTATCTTACTTGTCCTGGAATCTCTCTCAAGTCTTCTTCACCTCATTTAGCCTGATGACTAGAAAATGATTTTGCCTACGAGCTTGTGCAAAGTTTGATATCCTTTATGCCCTTTATCTCAGGCCTTGATAGATAAACTGTAGCTCTCTGTCTGCTGATCATAAAGATACATGCTTTCCTCTCCCAGCTCTCCATCTTTCTTGTGACCCACTTCCCTTTCAGAATTCTTGACCTATGCATTTCTGCCACTTTTATAGTTAAAGATAAGCTAAAAATATTCTTGATATGAAGTTTTTTTTTTTTCTTTTACGGTGTGGCCTATTTAGCTCTGATCCTTATCCATGCATAGGAGACTCTACTAAGAACTCTATCTTTCTCATTCCCAAGATGCACATCTGATGAATGTATGATTGATTGGCCTTTCCTAAAATCTAGTTCCTATTTTCTGAACTTTAAAAAGCAAACCACTTGGAACGTACAGGAACATGTGGTGTCTTTCAAATCACAGATGTCTTGCTCAGCCTCTGCAATCTGCTTCCCGTGTAGATGCATCTCTGAGTGCCTTCAGAGCAAGCCTCCACCTGTTCAGAGCTGGCTTTCTTCGTCTCACCTCTTGGTAGTACCTGTGATTCACTTAGTTTTGATATGGCAGTCTTTATTCACCTTCAAGTTGTGGGTGAGACCTGTCCTTCACAGATCTGGCCAACTGTGGTAGTGAAGATGCAACCCATCCTTGGTACTGAGATTTTCACCAACAGCCTGGTGCCGCCCAGGGAGAGGCCCTTTCCATCCACTAAGGTTGCTTTCATTTAATTCGCTGCTATCTCACAGCTCATCCACAGGCTTTTTACAAATCTTGGAGACAACCCACAGCATCACAGTCAGCCAGATCTAAGACGGACAGGTCTCACACGCAACCTTGAAGGTGAATAAAGACTGGAATCTGGAAGCTAAGTGAATCACAGGTAGAACAGAGTTGTGAGATAAAGGTTCATTGGTTCAGAAGACATCTTCATAACATGTATCCAGGGAAGTGTGAAGCCCTATCACCAGGCAAATAAGTGCTGGCTGGTCTCACATAGCTGAGGGGGTCCTAAGGAAAACAGTAACAGGTCCTGATGCAGCATGGAAGAGACTTCAGAATGTCTATCAGTTCATTCATGAATAAATAAGATGGGGTACAACAGTAGCAGGGACTATATCCTATCTTGGCCTCTCTGATTCATAGAGATCCATTTTCTTGAACCACTCAGCCTCTTCTGTCTGGTGCACTATTATTGCAGTAGGACCATGTGGACCCCCCAACCTTGATGGTCTCACTGGAGGTAGTCTACATGTATTAGCCTGGTTCAGGCTCAAGAGAGTCACCCTAGCCTGCTGAACTCTTTGACAGAGCCAGTACCTTGGTTTTCAGAGACTGCAGGCCATGACTCTGGCCCATGCCTCTTCATCAGTTGTGTGTGGCTGATGAAAGGGCTCTTGTCTGCGCAAACCATTTCCACTCCCTGTATTCTTCACACAACATACTCTGGGGGATAATTGCCCAGTCCTGAGTCAAGTTAAATCTTTTTTATATGTATTATTTTATCATTTATGTCTCCTGTAAGCTGTTGTGCAGGCTTTAAAGCCTTTCAGCAGTTCACTACCCCAGGATTTGACTGTTTAGTTTTGTCCCTGGGCATCCTGGCTTGGCACAATTTCTTGACAGGTTTCCTTTTGAGTGACTTCTTTTTCTTTTTCTTCCTTTCAGCCTCAGCCCCCATGACACTTTTAGCACCTTACAAATTTATAGTTTGATTTCTATCATTCACATCTTCCACAGCCTCTCCTAATTAATAAAAGATGATAAACCCCCACAGGACTCATTAAAGCCATTAAAAGCCTACATAAGCATTAGGTGCATGTTGATCATGCCTTTTAAGTTCCCTGTAAACACAGTCCCACTTGGCCTGATAACATAGAGAACAAATACTGCCTCTTTCATAACTAATTCTGCAATGTCTGACTTCTCTATCATCTTGATATTTATTTGACTCATGTCTGGCAATAACCAAGTATCCCTAATAGTTCCTCTGAGCCAGACCATCAAGAGCTAAATTTTCTCACATTGGCTCAAGTTATGTAGCCTTTCTCTCAAGGTGAGATGAATAGTTATTCTACTCGGTATGTCTGCTTCCACAGTGACTTCCAGCGAGCAACCAATCCATCTATCTTCATATCTCAGAACATCACTATGGAGGTGCTAACAGGTTCTTTCATTCTTTATTTAAAGAGTTCTTCAACTCAAGCAGCTGAGAGACGGAACACTCCTGACTATTACACTCTCTTACATTTATTTATATGCTACCCGTCTGCTTACGGAACCATGGATTTTCCTTCTTGCTGTACAAAGGTTTGGATCTGAGGGCATCTTTTATCACTTTTACCTTGATCTCTTCTTCCTCACTATTTGTTTCTTTCCATGTGTTTCAGTCTTGCAGATCTCAGCCTCACAGTGTAGCTCATGGCTTTTTAGCATATAGCCAACTTTTATTCTGTTTCCCTTGGAAACTGCCAACTGCAACCGATGGTGAGCCAACGTGTCTGTCTCATCCTCTATTGCAATTTCCTAACCAAATCAGAGGCAAATGTGGAAGTTAAACACTGCTGAACCTCATTTGCGTGTCTTATTACTGACAACAAAGGCTGTGCAACTGATCTCATTGACTCCTTCAGAGCCCATCCAACCCATGCTATTTTTATGGTGCGCAATGCGTTCTTTAATGTATCAGCTGTTTTGGAGGCATTTCTGTTTTCTTGGTTTTTTATTTGTTTTTTAACTTTTATTATTTATTTTTGCACTTATTTGGTTCAACAGCTATATTATGTGAAACTTTTCCTGGGGATACATGAACATGAGTCTATTCACCTGAGATATAGAACCAAAAATAGATTTAAATAATACCACCAAAGTATATTTGATGAACCAATGAATTTATTGGGGTTATTTACAGGAGTATGGGTAACTCAAAGCCAGCTTGCATCACTGAAAAACACAATTCATCATGGAACCTGAATTCCTGGAGCTCTCCACTTGAGTAACAGGCAGCTCAAGAGTTGAGGGTATTTTCTCCTCCCAGTATATCCTGAGTATGAGCCCTTGTGGGAGGGAGATTTTGAGAATCTACTAAATTTGAGGGATTTTCTAAAACTTCTGAGTTGTTTACTTTCTCAATCTTGTCCAGTGTCCCTTTAAAACATCCTGAGTCTTAATGAGTTCCCCATCAGGATGGAATGTGTTTGGAGGAGAAAATTGCTGCCTAGCACATACACATTTCCCCTTTGACAACATTCCCTGGTGTGTTGTTTTTAAGTATAAATTCTAAGACACCCAAAGTTTATATCTTTTAGGTGGATCTGCCTTCCTGCAGTATTTCTTTTTTTCCTCAAATCCCCAAGTAACTACTTGGTCACTTATGACTCAACAGTAAATTCATCATGTCCTCATCTGAACATATTTATAAACTGACTCTTAAATTGTGCTTTTATTTTTGCTATGCCATGCCTAAAGTGTTTTATTCTTTACCTTTGCTTCATTTGTTCAGGTCCTTTTCTGCAGTGTGTTGGTTACATCTCATTTCCTGTCTGTCACGTCCCCCTTTCTGTCCCTACAGACATGGCTCACACTTTCTCAGGCCTTATAGTTAGCTATCACCATTAATTTCACTCTAATCATTTTCACTAATAGTTTGCATTTCTCTTTATCATCCTAATATTTTTTTTTGTATCGGTGGTAACTATAGCTATAGACATAGAAGTGACACATTTAAATCTGAATGGTTTGCATGATGAAAATGTAATTATAGCTCACACAAGGCTGTGGGATGATTCCAGGTAGGCAAAAATGGTTATGTGTCTGTTTCATGTAGTTGTGCATGGGCTCTGAGTGACAGTCGTAGACACCAAAACCACCAAGCTTTCAAAGTAAATGCCTCCTCATAGTAGCACTCATATTCACATGCCACACATCACCCGAACAGTTCTGCAAATCCAATTCCTTGTTTTTTCAGTGGCAATGCTGTAGCACAGAAGGGAACAGCTCAGTGACAAATATTTCCTCTGTGAAACTGTCTTGGCTTACAATTTGCTTTGCAGGACTTTTAATTTGGGCGATGAATTTTATCTCTTAAACAAATATAAAATTCTCCCCCCTGCCCAGGCATGCTATGCTGAGGCATCCCAAAAGGGAGACATAAAACATAAAACCGTAGCCATCCTTTAACACAATTCTATATCAGCTGAGATTTTCACTCATAATTCTTGACTTGGATGCTCCAAGCTCCAGTTTTTGTCTTCCCTTCTCAGAGAGGCTGCCGCAAGGTATTGGATGCTACTTTATGACAAGCTTTCAGATCTCATGGGTCGGATACCCAATGGCTGAGGTAGAGCCTGTGCATAACAGGCAAGTGCTCTCCTCCTGAGCTGTATTGCCAGCTTACAGTTGACCTTAGATGAGAAAATGGTAGAGCAAATGCAGAACTCACCACAAGGTATTTTTCTTCTATTGGGAATGTTTTGTTCATGTTGGTAAAACTAAGCTCAGTGTAAACTTCTTCCTTCCAGCTGTGAACCCAACAGAAGGCTTTGAGTAAAATTTTGTGACTTCAGTTCTATCGTACAATATCTCTGTATACAGAGGCAAAACCAAGAACACAATGATAAAATTGAGATGTAGGAGGGTGTTTAAATTGTTGATGCAGTAACAGCATGATTACCCATATGAGGTGATATATATATATATATATATATATATATATATATATATATCACATATATCACATATATCACATATATCACATATATCACATATATATATATATATATATATATATATATATATATATATATATATATATTGCTTATATGCAATACCCTTATAAAATGTAGGGATGAAGAGTCATGGAAAATGTTCTTAAAAATCTCACCAGACTGGAGCCCCAGTTTATCTTCTTTCTGGCACCACTACAAGTCAAAATAATGATGTCCCTCAACAGAGGAATGGATACAGAAATTATGGTACATTTACACAATGGAGTACTACTCAGCTATTAAAAAGAATGAATTTATGAAATTCCTAGCCAAATGGATGGACCTGGAGGGCATCATCTTGAGTGAAGTAACACAATCACAAAAGAACTCACACAATATGTATTCACTGATAAGTGGATATTAGCCCAAAACTTAGGATACCCAAGATATAAGATACAATTTGCTAAACGCATGAAACTCAAGAAGAATGAAGACCAAAGTGTGGACACTGTGCACCTTCTTAGAATTGGGAACAAAACACCCAGGGAAGGAGTTACAGAGACAAAGTTCGTAGCTGTGATGAAAGGATGGACCATTTAGAGACTGCCGTATCCAGGGATCCATCCCATAATCAGCTTCTAAACGCTGACACCATTGCATACACTAGCAAGATTTTGCTGAAAGGACCCAATTATAGCTGTCTCTTGTGAGACGACGCCGGGGCCTAGCAAACACAGGAGTGGATGTTCACAGTCAGCTATTGGATGTGTCACAGGGCTCCCAATGGAGAAGCTAGAGAAAGTACCCAAGGAGCTAAAGGGATCTGCAACCCTATTGTTGGAACAACATGATGTACTAACCAGAACCCCGGAGCTCTTGTCTCTAGCTGCATATGTATCGAAAGATGGCCTAGTCGGCCATCAATGGAAAGAGAGGCCCATTGGACTTGCAAACTTTATATGCCCCAATATAGGGGAATGCCAGGGCCAAAAGAATGGGAATGGGTGGGTAGGGAAGTGGGGGGGGGCACTATGGGGGACTTTTGGGATAACATTGGAAATGTAATTGAGGAAAATATGTAATAAAAATATTAAAAATAAAAAAAAAACCAAAATAATGAACATTGGGTGATGTAGCAGCACTATAAATATTTATAAATATTTATTTAATTTCCCAGTACTATACATTTATATAAGGATTATATGGCTCTTTCCTTTCATGTGTTAGAGTAATAAATGTGTGCCAACAATGATTTGCTTCGTATTCAAACATAATTTCTTGCTAGCTCAAGAAAATTTGTGATTTATTCATGGGTTTTATTGATTTATCAAACAAACCAATTATTCCTTTCTTTAAGTATCAGTTCATTTATTATTAGGGAAATCAACAAATATACCTCATAGAATGTTCTCGTACTTAAAGATACATCAAAGTAACACTACTGATTAAATTATAGTCAATAACATTGATTGCTTAAATCACCAACATTCTGAAAGCACGGTGTGGATCAGCCCTTTCTTCAATACTCTAGCTTATCAAAAGACAGGGTTTCACAGAAGCTGAGCTTGTGTTCCCTGAAATAAATATGATGGTTATGACACCTGACTCTACTTAAGACTGGTGGGATGCATTATAAATACATACATAAAAGATGATTAATGAAGATGCACAAGAATAATGCTGAATTATACTACTCTTATTTGATAACTCTATTTGCAAATGCTGTTGATTTTGGAGACTAACTTGCTGTGTTGGTTATAAATGTGTATTGATCATCCATCTTTTAAAATATAAGCACCATTTCACTCTATTCCATTTCTGTCATCCTGGAGAAATAGTGTAAGATGAAGAGAATGTTGTTTCCTTAAGCAATAAACACTGCTAATACTAATGATTATGAAAGTTCAGTTGAGAATAATTGACAAACCCAAAAGGTTGAAGACCATTTTTGTCAGTATCTGCAGTTTTACAGAAGGTAGAAAATATCTTTCATTTTTCTAACAAATGGAAAATGAAAATGGAAAATATAAATTCTTTAATAAAAAGCCCTCACATTTTTTGAGGTAAAATATATTCTGGCAGTCAATTGCATGTCTTATAATGTGGTTCACTGGCACTTGGGTCAGTAGAACCCCAAAGTAAGTTACACATATAGAAACTGTCTTGATTGCTGTGTTTGATCATCAGGAACACAGTACCTGAAACCTCCATCTTAACTCATAGATAGGACACTGACAACGGGCACTGCCAGGATGAAGCCCTTAAACCTTCATTTCTTCAATGTGTTGAAGGAAACCTATTATTAAGAGATTATAGTCTCCATGTAGCTCACTCAACAAATAAAACATTGAAGTTTTAAAAAGTGCCAATTAGCAACTCTCAATGAGACAATGAGACAATCTGTATCATTCAGGCGTGGCTCATTGGTAAAAGAATAGTTTCAAATACATACATAGCGCCTCTATCTTCTTACTTTCTATGATTCATTTAAATTTTTTTCTGGTGAGATCTTTCTTTGTGAAGGCGGGGTGGGGTATGCAAACACAAACAGACTTGTTGTCCGATAATGTAAAGGCCAGAGTCTATAAGAAAAGCATCATTACAGGGGGCTGTTGCTTTGGTAAACATTCTCTTCAACAAGAGATAGGTAAGACTTGAGGATAGAGAAAAGCCATTTTAGAACATCAAAAGGTATGAAAGCAGATATCAAGAAAAGTGGTATGATTAAGCAAAATTGGACCCAAGTGTATATGAGGATTGTAAAGTGGTAGTTATATCAGCCTAAGGGGTTTTCAACTTTTATTTCAGGGAAGTGGAGAGTTTGTTCCTTGGGTAACAAAATCAAAGATTCAGGTCTTTGTTATATTTGTATATGTGTTTATGTATGTAAATGTATACATATTCACATACACACATCTATATCTATAATCTATATCTATCTCTATACACACAAACACACACACACATATATATATGTATATATATATATATATATATATAATTATTCTTACTGTCAAACAATTTTCAACATTTTAATGTTATATAGTAATTGATGTATCATCAGGCATAACTTTATATTGCAATACTTCTCTGGAGTATGTTCTTTACTCATTTATTTTGATTTTTCTCAGAGGACCCACCCCCTCTAACCATGTGGGTTGGGCCCCACTAAGGATGCTCCTGCCTTTCTGTCCCAGGTCCTGTGATTATAGGCTTGTACCATCATGCCTGGCTGCAACATTTACTTGTGATATATTTCAATCTCCATGCTTTAGATATAAATATGAAATGGATTCTATAAATAATAAAAACCATCCATTTCTGCACATCCTCTGTGAGGTGAATGTGTCTCCATTCATTCAAGTCCATTCATGTTTTCAACCTAAGAGGAAGTAGCTTGATGTCTCCTGAAAAGAACCCACTAATGATTTCTCACAAGTCCAATGATTTATGATGGCACAGCCTAGAGCCTAGTTTCTCCAGGAACATTACTCAGTGAGTCTCACTTTCACAGTTAAGTCTCCCTATGAGTTTACAAGGCATCAATACGATCGGGTTCATGACATCCTTCACCGGCCGGTGCAGTCTTGGGAGTTGAACGAGCTAGAGAGGAATCGTGAAGTTGCTATTGCTGGATCATGCCACAGCCTGTAGTAGGAGGTAGTTATGGAAAAGGGCGCGATGACTGTCATGATTTCTGATCTGCCATAATCCAATCCCTGCCTATTCCTCACTGGCAGCACATAAACTCTAAAGCTCAGCCGAGACGAATGTGGTGAGGGATAGAGAAAACATGGTGTCTAAAGGGTTCTTCTGCCATTTTTACCTATTGATTTCTCCAGGGTCAAGGATGGACAGGCACCTTCACTGTTGTTAATGAAGAGAAGAAGGTAGCATTGCTTCAAAAGTTCCCTTTTATCTATATTCTTAAAGCTATAGGTCTTTCATAGATAAGTGTGTTAACTGTTCTGATTGTGTCACTTTCATATTTATTAATTATTACAGCAGCTCCTCAAAGCAAGGGACAATTCTGTCAGTTTTCACTCTATCATGTTACATAAAAATGGAAGATCAGCATTTACAGCATCGTGTTTCAAAGCCTTAATTCAGAGGCTCAGACTCCAGCCTATGCATGGGAAATACAACTGCAACTTAAATTACAGATGCTGTACCATACACCTCAAAATTCAGATTCTGGGTCTGGGGTGGGCGTCTCATTAATGTATGCTTTAGACATTGACGTGATAATGGGGATGAGGAGAGCTCATGAGGCCTCAGACCTACACAAAAAACTAGGTAACTGATGAATGCTAAGAGGAAGAGAAATTGTATTTCCCGGTGATGAGCACAGCAAGTGGTTATCTAATGTCAAATTTCCAGCCCTGTAAGTATGTGAATACAAGTAACATTATACAGACAATGCAAGTTGTATATATGTATTTAGGAACATAAATGTATATGCTTATATATGTGTATTTAGGAACAAATACATGTGTATATGCTTATGTAGATGAGTTTATGTGTGTGATGTGTGCATGTGTGGGCATATGTGTGCATGAGTGTGTGTATGTGTGACTGTGTGTGAGTATGTGTGTGTACATATACTTTGTGTCTGCGTGTGTGTGTGTGAGTGTGCATATGTGTGTGTATGTGCGTGTATGTATGTATATGCATGTGTGTGATTATGTGTATGTGTGTACATGTGTACATTACTGTATGTGTGTGTATGTGTGTGTGACTGTGTGTATGTGTGTGAGCATGTATATGTGTGCATGTGTGTATGTGTATATGCATGTATCTATGACTGTGTATGACTGAGTGTATGCACATGTGCATGTGTATGTATGTGTGTGTATGAGTGTGTGATTATGTGTGCGTGTCTATGTGTCTGTATGTATATGAGTGTGTGTGTGTGTGTGTGTGTATGAGTGGTATGTGCATTTGTTCATTTACAATGACAAGTAAAGAAAAGGCTATGAATCTGGGCTGGAAGTGAAATATGGGAGAGTTTGGAAGAAGGGAAATATGACGTAATTATATTATCATCTCTAAAAATAAAAACATGACAAAAGACAAGAATTAAACTAAAAGGCTTTCTTAGAATATACCACAGCTCTGGCTCTCTGCCTGTTGCTGGGGTCAGGCATTTCCGAAGGCCACTTACGGAGGGAAAGGTATACTTCCAGGCCCCAGTCGGCCTCTGAAGGGCATCAGGCCCGGAACTAGAGGCAGGAAACTAGAGGCAGGAACATGGATAAACCATGCCCACTGGCTCTCTCACTGGCTCATGCTTAACCACGTTCCTTACACTACCTAGGACAATCTACTCAGGACATGGCAACCAGGCTAGCAGTTGGTCCCAACTACCAATCACTAATTAAGATGGATCCCTTAGAGCCATGCCTGGATATCAACCTGAGAAAGACAATTATTCAGTTTGTACATTTATTTTCAGGAGATCTTAAGCTGTTCCCATTTGATAGTTAATACTACCAAGGATAGCCACAAAGCCCAAGTTGAGAACTATTAGGGAATAGTATACGTCTCACACTTTTGGGTTTCAGCATTTTTATTTAACAACAAGAAAGCAGCCACATTTCCCAAATCGCTTGCTATCAAGCCTTGTGGTGTATGTTCACTGGATCTGAAATTTATGCATTAAGGAAATTTCCTACTCATGTTTAACATTGAAACCATCTGCTATGCTCACAAACTTCTAAAATATTTTACATTATTTAATAGGCACGTACTAACATTGCAGGTAAATAGGACTTTCTGGTAACAGAGGAAAATTTGCACCTTTGATGCAAATAAGTAAAATACTCAAGTGGAAAATTTTGTGTATTTATATTCCCTAAATGATTTTCTTCCTTGTTGCAAATGGTTTTGCCCTTGTTGATTTACTTCTGTTCACAACATTGTCTTCCCATTTACATTAATGGCAACTTAAATCATAATTTACCAACAGGATGGAAATAGGATCAGAGTAATGCATTACCGGTAGTAAGTATTTTCAGGATAAAACATATAAAAGAGTTAGCACAGCACATTCTGGCTTAGGTATAAGGAGTGGATTCCATCAGTCCTTAACTCAAGGCCTTACTCTGTGTTTGGCATTTTGGTATGAACTTTAATCTTATTTGTTTCTGAAAGCAATGGATAGGCTGGAGAAGTGGGTTTCTTACCACTGTAAGTTGGGGTAGCAGAGACTCAAAGAGGTAAGGCCAGTTGTTCAAGGCCACATAGCACATGAACTGGCTCCAAAGTAAGGCCAGCCTATCAAAACCCTTGCCTTGGGATTGGTATCTGTACTAGCTGGTTTTGTGTGTCAACTTGACATAAGCTGGAGTTATCACAGAGAAAGGAACTTGAGCTGAGGGAATGCCTCCATGAGATCCAGCTGTAAGGCATTTTCTCAATTAGTGATCAAGGGGAAAGGTCCATTGTGGGTGGTGCCATCCCTTGGCTGGTAGTCTTGGGTTTTATAAGAAAGCAAGCTGAGCAAGCCAGGGGGAGCAAGCCAGTAATAACATCCCTCTGCATCAATTCCTGCTTCCTGACCTGCTTAATGCTTGAATTCCAGTCCTGACTTCCTCTGGTGAAGCAGCTTGGAAGTGTAAGCCGAATAAACCCTTTCCTCTTCAACTTGCTTCTTGATCATGATGTTTGTGCAGGAATAGAAACCCTGACTAAGACAGTATCTCATGGTTAGAATGTTGCAGTTCAGAGTCATAGGCAAACAACATTCACTAGTTTTCTTTTAAATTAAATCATAGTAAATAGCAAGCAGAGTAGAGAATTACTGTATTGTAAAACAATAAATATCAGTTTCCTGGTATTAAAATATTGGATGTATATGGTGAGAATATAGAATCATGGATCGAGAATGGGAGAGATTAGAGTTAAAGTCCTATGAAGAAATCTCTTTCACTAATTTTATTCAGCTTCTTAATCTGGAAGAACTAGGGAAATACATAGAACCTATACCATAATTTTGCTGGACAAAATTGCAGTTCAAAAATGTCTATTAAAAAGCACTTAGCAGGTTGTTTCCTTCATAGCAGCTGGTTCATAAATGCTTCATAGCATCATTAATAAGAATTTTATTATGTAATCAGGTCATATTATTTCAATACAGTTTTCATGATAAGCCACAGCTAATAGCATAAGCGTAATGTATTTAACAACTCAAGGTTTCTAAGGGAGAGCCACCTACTACCATTCTGTTAAGAGGACAGAGTATGGAGAAGACTCCTAGTGACTTTATCACTGGACCTGTGGATCAGTGCAGCACTCAAATCCCATTGGAGGAGCTTCTTCTTCCAACATACACCGACCACGAACACAGAGATCCACAACCAGAAAGCATGTAGAGAAGGAGAGACTACATGGTACTCAACCTAAATTGGAAACCTACATTATTGCTGTCATCCACAAGGCTCAGGGATCATTGATAAAGAAGAGGTAGAAAAGTTGGTGGAGCTTGATGATGTCTTCAAGAAAACATTGTTTGCCAGACACAGAAGGACATCTGCACATATGAACGCACAGCATGCCACAGATCTGTTGAAACTCAAAACAAAAATCTTTTGCATAGAGGGGATATTGAGGTGAAAGGAAATTCCATCCTTAGTTAAGGAGAAATTGCCACTTGATAGCATCATCATCATCATCATAATAATTAATAATAATAATAATAATAATATACATGTATATTCTTTATTTATAATAAATATATAGTTTATTATTTGCATATTTAATATATTTATATTATATATACACACACATTATATATATATATATATTTATATATTTAGACACATATATGGTGTTACTAATAGTAGATTGACTACACTCCATGACTGGACTCACACTCAAGAAAACATATGGGCAACATAGACTGTATTTGAAAGGTTTTAAAAAAAATAAAAGATGGAGAACCCTTTAGGGAGGTGGGTGTGAGTTGAAGGAATTAGGTGAAAATGCTTGAAATATATGAAATTCTTAAACAGTAGCAATTGAAAAGAGAAGTATGAAAAACCTGAGATCTAACATTAGTAATCCCAATGTCATCATTATACAATCCCAACCTTTATAAAGTAATAAAAATGGTGTGAACATTACAGTCTCCAGCACAGGGAGCACAGTCATGTATAAGACTAAGATGATGCAGCTCAAAAAGAGTCTGCTTCAGACTGTTGAGGTCTGAGGAGTGAGCACTCCTGTGGGAGGGGTTGGTGGCATTGAGTTTATTGCCTCTTATGAGGCTGGTCTGACAATACATAGCAGGGACATCAGTATCTTCTACACAATGTAAGGAAATGTGACAATGTGATAGGCCAGCCTGCATCCATCTCAGACCTGACAGCATGTTATAGTAAAGACTAACTAGTTCATTCCTGTTTATGATTATATCTGTTTCTCAAGGATTGGGCTATGCCCCACCTGCAACCTTAACTATTAATGGTTCTGTACCACTTGTTCTAGGAAACAGCACCCATGTCTTTGTTTCAAAATGTTGTTATGACCACCTTGTTGTTACCACCTTATTCTTATGCTTCTCTATCCCCACCTATTTGACCACAAAATCTCATATATATATATATATATATATATATATATATATATATATATGTGTGTGTGTGTATGTATATATGTGTGTGTATATATATATATATACACACACATGAATATATATGTATATATTCATGTTCAAGGACGATCTCTTGAACTCTGCCTTACAGAGAGAGAGAGCTTTCTTAGCATGGATGATTATAAACCCAAACTATTGATCTACTGTGAAAAACACAGTACTATGCATCCTAGAATATTAAACATTCAGTCATGATTCAATCCCTTATCTCAGAAACAACTAAAGCCCACATTAGCATGTATACTACCTCTATTTTAAATAAATGGCATATTTATATTAAGGATTTTTGAAGTATATTTTTTAAGATTTATTACTGTATGGACTGACGACATGCCCACAGAGGGGAAGGTTTTTTCTTTTTTTTATCTATTGTAGATATGAAGGAGAGAACACCCAGAGGCACCTAGAGGAGTCCAGAGCAACAAGAAAAAGAACTAGACTAAAAATAGCCAGAAGACATGGCCATGAAAAGGAGAGAGAGAGAGCGAGCGAGAATAATAAGGAGGCAGCAGAAGCAGTCTAGAATGGCAGGGAACTTTTAAAGGATTAGAGACTAGTGGTGATATAGCTTAGCCTCTGGCACTAAGTCGCTGAAGGCATACTGAGAGAGCACCTCATTTCTAACACACTGCAACACCATTCTCTCTCTCTCTCTCTCTCTCTCTCTCTCTCTCTCTCTCTCATATCCCCATTCCAATGCTTCCTTTTGCTCCTGGTCTTCCCCACCCCAGAAACATCTCGAGTTAGAACTGTTGCAGGGTATGGTCTCTTTGTGGCACACCTTGGCTCCAACCCCCAGTTCTGCCTCCAAGTTCTTATAAGGACATCATAGAAGTTATGGACAAAGGACAGAGCAAAAGTGATTGACCATAGCCTACAAACAGTGCTATAAGAATGAGTAACTTTTGGCTGAGAAACCCATGAGTATGAGCATATCATGAGCCCATGAGTTTAAAGGAGGGGAGGAGTGGGGAGAAGAGCCAACATTGCGGCATGAACTATGATGTGTGTAACAGATTCTTGGAATGCTGATGGACCCTGGAGGCAGCATGTGCTTTGGCAGCTTTATGGGCTTCACAGGTAGCCATGTGTCCTTTCTGTCAGTGATAACGGAATGGCTCTTCTGGAAGAGGGAAACCAGCTTCACAAATTCCTGAGGAATGCTGGTAAAAGTCTAGGTGCTAGAATTTGGGGAAATGGATTATCCTGTGGACCTAAAGTTATCAGAAGAGTTTGATTTATATACTGTTTTATATAATGACACGCCAAATATTGAGTAAATATGTCTCAGATGGAAGGAATTGCAACTGGCAAATTTTAAGAAGCTTGGGTGCACATCATAGGTCTACAGTTAAGAAAACACACACCATAGGTCTACTGTAAAGAAGAGTAAGACAGAGCATGGTCCTGGAAAGCCTAAGTACATGAAGCTGTAAACTTCATGATGAGGGAGTAGGTGCCCAGACAAAAGTCAGAATACTATTGTAAGCAATAAAAGTAATGATTTATTTCCCATTCCCAAAATCAAATGGGAAAACTACCACAGTCTACAGGAGGGTCTCAGATAGGATAGTCAATAGATGAGTGTGACTGGCCAGAATTTGTGAGGCGAGACTGAGTTTACATCTTGCCTCTCCATCTTAGAAGTTTATTGAAACAGGCAGATTCTCACTCCTTCTTAGATTCACTTTTCACATTAGTTAAATGAATATAACAAATTCTAGCTAGAGAAATACGAGGACTTTCAAATCAATTAACATAATACAACACTTGCGATTACTTCTGAACTTATGAATTAATTATGAATGAATGAAACAGTGAAAGGAAAATAAATGATATATCAGAAAATAAAATTGACCACACACACACACACACACACACACACACACACAGACACAGACACATATATCAACAACAAGGTTCTGAGCATATAAATTTTAATCTTTGGAAAGGAGAAAGGGATGTTTTAATGTTCATTAAATTTCAAACACCAATTATTTCAAGTGGGTCAAAATAAGACATGAAATTGTTTTCTAAAATTTTAAAAGAGGGATAAAACTTTTTTCCAAAAAAATTCAGTACAAAAAACAGTTACTTATATTCACCACATGTTGAGATTGTATTCTTCAATAAACCTTGAAAATATTCATGTTCCAGATCATAAAAGCAAAGCAATTATAGCTATTGTTCCTGCAATTTCTTTGTTACTGGAAGTACTGAATAATTTTATTGATTTCAATGAAGCAATTTAATAATTATTATTTAATCTTAATTTCAATAAGCAGACAATCTTAGGTTTAATTTTCCCCTTTTGAAATTAATTCAAAGGCTAAGATGGAATTACTTAATCTCTATCTGATGTACTTAGGACACAAAATATTTCCTAGTGGTAATAGCAATTAGGCATGGATAATTATACAAGAGTGTAATTTATTTAATGAGATTTCACTAAAGGTATTGAATTTGTGATTACATTATATGAAGTTGGAAAATATTTGAGTCAGTAAAATGACCTAGAGAGATTCAAAAACCTCTTCTTGATGTAGCTTGTTTATGTAATTGTTAATATTTGTGAACTGATTCTGAGATGTGTTTAAGAAGGACTCTGCTGTTTTAATAGGTGTTCCTTTCAATGATTGCTATTCTGTTGGAATGGGAGATATATTACATATTTTCACCTGTTAGTAAGTGCAAGATGTTAAGATTTATTATATTCTTAGTAACTTTTAAATAATGGCCAGGCAGTTAGCTGTGTTAATTTATTTTGCAGCTTACTCAGAATATTCTTGGCAACTAATGTATTCTCTAGTAAATAACAATATCAATTTCACTGAATACTGGCTAGTTTCTTGTCAGCTTCCCAGGAGGTAGGGTCATTTTGGAAGAGGGTACTCAGTCAAGAAAATGTCTGACTGCATTGGCCTGTGGATGACCCTATGGGGCATATTTTTGTTATGGGAGTGTCCAGCCTTTTGTGGGCAATGCTACCTCTGTGCAGGAGGTTGTAGGTTGTGTAACAATTAGGCTGAGCAAGCCACGAGGAGCATTTCTCTCCCTCCTCAGCTTCAGCTCTTGCCTTCCGGCTCCTGCCTTGACCACCCTCAGTGATGGACTGTTATCTGTGAGATAGAAGGTAAAGTAAAGTTTTGACTCCCCAAATCGGTTTTGATCATAATATTTTATCATAGCAATAGAAACGCTAAGATATGCAACATACGTTGGATTTCCAGTTCTAAGAATGAGCTTCACAGAAATATCTCTCTCCCCAGTGCACATGGTGCATAATTTCTTTGGAATGGTAGATGTTTATGGAACATTTTTACTCCAGGTACCATATGATTGACTTTCTACGTCTTTAGGAGAAATGTAACTGATGGAAATGAGCTCTGATTCTGCTGTAGTGCATTTGAGGACAGTTTATGTTAGCTTTTGGAACATCCCCAACTGGCACATGTGTCAAAAATCTTGGTATTGTTTTTGAGGCGCCTGAATGCTTAGGATTTATGTGTTCTTGATGGAGAATTAGGACCCTCTGATATTTCCTGTGATGATTATTCGTGGTCAAAGGTCCCCACCTCTCTCTGTTTCTGGTCCACTCTAGGTAACTTCTGCTCTACATTCTTGTTTCTGTTTGTTTATTTTGCCTCATTGTAGGTTAAGAGTATAAAAATAAATAAATAAAAAAACCAAAAAAACAAAGAACATGGATTTTATATTAGATATTTTCTCATAAGTACACAATCTACTGAAACTGTAAAAGGTTAAATGAGAGACTTGCAGGGCTGGAGAGATGGCTCGGCCATTAAAGGCTAGGCTTACAACCAAAATACAAGAAATTTACATCCACATAGACAATGAAGAGATTACTTACAAAGCATCAAATCTCTGTGCTAAAAATTCTCCTGTAGGAACATTTTCCCTTTTTAGATCTTCCCAGAAATCTAACATCTCCTTGACTCTCATGGCTATCTGAATTGGCATAAGCTCAAAACATTGGTTCATATAACAATGACCCCTAACACCGTGCCTGTGGTCAAGCACAGTTATGCAGAGAGGACCAGGATCTGCAGAGACTTCCGATGGGAAGTGAAGCCTATGGTAAACAGGGCCAGATGGTTGAGAACCCACATTCTAGGGCTGGCATTATCTTAATCTTTCAGCTGTCAGACCAGTTTAACTCCATACCCTTTGGTTCTATTATATAAGGTGAGTGGTGCTTATGAGTTCAAATGAATCACCACTTGAAAATATTTAAAACATTATTAAATGTTCTGTAGTTGCCATTACTCCCACTATATTTTGCCTAATATGTCTACCTCATCTCTCTTTTTAACACCCCATATTGAATGCTAGATTCAGATGATACTTTCATAGGAGAATCACATGGGTTGATGATTCTGCCAGATGGTCTAGGAACTATTTTATAGCATCTAGGCTTTTGTATCATGTAATAAAGTAAGCCCTCTGTTCATAGATTATTTTGTTTTATCAGTATATATCTGGCATGGATTTATCATGGTGAAGGCTTCCCTGTAATTTCTTTGCCCTACAGACTATCCATGCTTCTAGCTCAGACATTTGCCTTGCATGCTTTTTTGTTGAATCTTTCCAATCATGCACCTTGGTCAATGTTTCCAATCATTCACCCTGAGGGAAGACAGTTGACATTTTGTTGAGGCCTGTTTCATTCCATTGCAGTGTTTGAATGCTCTCACTTGGAGAAGGTTGGTTGGTTAGAAAGATGAAGATCTTTCTACTAACCTTAACTGTCTTTTCTCTAAGCAGTCACAAGGGTTTATAGTGGTCTAAGTTACATTGTTGTCTGTAGGGATCAAAGTTACATTATGGTTTGTAGGGGTCTAAGTTACATTGTTGTTTGTAGGGGTCTAAGTTACATTACTTGCAGTGTCAAGTTTCATTTTGAGAACAGGTTTCACAGAAACTATGTGGAAGCTCAGCCCTCTACTGTGGCCTATAAGACTTTAAGGTTTATAGATCCTTGCCAACCAGTGTTGCTTTACTAATGTGAAGTTCTGTCAAACGGGTCTTCAGTTCCTTAGAGATAAATGTTAAAGGAGAGAAGAGAATAGGATCATTGTGTCAACTGAGGGAAGGATTATACTCAAATGCATATTAACATTAGAAGAGATAGTTAATGTTAACAATGTTAGGTTAGCATGTTTAAAGAATTTCTAATACTACCCTTTGGATGCTATAGGTAAACAAGCAAACAAACAGGCCCAGAGCACTGAGCTTGTGTTCTTTTAAATCCATTGAGGCTTTAACAACATAAGAAATTAGAGGATAGGCTAGTATATTAGGAGCATTGTTTAATGGCACCTGCTCAGCTAGAAGGGTGTATGGAGAAAACAGAAAAGTCTGAGTGCTGAGCAAACAAACTGAGAATCTTAGGGTTAAACTGGGCTATTGCACATCAAGAAGATGTGTTTGTCTGTTTATTCACTCGTTTATGTATTGGTTGAAATAGAGTTACATCACTTTCCCTCTCACTGTCATCCCTCTGGTCTCTCCCAGGATAAACACACACACACACACACATATTCAACTCTTTGTTCACAGAGTATTTTGTTTGGTTGGTATATATCTGGCATGGATGTTTTTTTTTAATTTAATTTTATTTGTAATTTATTTTTTGTACTGCACATTCCATTCCCCACCCCCCCATCCACCCTCGGACTGCTCCCCATCCCACACCTCCTCCACGTGGATGCCCCCACCCCCTACCACACCTGACCTCTAAACTCCCTGGGGCGTCCAGTCCCTTGAGGGTTAGGTACATCATCTCTGAATGAACACAGACCCAGAAGTCCTCTACTGTATGTGTGTTGGGGGCCTCATATCAGCTGGTGTATGCTGTCTGTTTGGCAGTCCAGTGTTTGAGAGATATCAGAGGTCCAGATTAATTGAGACTGCTGGTCCTCCTACAGAATCTCCCTTCTCCTCAGATTCTTTTGGCCTTCCCTAACTCAACAAGAGGGGTCAGCTGTTTCTGTCCATTGGTTGGGTGTAAATAATTGCGTCTGACTCTTTCAGCTGCTTGTTGGGTTTTTCAGAGGGCAGTCATGATAGATCCCTGTTTATGTGAGTGCTCCATACCCTCAGTAATAGTGTCAGGCCTTATAACTTCCCCTTGATCTGTGTGTGTGTGTGTGTCTGTGTGTGTGTGTAGAGGAAATGCAGAATTTTCAAGCTGGAAGACATGACCCAGAAGCAAGCAATCTAACTGATTTGTGAGTGCAGACAATTAAACTCATCTGTTAGAATCTGAAGAGGTGGTAATAAATTCAGTTCAAAAAGTTGGGGAAACAGAGAATTTCACTCTCTCAGCACTGATCCTACTTGAACCTCTTTGGAACACTGTGAAAATGTGACAAGTCACCCGTGGGGATAGGGATGATTTCAAGTGACTTACTCTCTGATTAAGATAACCCCTGGCGAGGGAATGCTGCCCTTTCTACAAAATGCTAATCTCATTGGAGATCTCTTGTCTGTAAACAGCAAGCTACACAATCTAGTTACTTATATTCTCCCTACTCTTAAACCAATGTTCAGTCAGCACCATGATGACTAACTAGATAGGTAACTCAGAACACTCTGCTGGAGAACCAATGGTAGTGATGGAGTGATGGTTTAGGCATAAACCATGCCTGAGTTTCCACACACCAAGGAGGCATAGCTTCCTGGGTAGTAGGTTAGTGTGATGTCAGTCAGAGAATGGATGGGGCAGTTAACAACGTCCCAGTCCCAGCTGAAGAGCTATTGGCAGTTGATGGCTCCTAGGCAAGTAACAGTCTGTTTTCTTCAGAAATGTGGCTCCTGAGAGGCTAATCATGCTTCCGTGGACGCTCTAACAATACTTCTCGTGTTGGCAGTACCAAGTGGATTCAATACATATAAAAACAGAACTCATGAATTAGTGCGTGGAGGAATATGGGATGAATCGGAAGGGAGCAAATGGGAGGGGGCTGGATCAAAGCACATATAAATATAAATATAAAATGCACAATTAAAAGAAAATAAAAAGATGTATTTACCGTTTTAAAAAGAATGCCAGAGGTTTGCATTTGCAACGTGCGGATTTATAATTTTATCTTGAGGTACAAACTGCAAGAACTTAAAAGTAAGAATGTATCTGCAGGGTGAAAGAAAGGGAAGGTTTCCAGAAGGGGCGAGGCATACTCCCAAGGCGAGGCTATGTTAGCAATAAACACTAAACTGCTTCTTCAGAGCCTCTTACACCATCCCTGTCCCCAGCGGGGACACAGCAGCTCTGAGGATGCCTAGGTGTTGGCATCAAGCACAAACATGTGAACAGAACTTTAACACCAACGACAAGAAGGAAGTTAGGGTTGGCAAAGCTATGCATGCCACCACTAGGATGACCCGCGCTCAGTCTACGAAATGGTGGAAGAGAGAACCGACTACCCCCACTTATCCTCTCACATCCACAAATGCCTCTTCCAAAATAAATAAATAAATAATCATAAAAATTTAAAAAAAGAAGAAGCTGAAATCCTAAAATGAAAACTCACAGATAACTTGTGGCTCCAGACTTCGATTTTAGGAGTCAAATTCAGTGGAGTATGTAAAGATTCAGATTTAACATATAAAGTTTAGGCTATAGGTGAAATAAACATTTGAAACTCAGACATAAACTCATTCCCAAATGGTGTGAATTATAAAATGGCATAAAAGCCGGGCGTTGGTGGCGCACGCCTTTAATCCTGGCACTCGGGAGGCAGAGGCAGACAGATTTCAGAGTTCAAGGCCAGCCTGATCTACAGAGTGAGTTCCAGGACAGCCAGGGCTACACAGAGAAACCCTGTCTCGAAAAAACGCAACCAACCAACCAAACAAACAAAAAACCAAGATGGCATAAATGTATTTTGAAAGTATTCTGTATGCCACACAATTTTCAAGCAGTTATATACAAGACTGCTATATATTAAAGGACATGTATTTGCAGTGCATGCTGTGGTATTTTATCATTTATTACCTCCATGATTCCAACTCTGAAGCTAATATAATAAGCATAATCATTGCTCCCAATGCTTAGCTCTTGCTCTCAATCCATCAGCTACACAATCACTGCTGTACTGTCTCTCTACACAGCCAGACTTGTGTTTTGTCATTTTATATGAAGTCACATGCTATTTTTGCTTGACCATGTCTGCATTCAGCATAGGTTTTTTGTTTTGTTTTGTTTTGTTTTGAGTTGTATGTTTCATCTGCCCATTTTTCTTTCCTTTTCCCATTTTTTTCATTTTTTATATCCTATCCCAATGAAACAGCATACCTCAGTTTAAGTGTCTATTATAGCCACTTATCTCTTGATGTTCATTTGTGCTGTGTCCAATCTTAAATGAAATGAAACTGCTCTGAAGCCTAGTGTAACTTTGCTACATGTAGAGTTCTTGTGTTTTAAACTGCAGATACTAGAAATAAACAAAGAAAGAAAGTATTTCAGGAGAATTTATAGAGTGTCTGCTCTTCCACGGGTGTTTCTTCTCTATGACAGTAGTTTTGTCCTAAAGGAGGCATTCACATATTTCTCATTGGCTGAGAATAACTCTAAGCCTAAATTCAACCCCGTTGTGTATGAAAATGAACCCAACTTCTAGTAGTCACCGCTTCAGACAACACCATTATATCCCCTATGCTCAGAGCCTCTTCTAAGCATAAGATTCCCAAGCCTGGTATGAAAAAAATGTTGGAAAGTAATCATATCCAAATTATTTTCAATCAAATTTTAAAGCCTCATATGTTCACATTTATAAGATGTTCTAAAGGACCTGCTTGAAATGCATAAGGTCTGAAACATTGAAGATTCATTGTATACTATTCTATGAAACAATAGTACTCAGAAACAGATAGTTAGAACTACATCTTAGTGACTCAATGAATTCTTTGCACAAGCTGAAATTGCAGAGCCAGGATTCCCTGCAAGCTTAATTGTTGCTTGGATAATCAGTGTGGCTGGCTCATTGGTACCTAGGGAGGTTGCTCTACTTGCTCGAAGTCACATAAGAACAGTTGCTGGTAAATCAGTTGCTGATAAATATGCTGTCCAGGGGGTTCCCTACCAGTCAGAGTTCGGAACAATGTTATTGAGCTCACTGTCTCTATGGCTTGCAGACTCAGAGAAATAATCAATAGTTTAATGATATATTCCTCATGATGACAAATGAAGGATCTTGAGTTCATAGTTTGATCAGGAGTCCCAAAGGTATGTATGGACAAGAGTTAGTCCTTAGCATGGTACTACTGGGGCATAGGAACATCTTGAAGAGTTCTAGCCTAGCAGAGGATGGGAGGGTATAGTCTCTAGATCATTCAGGTCCAAGGTTCTTGGGGGATTCTAACTCTTTATCTCTCCTTTGCCTTTCTGGCTATTTGATAAACAGTTTTGCTCTGACAACACTCCTGCTCTGATGAATTACCTCAACTCAGGCTTGAAAATGGGGCCAGCTGATCTGGACTAGAACATCTGAATATATGATATCAAATAAACCTTCCTGTTTTTTAAAATTTCATTACCTTGTCATTTGCTATAGTAATAGAACATCTCCCTAAAGAATTATTTTCAGCTAGAAGGACTCATTTTGTCAAAACAAACAGTGACCCTGTGAAAGCCAGAAACATCTGTCTATGGAGAAATCCAAAATCATATCTTTGGCTTTTCTCTAACTGAATCATTTTGTTTATTTACTTTAGCTTAGAGCTGTTCTTGCAGGCAGAAATAGCAACAGTTTGCTTTAGATTAAGTGTTCTTTTGACATACCATTGATCTCTTTCCTCCTCCCCCACCACAGTATTCCGTCTAGGAGTTGTTTCAGTACAAAGCTTCTGCTACATTGTTTAATGATAAAGAAACAAAAAGAGTTCTTTATGGCATCAGTGATAGAGTATGTGCTTTGAAATCAGAATGGTGTGTACTCCCTGAATAAGCACGCATGTGTGAATTTATCTTTTAAAGCTTTAGATTCAGTGCAAATTACATAAGGGGTTCTCTACTGTGCTCAGTCTAAAAGGCTGTGTGTGGGAAAAACGTATTGTGGCAAACAGTTCCTTCAAGCATCAATATTACTACTTTCAGGGCTTATTATTTTTTATTTTGTGTGTGTGTGTATTATGTAAAGGGAATATAAACCAAAAACTCATCACACAGAAACCCTGTCTCGAAAAAAAAAATTGATTAAAGCTAAAGTAGGGCAGGGGGTATATTTGAGATTTTGAGTCCACTTGAGGCAAGCCCACTGTAGTTGTTTTAACAATATCTAGCTTGGTTTCCTTGGCCTGCTGAACACACTATGATAGGTTTCTTAATGGCATAGGCTACCCATTGGCCCTTCATGTACCATAAGGTCAGAGATGTCATATGCAGAGTCTGGATCTCTGTACCTCATTTACTTATCAGATGTGTACACAGGAGCCACAGGGAAGTGGGGCTAATGCATAGTAACTTATATACATGCAACCATCATGTGTGTGTTTCAGAAACTCTCTGGAATAGACACTGCAGATCTCTGTATGTGCACAGGTAGAAGAGGTCATCAAAGATGCTGATATCAGCAATTTATGATTGGATATACAAAGCTCTCTATTGCTTTGCTCCAATTTGTTAAAGTGTAGGTCAAGGCACATGGAGCTTTAGAGATCAGATCATACACATATGTCATGTGGTCACTGAAAGGGCACAGACCTTTGCAACTTCATCTGGGTATTTTACTTTTGATCCCTACACACATTTGCACAGCTGCCTGGGCACGAGTGTTTACATAGCAACCCCAAAGTCATAAACAAAACTCAGTAATCAATGCTGATGGACTCAGCATGTTGGCTATTTTGTGGGTGGTTACATCTTCATGGGGAACTCCTCATGCATTGAGTTAGCAACCCAGACGAACGTAGGCCAGAGGGCTTTGCTCTCTTTAACATGTAAACACAACAGTAAAACATCATCTACCAATCAGAGAGCTGACTCTCCCTGAATAGGATAGTGGCCACCTTGATTGACCTTTGCCAACTTTCGTGATATATATCATACTTTGTGGAAACTGTCGGAAACTTGACTAACTCAGTGACACTGTCATGACTTACTATGAGTGTGCATACCAAGTCCACTCAAACAGTCTTAGCAATGCTCTGCAGGCTCGGGATGTGTTTGTATGTATGTCCTTATACATACATACATATAATTGGTTCACCACCTCCTCTATATATAGAATTTATGATGGCAGCAAAGAGATTGAAAATAATTCTAGACTCTTCACTACCCATGGAAAATACCACCACTTAAATTTCTGATTTTTGTAAGATACCCAGCTTATGGTATTTGTTGTGCCAATGTAGGGTAAATATAACACATGTTTATTGTTAATATAAAAGTCCATATTTTAAAAATATAATATTAGTTCACATTTCAACAATTACTAGTGAAAATATGCTCATGGGTAGTATATTTGACAAATTTTACATGTTTTTTGATAAAAATAAATTGCAATTTTACATCATAGGTCTCTCATCTTGAGATTATTAGATGGTACTAACAAAAGTTAAAAATCTGATACTCAAACAATGGAAAATTGCATATGTGTAAATATAGTCTTAGAATAGGATGAACTTTTAGATTTTACATTCAAAATGTCCCTAAACACTCTACTTCATAGTGTATAATATTAACTTTAGTCTGTAACTGAATTTTATAAAGCCCAAGAGTTCAAATCTATTCTTGCATGACTGTCTTTTGTTTTACATGTAAAATTTAACTAAACCAAAAGACCTATTTCAATTTTAAATAATTAGAAAGGAGATGAAAACATAGCTGCGTTTATGAATGATTTTTTAAACTTGACTGTCCAGTGTTGGATAAATTCCATTTCAGCCTTTATTGGAAAGCTTTTTCATAGATTTTTATTGGAAAAGCTTATGACACTTGGTGACTTGCACTTTCACTTTTCTGTGACGCATTTCAGAGAAGCTCAAGCATTGCCTGGTGTGGAATCTAGGGAAGCATGAACAGAAGTTATCCATGAAAACCAAAACCAGCACACCTACCACATCAGCTGATCAGTTTGAACATAAAACAAACACACACATATCGAGTCCCAAATATGGTGACAAGGCTCATGAAATCCAGACATGGATTTGCCAGCCAATTAAATCTAATATATCATAATTCTTACACTATGGAGGTGACACTTCACCCTACATCACTGAATATTATGTATTCTAGATAAGGATTTCATTGGCTATAAAACTAAAGCCCAATTATATATGGTTATTTATACAAGCCAAACTGAATGATAGAGGATTGTTTGTAAAAATGCCTTCGGATCTGTGATGTGTCTGTGATGAAGGCTTATGAGGCCAGGCTTTTATCCTCAGGCAAACAGATAATGCATGTCACACTTGCCCAATAACTACAATAAGTCACTCAAGGAGGGAAAGAAGTACTCTTCAACCCAGGTTTGTCTGTTCAGATCTAGGCTTTGTTCGAGGGAAGTCCTGACCAGTAGCAATCTAACCTTCATTAGGAAAGGTTCACTGGAAGGAATCTTGCATGCTTCCTAGCCCACCAGGAGGCCTCCAGATGGACAACTAGAGAGAGCATTAGGTAGTAAGAACAGTCAGGTTCACTTTCCGTGGGATGATCTGATGCTTTGTTTAAAGACAGTGATGGCTATCTGTGAAACTCAGAGGTTTTCCTGGACATCTCTTGGAACATCCATGACCTCATGGAAACACTGCATGGAGAGTTGTTCAGAGCTAGTTTATGAGTAATAAATGCACCAAACCCAAAGATTTTCCAGGAAGACCCATGGGACTGACCTGAGTGGAAAAGAGACTTATCCAGGAAAACCAAAACCAACACACCTACCACATCAGCTGATCAGTTTGAACATAAAACAAACACACAAATATCTAGTCCCAAATATGGTGACAAGGCTCATGAAATCCAGACATGGATTTGCCAGCCAATTAAATCTAATATATCAGAATTCTTACACTATGGAGGTGACACTTCACCCTACAAGCCATAAGGAAGGCTGATGGGAATCTGGAGTGTTCGTAGGAATGAGATAATGAATGACAGTTATGACTTGTGGACCAGGTGCAAATGGCAAGTTTAGCAACTTTTCTTCTTTGTTTTGAAGAACAGAAAACTTACCTGTAGAAATTTCAAGGACCACATTAAAGAATGACCACCAGATGGGACTTAGTGTGTGGCATACAGATTCAAGTGATTCAGTAATGGCTTGCCTGCATCATGCACTGTATTAAATCTTAGCCCACTTGAGTTCAGCAGAGCTGTTCTGGATTGTTAATCCCTTCACTTGTCTTCATGACCAAGTCAAATGCACGCTGAAGAGTCACACTCCACTTCGGTGCCTTGCAGAATGCTATAGCCTCATACTTCAGATTGCAACAGTCCCTCTTAGACTTGGAGGATCCATTCCAATCATCCATGCAATGCTTGAAAACACCATTGAATATTCAAAATAATATTTTTTCATACACATACACATCAATGACAGTTTAACTGATAAAATAGGTACAGTAAATTAGATTAAAACCAAAACCCCAACGGATCAGTCAAAAACAATATAGTGTTATACCAATCACATAAAAAGGTCTTTCCAAAGTATATCTTAATTCCCCATTGCACTTCAGAAATAGTTTGTAACCATAGTGACCATAGGAAACCAAAACCACAGGACAGGACAGGGGTGGGATTGATACTTCAGTGAAAAACCCTGCATTACTCCCCAGCAAATAAAGAATGTGACTTGGTGGAAAGTCGAACCAGCCTTTTTATTTACTTGAGAGGAAAGACATTTTTGAGGTTATGTGCTATGGTATCTCAGTTTTCTTTATAAGACTGATCTCCAACATTCTCTGGAGACCATAGTTAATCAACATCTTTTATGGGTCCATCTGCCTACCATGTTTCATGATATTCTCTCCAAATTTTAACAGTTGTTCAAACATAAGAGAACCAAAGAGCAATTGGCTAAACTTACAGCCTTGTTGTGATATGAAGGACCGCATGCTGACGGGAGCTGTATGGTGTCTCAGGGGAAAAGTACAAAGTACTTTTCATCCCCTAAAATCTTGGCTTGGAACAAGTAGTTCATAGCCAGTCATCTTTATCTTGAAAATACTTTCCTCCATCCTGGGTCATGCTGCATTTCTGTGTAGTTCTTATTTCTGAGCCACAAATCATTTTGTCCTATAAACTTTAGATTCGGCTTCCTTAACTTAAATATGCACTCCCTTTGTCTCAAGATTATGGTGATGCTGAAAAATGTAATGGATGCTGCAACAAAATGAGTTGACCCCAGGGAGTAAGAGAAGGGATGTGTGGACATTTTCCAATCTCAATTCAAAATATTAAATAGTGCTTGCACTGTCGAAGCAGGCAGAATCAAGGCAGATCAGCTGGGTGGCTATCTTATTTAGAACTGGCAATTTTATTCCTACTAGAGACAGCGAATTCCAAACCTTCAATTTCACTCTCTGCTTCAGCTTACTTTATGGCCAGTGGACTTTACACTCATTCATTTGAAGACTCTCCCTTAGAATGAGATTAAAAGAAATTTATGATGTGTTTCACAATTCCACTTGGGGTGTTAGGGGACTCAAGAGACAGTAAAATGGAGACCATTTCTGAATATTCTTTTCTAAGTACCACCCCAGGAAGACTTCTCTGATAACTTCAGTTTTTCTTGTCAGTCTTGAAGCCAGAGAAATCCTATTGATTTTAGAAACACGGCATATAAATACTTTCAATTTTATTTGTTAACAGGCTTTGTTTTGCCCTATTTAATGGAAAAATGCTTCCTCAAATAATTTTTTAAAGGAAAATGTATCATATGGCATAAACCATAAAATTAATCCAATAACAGGAAATGTCTTTCAAAGACAATTTTGTTTAACACATACTTAAATACTTACTAAGTGCATGGCATTGAAGTAAATTTTAATGTGCTGGGTTAATGAATGCAGTTTGCATTTTCTTGATTTGACATTTGCTGACACTGTACTATAAAAGGCTTAGTACTAACCCCCGTGCCATTTATAGGAAAATATGTATACCTGTCCAACAAGCTTGCTGCCAACACTGAATGGAACAATCTATGAAATGTCAAGTAATGCCTTGGGCAAAGGGCTCAATAAATATTAGATATATCTGGATTCTTGGGATTCAAGAGTGAACAAATAAGACATCACTTTTTCTAACTTTATTTATTTATTTATTTATTTATTTATTTATTTATTTATTGTAGTGGGAATTGAGCACAGGGCCCTGCTCAATGCTCAGCAGAGTTTCTGTCTCTGGGCTGCATCTGCAGCCATTCTGTGTTTTTAAATTTTGAGAGATGGTCTTACTAGGTTACTCACTCTGGCCTTGAATTCACTCTGTACCCCAGACAGGCCTTGAACTTAGGATCTTCTTGCAGTAGCCTTCCAAGGACTCAGAATTTCAGGTCTGTACCACCAGATCCAGCTCAATTTATAAAATCTCACAGGAATAAGTGTGGTTTAGCAAGCACTGATTTAAAACACTGTGTGAGAGAATTTCTCATAACTGAAGAAAGGATGTTTCACAACAAAATAAGGAAGGACAGTCTGGAAGAGTATACTGTGCTACACTGAGGATCAGAAAGTTAACAAAGCTTGGGTAGGGGAACAAAGAGTGGACATTCAAGGACAGAGAATCAGAAGACAGAAAGAGCAGGTTAGCATCAAAAAACTGAGATCATCTAAAGGTTAGGTGTAAGGTAGAATCAGGTTCACACCAGGGGCTTTATCAGTGCTGCTGATATTAGGATCCCTTGGTCTACATCAAACTTTGAATGAAATGTGTAACAGACTCAAGGGTACAGCCTTGCATGATCCGTCATTTGGCCATTTGTAAAACTTTCCATTCATTATGTTACATCATTCGTCTCTTCAGAAAACCGTGTTAAGTGCTGACAGGAAACAAGTTCCTCCTGGCAAGTGTTACTTCCCAGTGTTCACCTGGAAGCAAGACACTGTATTATGGGCAAAAATACAATCATTTTGAAAATCCTCAATTTATTTTCTTTAGAAAATGCTTTCAAATATCCATTTCTGAACCTGTATATTTCTTCAGTCAATTCTTACAAGTACTACAGGTATTGATGGTTACCGTTAAGTCTCCAAAAGTCTTGTTTTAGAAAAACTAAACAATTCCTTTTTAGTCATTTTGAAATAAGTAAAGAAATTATTAGTTCCTTGTAGTTACTCTATCATGCTATCAAATATTGGAGGATATTGTTTCTATCTATATTTTGAGACCAACAATCAGTGTGTCTCTCAGTCTCTCCCATTCACTATTCCTCTCTCTACCTCCAGAGCTTCACAAATTCAACTAAGAATGATGAGATGAAGTCAATGCCTGACTATTCTTATGCTATTTTGTGAACTGAGGTAGGTGACTCTACACCCTTGTTTTGCACTCTGTGTCCAAAAAAATAGAAATTGTATGAACTCAGAGAAATCTGAAGGAGTCCAAGAAGTATGTAACACTTATTTTCTAGAATCAATTATATTATTAATCCAGTGGTATTCAGAGCCAGGAGCATATGCATAAAAATTGTACATAGTCATCTAGTTCCATGTGATTTTTTCAATTTCTCTACGTGTGATATGTTGTTAAAGCAAGGGTAAACCTATCAACCTGCTATAGCACCTATCCTGTAATTGAAGTGCAGGCATTGTAAACCCTTTATTCTTGCTTTGAAAATATACAACATATTATTTTTATCTATAATCACTCAACTGTGCAATAAAATATGCTTCCTATTTCTCTGATCTGACTCTAAACAAGTTTACATCGACCAATCATCTTTTCTTTCCCTTTGCTCTCTTCAGGTTTCAGTAACTGTTATTTTATTTCTGAGACCAATATTATTAGACTCCATATACGAATGAGGTCATATATTTTCCTTTCATTTCTGGCTTATTTGACTGTGAATAACCTCTTCTAGATTTTTTAAAGATCTCAGTAACAACAAAGAAAACCATCCGTTTTGAGATGGGCAGTAAGTCTATGCAAATGTTGCTCAAAAGAGGACACTCAAATCACCTGAGAAAAACGCTAGAAGATGCACATCAAAGTCCAGTGCAATATTCCCTTAACCAGTAAGAATGACTGCTATTGAACAAAATAAAAGTAACAGGTTCTGATAAGGATGTGGCTAGGAGGGAATACTTGCATACTGCTGACCAAAGTGTAAATTAGCACAGAGGTTATCAGAAACATTATGACAGTTCTCAAAGATAATAAGAAGCACAATTAGTATGAGCTCCTGCATATGTCTCCAAAAGGCCTAAAATGGCCATGTTTAAAAGAAATTTACATATACTCATTCCTGAAATCACTCTTTGGAATACACAATCCTCCGAATGCCCAGTTACTGCAGAGTAGTTAAGGAAATGTGCGGTCGGCTTATAAAATGAAGAAGTATTTATTCATAAAAACGATGCTATTCTGCCACCTGAGACAATACGGGTGTGGCTAGAAATGTATATTTTGAATGGTTATCTTTAAACTTTGAATTTATCTTATGCTAAAGATCTTTTCAAATGCACTAGGATTTGTAACATAGAATATGGATTCCATGCACTCTGCGCTGGGTTTCTGTGGAAGGATTAAAATTTGTAGTGTGAAGGCAACTGTAAGTGTGAAGAGGCCATATACACATGAGCTCTCAGCTTTTGTGAGAGGTGAAGTAGTTTGAAAGTTACATTTCTAGGAATTCAGCCAAGGCAGGGGATGCCCTCCATTGAAGTCAGTTTAAGTTTTGAAGGGGTTGTTGGACACAATGACCCATTAATCCTCTATAAGTGCTGTGATTATATGATTAAAAAGTTAATTTTATTGTATAAAATATAAAGCCCACTACACAGGCACAGCACCCTGAAGTGTTGGTGGTACAGAAAGAACGATCAAGAGCATTGTGCTCACACAGTGAAGCTTGAAGCCTCCACCAAGGCCAGTCTTGGAGACCGTTTATTACATTTTCTACTCTAACCCCACAGATTCTCGCAGACCAACTGCTTCTGGAAGGAAATCTTATTGCTCTTGGTGAAAGTATGTCTCCAAACACAATCTGCTCTGGCCTCAGTGATGATCAAAGCTGCACATGGAAGCACGGACACGTAGAAACAGAAATACATTGTCGCAACTTCAGAAGTTCCACTTGCAGCATATGAATTTGTGTTCTGAATTGTTTGGGAAAATGACTTCATGGGGCTGGAGAGATGGTTCAGCGGTTAAGAGCTCTGACTGGTCTTCCAGAGATCCTGAGTTCAAGTTCCAGCAATCATATGGTGGCTCACAACCATCTGTAATGGGATCCAACGCCCTCTTCTGATGTGTCTGAAGACAGCTACAGTGTACTCACATACATAAAATAGATAACTAAATCTTAACAAAGAAAATAATTTCTGTTTTATTTGTCTAAATAGTAGGATACCTTGTATGGTTCTTGATTTTTCTCTTTTGTCAGCTTAAAGGGTGTGAATGAGAGGCAAAATATGAGAACAAAGGCTTTATTTAAGATGAACTGAGGGCTTAGCCACCTAGGGATTAAAGTACATACTCTAGATGAGACTGCTCCTGAGATGTCATGAGAGGGCATGGTTTTACAGATTACAACATGGACAAGAAGGAGACAGCAGAAACTGATCATCACATCTATAGAAAAGTGCAATGCCACCATGCCTGGTTGGTAAGCCCTTGTGTTACACCTGCTGATAGAAAGTACCTAAGCAGGAAGAGTTGTTTAATAAGGTGACATATCTAGTATCTCTTTGGCACTGAGGAGAGCATTGCTGGGTCACACCTGAGAGCAGAGGTTCATGGCTCACACATCCCAGGGTTTAACCATTCTATGAGCTTGTTCTCTGAGATTTTAAATCGCTTGCCAGTTTTCATTTTGTAAGTGGTCAATGGAATATATTGGCAATCTACAAAGACATCAAAAATGTAAGGTAGATATGCCTTTGTTTCAATACAACTTTACCTACAATTAAATCCACTTGGCATCATTTGGTTTACCCATTAGTTTAGAAACAAAAGCACACAAGTGTTGATTATCACTGATTTCACTATCTTCTTTTTCTCCTTCTTCCTTTTCTTCTTCTCTTCCTCCTCCTCCTCTTCCTCCTCCTCCTCCTCCTCCTTCTCCTCCTTCTCCTTCTCCTTCTCCTCCTCCTCCTCCTTCTTCTTCTTCCTCTTCTTCTTCTTCTTCTTCTTCTTCTTCTTCTTCTTCTTCTTCTTCTTCTTCTTCTTCTTCTTCTTCTTCTTCTTCTTCTTCTTCTTCCTCTTCTTCTTCTTTTCTCTTCTTCTTATTTTTAGCTATTTCTTTTATTGAAATAGCATTTTTCTTACATAAAATATCCTGAGTATGCTTTTGTTTCCCATTACTCCTCCCAGAACCTGCCTACTCACCCCACTTTCTCACTCTCATTAGAGAACAAACAGGCTTATAAAGGATAATAATAAAATATAATGTAATAAAATATAATAAGATAAAACAATAACTAATATATTTGAATTGGACAAAACAAATCAACAGAAGGAAAAGAGCCCAAGAGAAGGCATTAAGGACCAGGTCCCATTCATTTGCACACTCAGGAATCCCATAAAAAACACTATATTCGAAGCCATAATATATACACAAAGCCCCTGTGTAGGCCCTGTGCATACTGCCTCAGTCTCTGTTAGTTAATATGAATTTTGACCATATTGAGTTAGAGGGTCTTGTTTTCTTGGTGTCCTCCACTCCTTCTGGCTATGACACTCTTCTCTGTCCTCTTCTGTAGGATTCTCTGAACCCCAATGGGAGGGATTTGATGAAGAAATTCCATGTAAGCCTATTCATTCTAAGGACTCTCAGTCTCTGGGCATTGCCTTGCTGTGGGTCATTGTATTTGTTCCCAACAGTTGTAGAAGGAAGCTTCTCTAATGATGACAGAGCAAGGAACTGATCTATGTGTATAGCAGAATGTCATCTGGAGTTATTCCATTGCTACTTTTCTTTTCTTTTCCTTCCTTCCTTCCTTCCTTCCTTCCTTCCTTCCTTCCTTCCTTCCTTCCTTCCTTCCTTCCTCCTTCCCTTCCTTCTTTCTTTTATTTATCTTTTTAGAACAGTAGAAGTTGGTTTTATCCTCTATGATCTACTTAGCTTGTTCCACCAAGCAGTATTGGATATAGGGTGCATGATTTGTAGTTTATCTTTAGTCAATGCAGGTGTTGGTTGTTTACTCACAGGAGCTTTCTGTTGGCATTGCACTAGCATATCTTGCAGGCAGGACATTTTTGTCAATCAGAGATTTCTTTCTGGTGTTTCTGCTTCTATTTTGATAGTATGAAGAGTGCCTTCCTGTATCAAAGATTCTAGCAGATAGAGATGAAGGCTCTATTTAGTCATCATCTCTACTTTTTCATGTTGATAGAGTTATGCAGGTGCCTCCAGCAGGGAAGACTTGCTGTCAGGTTACAGAGAGCAACCTTATCAATAGCCTGAGCTTTATTTATGATTCTCATGGGATAACTATGCCCAACAACTCAATTAGATGTTATCCAATCCCAGTACTGGAAGTTTCATTTGGTGAGGTGACAAGAGATGGCCAGTTATAACTTCCTTTCCCATGATTTGATGATATCCATAACACCACCTTTATATGTGTAGATATTTTAGGAAATTTTACCTGTATTAGGTTTCCATATGACCCATCAAATGGTCACTAATTTCAACTGTCCCTCCCCAAATTTCTATTTCACAATGAATTAAGCTTACAGTATTTTGATGCTGTGTAGACAAAGCAAAATACATTTAAATCTAAATTAATACTGTATTTTATTAACTAATAGAAACATATAAAAACATAGAGGACCAAGTACATCTCAGCAAAGAAAGAGTTATAAAGAGATGTAAGATTCTAAGATAAAACGATGCCCACCAGTTCTGTGAAATACATGGAGGTGAACTCATTAGAGATTTAGAAAACAATTCTACAAAGAAAACCAAGGGCTTCTTTTATTCTCCATTCTGATCATTTCTCCCCATCATTTCAGAACATTTTTAAGCTCGCCAGACCCATCTGAAGTGGCTATTGTGCCTCTTCATGTTTTCAATCCTTTCTCTTTTTCTTTCATCTTTAGCTGTGTAAAGAGAAGTCGAACTATTGTTTAAAGAACAAACAATCTGATGTGAGGTTCAAAACCACTAAAGACTGTTACATTTATGGGATCGCACCTAAGATCAGCACATTACCAGTTCCCATTAGCAGATGCCATTAGCCGGCAATGCTGTTTTATGACTCCCTTTCTTGATCTTTGTTACATACAGAATACCTAGTGTCTCAGCCTAAGCACTGTCCAGCATTGCCTTCAGACCAGACGTTTCTGGGGTTTCTCACATGGGCTTTTAGTAATCTTCTACAAATCAATACTTGCTTGTTCTATTAAAATACAAGCCCTTATATGGCAAAAAGCCTTTGATGTGACTTCTAATGAATAGCCTATCAGCTCAGAAAGGCGATAATTCTAATGCTAGGAAGTAAAGAAAAAAATGTAACCATACAGTGGTATTTGTCTGATGTAGAAATTAATTCAAAAGTATTTATTTTTGGATGTAACTAAAACCAAGCTAAAAAGCTTACAGAGATCAGTTCTGAGCAGGTTAATTTCTACACAACTGCATTAATAAGATCTCGAAGGTTTGTTTTATAAATTCCAAGCTTGAGCAAATTTGATATGTCTTGTTTATAGTCACATCGCCCTATTCCTTGAAGCAGAACATTGTACAGGGCAAGTAAAACCACAGGGAAGACGTTATTTAGGTTATTACAATAGGAGAGACAATGTCACTTCTAATGAAGCCTAAGGCTAGAGGAGTTTTTAAAGAGTGAGATGTGTGTGTGTGTGTTCCTGAAACACTTCCATAGCTAATATTATATACTCTAGTAGACTCTCTAGCATTTTTGCAACAGGAACTAGTTATACAAGTAGCAGCAAGACACCCAAGATATGGATATGCCATCTTCCTCACTATTATGTCTTTGAGGAATGGTTCCTATCCCCATTAGAAAGAAATCAGGTAAAGGGTTTCTAGAGGTGTGTTTTCTAAAGCAAATGCTGCAACCTAATGCAACCCTTCATACAGTTCCTCACATTGTGACCCCCCAACCATACATTTATTTTCATTGCTACTTCATAACTGTATTTCGCTACTGTTATGAATCAAAGTGCAAACATCTGTGTATTCTTATGGTCTTACACAACCCTGTAATACAGTCATTTCACCCCCTAAAAAGGTCACGACCCACAAGCTATCTGGGGCTCCAAGCAGAGGGAGACAGGTTCAAGGAAGATGTGAGGAAGATTGTTTCAAGGATAGAAGTCTGATTTTATGAAATGTGTGCACAAATGTATTTTTATTGGGTCCAGTATAATATTTTTCTTTCACTGTATGACAATCACTCTTATTCCTCACAAGGAGAAAAGAGTCATTTGTATAAAATTTGCAAAGGTAATTATTGTTTTATCATCTTTTATAAGGAAGGATATTCCCATTTAGAAATAATAAACCCAAGGGCTCTTTTGTTCAATATCATCACCATAATTAGCAACATATTTTCAGTAATATCTGAGGCATAAGCTTTTGTAGGTGAGGTGGAGGGTGTGAATGAAAGGGGATGGTGGTAAGCATTTGAGTGATACTAAAGAAGGCTGAAGCTTGTGTAAGAGAAACCTGTCTACGGTGTTACTATGTACTTGGTGAGAACAATCTCTTGGGAATAGTGTGGACATGCACCAGAATTAATGTGGAGAAGACACATGGACATATCTTTAAGTAAATATTCAACATAGAATTGAGAAACCTACAAATGACAATTATCTTCTAATTTTAAAAGTTTATATTGGCCACATTTTGTTACATACCACATTTTATCAAACACTTAAAAGTGCAATTTGCCCATATGTGTGTATGTTTAAAGTTCTCCAACTATAGTTGACAACCGACCAAATGTATATAATATGGGGATTCTAATCTTGAAGAAAGGGAGTTTATAGAACCGATTTTAGAAAGAGAAGCCACTGTGAGTGACCCTTTTCTATATAGATCTTGACTGCGCTTAATTTGAATTGAATGGATAATTAGCAGGCAGAATTGCCTAGAGAAAACAAGTTATTTTCAATTCTCTCATGGGAATTAGCTAGTAGTGGTTCAGCCTAGTGTGGAGAACATCTTGTTCAGATTATTGTCACTTAGAAACACCTTAGGTATGACCCTAAAATGTGCTATAGACATTTTTAGGGGTGTCGATGAAGTAAAGTATTTTTATGATAGGCAGATGAATGGAGTGAAGTGCTATGGATATAAACCTACCCAGTATCCATGCTGTGTGTGCCTGGTGCTATTCCTGACTGGTAACTCTGCCTTTACACTTCTTTGTAAGTACATCATAGGGACACCAATAGCAAGCCTACAGCTGGGCATTATTATAACTGAGTGGAGGGCAGAATGCATCTTCAAGTAAATTTCACGTGAGACTTAGGAAATCCATCCCAAGGTACCATAGCTCCTGGGTAAAAGTAGAATACTATGGATGGAACAAAAACCTCCCTCCTCTGTAACTCCTGTGATGATGATGTCATCGTTCTGGCTGCTTACTATCACAACAAGGAGGAAATATTGCAAGACTTCAGCTGCTGGGAAGTGGTATCGGCACTGAGGAGAGAGCTAATATTGTTAATATTTTTCAAGTCCTTCACAGGTGGCAGAAATTGTGTAGTGCACGTGTCTCTAAATAGTCTGTATATATATATATATATATATATATATATATATATATATATATATTAAAACATCCTAGTAAATGCTGACATATTTATTAGCAAGGACAGTGGGTATACAACTTTGTAAGTACTTGAAGATCCTAGCTGGTGATAGAAACCTGATAACAGATAGAGGATGGATTGTAGATAGAGGTACATAGGTTGTTTTTAATTTGAATAAACCTCCAAATAAATATACCCACTTCCCACAGCCTCACCTTACATTGCAGTTATATACAGTTTCTGCATAGCTATGGTGTGATAGCATAACTATACTAGGGAAAGGGTTTTGTAGTCCCGACTTGGTGGCATTTAAAGTATTTCATCATACTTTGACAGATCCTACAGTAAGCTATTTCAGTTGTCTCAGAAGAGGACGTTTAATAACGACCACTGGCATTAGCTCTCTCCGAGCCAACATTTTGCTGAAAACATCACCTCCAAATCACAAGGGTCTTAAGAAGCTTACAGAGCTTTCTGAATAACTTTTTAAAATCCCCCTGTGAAAGTTGCCCTTGAAAAGCTAAATCCTCTAAGTTTATCATTGCTGTTTGCTTTTCAGAATTCATTGTATGTGCTCTCTTACAATTTATCTCTGTCATCTTTATTCTCACACAGAGGGCTTTATGCTACTCGCAGAAGTTGGAGTATTAAGGACAATGCTGATGGAACACACATTAGCATGCAGTCATGTGACATTGCTTCCATGTATGTCCTTACCTTTTCAAATAGAAGCCATGGAAATTGAAACTTGTTGAGACCAAGACTGGGGAGATGGACCAGTGGTTAAAAGCTTGCTGCAGAAGCAAGTGGAGTAGGAGTCAGATCCCCAGGCTTTGTGGCAATGGTCATAGGCCTGTAATTCCAGTCCTCAGGAGGTGGCCTTAGAGAGCAAGGCAGCAAACTCTCGGTTTGATTGAGTGATCCTACAATGATGCATAATGCAGAACAGTAGAAATGACACTCCAGATCAACCTCTGATCCCCACAGGTTTGCTCACAATGTACACCCTCATACCTATGAATCTGTATATATGGAGATCACAAACGCACACTCGCAAAAGAGAAAAAAATAACTGTCTGAATAACATCATCACATAACATAAATTAAAACCTCAGCATTTCTGCACATGATTTTCTTTAATATGTTTTTATAATCATGTGTTATTGACTATTGGTTCTTCCTGCTGTTTAAAAATCAATAGATTGATAGATGAGTTGCAAGAACTCAAAAGCAGTTCATAATTTCTGAGCTATTTGATCGAGGTTATCTTTCTTTATACTCCTTCAAATACCGCGATATTGATACTAAAATAGAAAGAGCTCATATTTCCTTGAAAGACACTTTATATGAAACTCACCTCAAAAAACTGGCATGCACTTATATAATGAAATATTTAATAAGTGTGATTGAAGAATCAAGAATGACTAGTATTTATTCCTTAAAAAATAAACGGTTACTAATTGAAAATAAAATCCTCTCTATTGACTTTTTCTTGAATTATGAACAACAGCAGAAATCTTTAAGAGTCTCAGAGAAATTATATTTTATCTATACTTAAAAATAAGTCTCCATGGGCCAAGAAAGACAGATTTTTTTTCTTTGCGCTCTCATTTTTATACATGCTTGGCTCATCCTAAATTATAGCAATGTTTCATTACCACCAAAATTCTCCAGATAAAATTCGTAGCACAAGTGCTTGCTAAGCAAAAGGGGAAAACATAAATTGTATCTGTGCTGAGCAAATGGATCTGGAGGCTGACTTTTATTTGGCTCGAAGCTTCCGTTGCAGAACAAAGTTTCTGCTGATTCTGTCAGGATCTGGCTAAGGCCAAGGAAATCATGTGATGGATACTCCACCGGTCTACAGCACAGCTTTGCCAAAGCAGACGCTTTGTGTGGTGTCAGAAATGGGGGACTGAAGATCCGTCTGACTTTCCAGTGAAATATAACAATTTGATCAACAAAAGATCAAACTTCCATAACTGACATTTTATCTAGTATTAGTGGAGATACACAGTAGAAACTACTTGTGGGGTATTCCATATTTGTAACCGAGTTTCTTTAACTTCTCCAGGCTTGATCTGTAAAAACTAACTGCATATATCAATTTTTTCAAAGATGTTTTTATGTATGCCCATTACCAGCATGCCTTTATGTGCACTGCATGCACGAGAATGAGAGCGGGATCCAGAGAGGCCATTGGGGATCCAAGAACCAGAGTTAAAGATAGTGTGAGTGGCTTAATGTGGATACTGGGAACCAAACTCAGATCCTCTGCCAAATTAGCAAGTGTACTTAACGGCTAAGATATCTCCCCAGCTTGTACTCCAAACACCCCTAGTGTTTTCTCAAAGGAACACTCTGTTTATAGAGAATTGTGTTCTGGCTTCCATTTCTTTGTTCTACCTTTTCTACCTCATTCCTTCTAGACAGATGATGTCATAAAATGGAGAACATATCACATATGCATTTTATCATCAACATGACCCCTGTGTTCCCCTCACATGACACATTTTCTGCCTCTCAGTTTGTGCGTGTGTGTGTGTGTGTGTGTCTGTGTGTGTCTGTGTGTGTGTGTGTGTATGTGTGTATGTGTGTGTGTGTGTGTGTGTAGTTTGCAAGAAGACAGGGTATCTAGAGTTACTTTTGTGCAGTTATGTCCAATCATGAATTATTTCTCACGTGTCAGTTGTTGATTCAAGCAAAGGGGGTTTTGACACAATTCCATTTACTCAATACACTTTATTGTTGTTACGTATTCAGCACGCAAATTTCTAATTGCTACTGCAAATGATTTTATTTTTCATATCACCAGTCAAAGGGAATCAGGGCAGATGCTATTGGCCGCTCTTACAAGCAATGGGCTCTCCCTTCGCCCCTTGTGTTTGAACGGAACGTCTTACTGATCAGATTCACTGTTCATGCTTATTTTTGGTCTGTTTTAGCTCCTCTTTTAATTTAATAGAAAAGGACTGGAATCTAATGACCAGTGCAAATGTTCGCGGCTTGTCATCCATACTCATCGCTTGGTGACAGGTATGTTTCCTTCTATGTTATAAACATATTTCTATGGAAGCAGTGCAAGCCCAACATGTAGGATAGAATGTGTGTTTATTTCAAGTCTTTGGAACTCCACTGAAATATAAATAAAGAGGTTTTTAAATGGCATGAAATGTCAAGGGCAAACAGAGTAGATGTGACAAAGACAGCCATGACATTTGTGGCTGCCATGCACAAAACAGTAAGTGACACAAATCAGCTTCATGCACACTTCAATTCCTCCTCCTTCCTCCTTTTGCTCTCCCTCCCTATTCTTACTCTGTGCTGTCCCACCACTCAGATGCCCATCAGAACACAATTTAGATGACAGGGCACGATTTCCCAGGAGAATGTACAACATATGTTTTCTTGTTTTAGGATTTGAGTCCCCTGTTTTCCCATCTGGGATGCTGGCAGATGCTCTGTCTGAATATTGGTTCATCTTATCCATTCCCATGTACTTTATAAAACCCTCAACTATGTTCCTATCATTATCCATCTTCTTATTGGAAAGAACAGGGCAGAAAAACTGTGTGTGTGTGTTTCTATGTGTGTGCCTGTGTGTACCTGCATGTGCATGTGTGTGAGTTGTTTGTGTGTGCATATGTCTCCATGTGTGCATGTGTGTGTGTGTGCTTGTATGTGCGTGTATGTGAGTGTGTGCATCTATGTGTGTATGTCTATGTGTATGTGCCTGTGTGTGGGTTGTTTTGTGTGCATATGTGTGCAGTGTGTGTGTGTGTGTGTGCATGTGTGTGTGTGTGTGTACATATGTGAGGATGTATGTGTTTGAGCTCATGATATTTAATCAGATAGATGTTAAGGCTTTTCTTTCCTATACTTTTATTTCATGGCTGCATAATACATCATATCCAAAGGAAAGCATTTCTTCTTGGTCAAGCAAGCATGAGTCTTTCTAAAGGTCTTCATGCTGTCCACAACCTTAAGTTTGAGTCCTGTGTAGTAACGGCTGCGGTACATTATAACATGAACTTGTGTGTTACCCAAAGGGAACATCATGGCTGCAATTTCCATTTAATCCTTCTTGACCCATTTCTACATGTCATGTATTGTTCTTTGGTTCACAGCTTGGATAAATGGATGGCGTGGGTGAAGCCATTGTTTTGTAACAGCCTTTATATAAATGTGGCCAAATTCTAAGTTCTGGGCAACTTCTGTGAAATTAAAACCTTATAGGGAATGGTGTTTGGGGACATTTTGCATTTGCAGAAATTAAAACCTTATAGGGAATGGTGTTTGGGGACATTTTGCATTTGCAGAGGTTCCAGCATTGCTTAGGTCTCTGTGAGCATTTAGTTGCTGCATTGTTTAGAGCAATTCCTGGACACAGGTGGGTTTTCAGACTTGACATATATCTGCTATCATTGAGGAGCTGCAATCTAATTTAGTATAGTTTGAAAACTTTGATATTTAAGTAACCACGTGTCAAACTTTATTATGATGTGTAGGCTGACAAAGGATGAGACGTGTTTGCATTTGAATATATAAGTACATATAAGAATATATAAATACATATATATTCTATATAAGTACACAGGCACAGTGAACTGCTATGTATCAGAAGATCTATGACTCCCATGGAATAATGGGACCATTTATTGCCATGGCATAATAAATTAGCTAAAGCTTCTATGCTCCCATGCTTAATAAATAGACCATTTGGCAGGTCACTTTAAAAATTTAAGATGGGCTATTTAACTATTTAACAGGAATGTTTAAAAGCTCCTAAATTATGAAAAAATTAAATGGAAGGTTGCAAAAATAAACAAAGCTTATAGAATCACTATGTAAATTACACATAGATATAATAGAATTTTGGGATTAAGTTATCCAGTTGGCAACATGCAGCTCTATTAGATGAAGTCCTTGAGCATATTTGACCCGAGTGTCCTCTGAAATGACAGTCTGCTGCATGGTATTGTCACCTCCTCAGTCTTCATGAAGAGACGCAACAGCCAGGAGTGCAGAAATTTTCTCCCATTTTCAAAAATTGTCAAGATATTGATCTCCAGAAATATGAAGAAAATAGTATCTGTCACATGCAAATCTCTGTTAATGTGTATATCTTTACATATATAGTTATACAAATAGGAGGCTGTCTGTCTGTCTGTCTGTCTGTCTCACTGTGTTTGTGTGTGTATGCATGTGTATGTGTGTGTGTGTGTGTGTGTGTGTGTGTGTGTTTAAGTCTGAAGACATTTGCTCTACTCAAGAGGATCATGGACTATAATTTGGACTAGGAGCTGAACTCTGTAGAGCTCTTCTTCGAAGCAAACATGGTCTTTACGTTCTAAACAAAACGAATGTTTTTGCAGCGGGGAAGAGAAAACTCATATATGTTCCTGGAAGTTAGGCAAGCATAAGGTAAGTATAGCCATTTTTCAAACCTTTACTAAAGACCATAACTGAGGTTTTCTATTAATGTCTTTGAATTAGTTACAAAGTGTGTCTCCCTTAGTTTCTATCCTCATCACACCCACCCCTTTTGACACGTCCCTTCTTCAATTTTTTTAGAGAAGAAACGTTTCTTCAATCATACATAGCACTATAGGTAGTCCATTCAAAAGCGGATGTATTTATTTTTAATATTTTTCTAGTTTTTGAGAGTATAAGACATTTCTCCCTTCCTTTTTCTCCCTCCAAGCCCTGCAGTGTACCCCCTTGATCACTTTCAAATTCCCAGCCTATTTTTCTTTAATTGTTTTAGCTTTTGTTTCATACTTACCTATGTGCACAACCCCCTCCCCCCCCAAACCCCTAAGTTCATAAACATAATTTTCTCAGTCCATAATATTCCTTTTATGGAAGTGTTTTCATGTCTGGCCTTTCATTTTGCATGAGCAGTGTGCTTCCAGCATTCTCAGTTCCCATAGATCTTCACCTACGTGAGCTTTCTCCTCCTCCTGTTGACACATCTATTGTTCTTGCTTATGTTTTGTTTAGATGATATGTTGGTGAGACTCTGGGTACAGGATCTGACACTTCTAGGATACACAATTTCACAGCAAACTCCTTGCACCCTGACTCCGCCTGGATTGTAGATGTAATCAGTTGGGTCTGGATGCAGAACACAGCTCTTTAATTGATTGTGGTTTTCAGAATTGATCTCTCTCTCTCTCTCTCTCTCTCTCTCTCTCTCTCTCTCTCTCTCTCTCTCTCTCTCTCTCTCTGTTGCAAAGAGCAGTTTTCTTGATGAGTGATGAGGACTACACTTACCTGTGTGTATAAGGCCATACTAGAAGAGAATCTACCTCAAACAGCTTTTCAAAAGGGAATTTGTTAATGCTCAGTGTTCTCCACAAAGAGATTCTGGAGAGCCTGAGTTCATCATTACTTGGAGGAACTGACGATACAAACCAGAAGACTATTTATATGTGCATGTATGAATAAATGCACTTTTCTGTGTTCAGTAGAAATGGTTTCAGTTTTGCTTTGCTTATGACTTTATTTTAAATGTATTTGGCAAAATATAAAATTATAGTAAAATATTCATTATTACTGCAACCATCCAAATTGATTATGAGCAATCTTTAAGACCGATGTTATCTTTAAAATGGTAGAACCATTCTTAATAAGTTCTCTAAGACCAATGTTACCTTTAAAATGGTAGAACCATTCTTAATAAGTTCTCATGTCCCTAATATAAGGCACCCAATCCCAAAACACAGAAAGGAAAAACCTTGCACTCTTAAAGATGACACATATGAACAATACTCTAGTTGAGTTTGTGTCTTTTTGTTTTTTTCCCCTTTCTTCTATTTTTAATTGCATGTGCATAGGTATGTGCTATTGATGTATAGGTATATGTAAATGTATATGTATACAGGTGTGCATGTGTGTAAACATGAGTGTAGAGGCCTAAAGTTGATATTGAGTGTCTTCCTTGATAAGTCTTCAGCTTATTGAGATGAGCTTTGCCCCTGACCCTGGAGCTTTCTAGTTCCAGTTAGCCTATCTGTCAAGCTCACCCAGAACCTTCCTCCTTCTTGCTTCTATGTACTAGGGAAGCAACTTACAGCTTTCCTGGCTTTAACCTTGTTTCAAGGATCAAAATGCCTGTCTTTGTGCTTATTCAGCACATACTTTGTCCACAGACCCATCTCCTAGAGTTTATATGTTTAATTGACAAATAGTAGTTGTGTGTGAATGGAGCATGATGCAAATCTCCTGTACAGGCACACACTTTGGAATGAGTAAATCAAGTTACTTAGCCTGTGTATTGTCTTCCATAGCTATCAGCTCACTGGACCGAGAACATTTAAAATGTTCTTTGTAAGTAGCATTGGAATGCCTTGTAGAATACATTATTACATTATAATTAATCGCCATAATATGTGAGATAAAGCTCTGCACTTGGTATTCTCATCCAAGCAATCGTGAACATATTAGCCAATATCTCTCCTTCTTCAGGCAACCTCTCCTGAGCTGCTCATCACTAGTCTGCTTCCATGAGTTTTACTTCTCTGAATGCTTCAAAGACCCGTTAAAATTCATGAGGACCTGTCTCCAGTGTGTTGTTGATCACTGCTTGGAAGCACAAAGGTAGCCTCACATGGAGATTTATAGTGATGTCTCTATGGATGCTGTAGGAAAATGATTTGAGGTTTGATTTTACTTATGTATTTATACTTGATAATGTGAACTGATGGGATCAATAATAATTAAGAATAATGAATGAATAGTTGCTCATTCACTTGTAAGTGATTGGACTTTGATTACACTACTTCCCCCATTTCTATATCATTAATCAGTTCATAACAAACTTTTCTAACATTTTTTTCATTCTATTTATCTTAGCATCAACACAACACATAAAGTTCACTTAGAATTATTTTTTTCTGTTCAAAAACTTTTGTGATAGAATTCATGAAGTTCAGTTCTGGAGAAGATTTTTAATCCAGAAAATGGCTGCTCTGGCAAGGGATTATATCCAAAATTCTGGCTGGAATGACATACTTTTAATCCCTCTAGATGGAATACAGACATGCCCTTAGTATATACCTGTAGTTCCAAACAATGTAGGTAAGCTTAGTTTGTAAAACGAAGTAGCCATGTTTGAGAATAAATTCTAATAGGAGGAGGTAGACAAAGTGATGGTAGCGAAAGAGATAGATTTGACAGAATGAATCAGAGATAGGACACACCCAACACTCACACGAACAGACAGGACGCCGGGGCCACTGAAGAGCAGCACAGAGTACACGAGGCAGTTCGGTGAGTTCGATTCCGTTGAGATCAGGTAACACAGTGGAGTTCAGTTGAATTCAGTTCAGTGCAGCTTAGTTGGGTGCAGTTACACGCACACTTAAGATCCATTCAGTTTGGAGTACAGTTCATAGCAGTTTAGTTTGTGTACTTCAGAGTCAGTTTTCCCAAGTAGAGAAATGCATTCAGAAGCTGAGAGAAGCAGTCAGTGTAGAGAGGAGTTTGAGCCAGAACAGCTGAGTTGAACTAGCCAGCCAACGTTAAGAAAGGGTGAGCTTATTCAGTGATAAGCCTCTGAGAGGATAATTACATCTGATGAAGAGAAGCATCACCATTTGCACAGTTCAGGCACACATTTGCACACATTTCTCAATCTTTCTACATTCTATTCCCTCCTTACTCTGATCTGCTGGTGGTCTCATAATCAGAATTGTCCTAATTGTCCAGACGGAATGTCTTTAGTTCAAGAGCTTGTTAGAATTTACAATATACATCTCTTTTTTTGCATAAAAAGCTATGTACGCTGTATCAGTAAACCGTCATCTGTTGATTGAGCTCACGGAGAGCTTGACTGGAAGTGACCTGTCTCCCACCTTCCACTTAAAACCCAAGTAAGTATGTTTGTTTCAATGTATCCTCCTGGGCCTCTTAACAAGAGATGGCTGGTCCTCCTAACTTGGTGTTAAAGGGGGAGAAAAAACTTTAATATTAGCTCTACAGGAAAACATTGTGTCCTTAAAGCAGCCAGAGAGTAAACCATTTCCAGTACATTGTTGTTTACCCCATGATATAAGAGTGACTACAGTGGGAAAGAGAATCTGAAGTTCAGCCATGGAGAGTGCATTCATGATGAGATATCGCAACTGGGGACTCAACTGCCCAGTCACTGTCTGTAGGCTGTTTGTGAGCAACTAACCTGATATTTTCTTTCTGTCATTATTTGTTCTCTTATTTGAAAGCTTCCTTGAGGGGAAACTCTGCCGTGTCCTAAAACTCTTCATTAGTAAGTACATTTAACCTAGCCATCTCTGAAAGATATGCTACATACTTGATTTGGTGACATTTTGTTCATCTCTCTCTTATCGATTTGTGTCAGTGGTTCTCAACCTTCTGAATGCTGTGATCTTTTAATACAGTTCCTCAAGTTGTGGTGACCCCCAACCATAAAATTACTTTATAACTGTAATTTTAGTTAGGGGTTTTTATTGCTGTAATGAAACACTATGACCAAAAACAAGTTGGGGAGATACAGATGTATTGGGCTTACACTTTCATTTTGCTGATCATCACTGAAAAAGTCAGAACAAACACCCAACTAGGGCTGGAACCTGGAGGCAAGAGAAGATGCAGAGGCCATGGAGAGGTGTGGCTTGCTGGCTTGTTCCCTATGGCTTGCTCAGCCTGATTTCTTATAAAATCCAGGACTGCCATCCCAGGGATGAAACAACCCACAATGACCTGGACCCTTCCCCGTTGATCAATAATGAAGAGAATGCCCTACAGCTAGGTCTTACACAGGCATTTCTTCAAATGAAGTTTTCTCCTTTCATATGATTTAGTTTGTGTCAATTTGACAACAACAAAAACAACAACAAAACAAAAAAACCCAACCCAACCCAACCCAACCCAACCCAACCCAACCCAACCCAAGTCTCCACCACCACTACCACCACCTCCAACAAACAGCTAGCATATTAGGTAATTCCAGGTACCAGTGCCTAAAAGTGCCAGTTCCCAACATTGTAACCCTAAGAGCCAAGCGCTGCCACATAAGCTTTGTGAGAAGAGCATGCAGACAAACCATAGCAATATTGTATGCTAAATATCAAGCAAAGCAACAGAGAAGACAGTGGGCACATGAAATGTGTATTGATTTAAAATTCCAATCCCAATCAAATTTTCCATTTTTCTACTTTTAGATATTTTTAGAGTGCTACTATTAGAACATTTTGACAGGGAAATATGTATGAAATCTCGACTCAAGCAATGTGGTATGGCAGAATGAATATATTATGTTGTATGCTTGATCTTAACAGTGTGTTAGAATAATGTAGTGGGAGGATTTGACTTTGCCAGTAAGCACAAACTGAATAATTTATTTTGCAATATGAATTTATCCATTGAATCAGTGTGTAGTATTTAATCACTTTTCCTATACTTAGTTTCCTTTCATGTCATAAATTTTAATGGACTCTTTAGAGCAGATAGATTATAAATTGTAAATTCATATGAATGATAGATAATGCATATGTGAAAATTGATCAGAGGAGTTGTATAGTGAGAAACTTTCTTTAGGGGCATTCTGCACCTGCTAATTATTTCTAAAACTTAAATCAAAATTATTAGTTAGTTAAGTGTCATGAATCGAGTATTTAAAAATGGAATAATAAATTTACTATCTAAAACTACTGTAAATGTACAAAGCCAGCAACTTTCCTGTTATAAATACAGTCTCTAGGTCAAGGAATTTACAAGGATACATTATGCAAATTTTATGTATAAATTGACAAATTTCATGGTCATTTTGGCTTTTTTAACTGTACATAAGCATGTATAACCTTTATTTATAACTCAAGGCATGTCATTTTGACATTAAAACTTTCAGAATATTCTATATAAAGAAAACCACATTTGAAGTCCTAAAGTAAAAGCTTAACAACAACTACTCAAAGTTATCATTTCTTTTTTATTCTTTGAGAATTATAGACATGCATGTAATATGTTGATCAATTCTACCTCAGTCTACTGCCTATATGAACATGGATGTTGGGCTGTTTATTTGATCATTGAAACTCTCTTTTGAGTGTATCACTGATACAACCAACTGTTTCTCCACTATTGTGCTGAGTTGCCAATAGCTCCCTAGTTAAGCATGTGACTTAATGGGGAACTCTGCTGGGAATTTGACTGGCTGGATCTTGTGTAGGTCCTGTGCATGGAATCACTGGCTCTAAGATCTCATAATGTGGCAAGCTCAAAGGCCTTGTCAGGTATAGCCAATACTGCTTTGCTGCTAATATTTATTGCCTCTGACCTTATAATCTTTAAAACCTTCTTCATCAATGATTTCTGAGTCTTAGGGTTGAGCATTACAAGTCTATTTTTCTGTGACATAAAGGATGAATCAGCATAATATGAATGAATAAATGTATTTGAGCTGTGGTTAAAATAATGTAATAGGAGGATTTGACTTTGCCAGACACCATGAACCAAATATTAGTTTGCAATATGAATTTAACCATTGAATCAATGCATTTAGCCATTTTTTTGTATTGAGTTTCTGTTCATGTTATAAATTTTTAAAGATTTGCAGTTTCATATGCCTTCTCTGCTTGACTGATACTTGCAGATCAATCAAGATGTGTCCTATCAACTGTTCCTTCTACCACATCATTGTTCTGCCATATTTTGCTCTGTCTGTAACCCTGTGAAACTGTAACTACAATTAGGTGTTTTCCTTCATAAGTTTTTATGGTCTCCGTGTTTTGTCATCACAACAGAAAAGTATCTAAGGCAGGAGTTATACAAGGAAGCAGGCTATTGCTGTGAAAAATGTGACTGTGCTGTTTGCAGAGATAGAGCCCAGGAAATTTGGACTAGAAAAGTAGGCGAACAGTATAAAGGGAGTTTAATGAACCATTCTTGGAGAACCTTCAGAGATGGTATTGTTTGTCATAAGAATTTGTCTGTGACCAAATTGAAAAATAATAGATTAATATCTTTTGTTAGAGGAGATGTCGACAGACCTGTATTCACTCTGTTATGTGGTTATTAGTAATTACTCTAATGTAGGTCTATAGTGAAAAAGAGCAAGTAAGACAAAAATAAGTAGTACACAATATACAATTTGCAGAGAAAAAGAGCACCAGGAAATTTAAATGTTTGAATCAAGTGTAGCAGAATTTTAATCCAGCAACATGGCTTATGGTTATGATCTAGGTTTATGATCAGACCAGAATGCAGACATGCCCTGGATTACAGTATGAACTGGCTGGAATACAGACATGACCTTAGTACACACCTTTATTTTCTAACAATGAAGATATGGTTAGTTTTTAGAAGGAAAAAGCTGTGTTTGAAAGTTAACATCTAATTGAGGGTCAGACAAATTGATAAATCAGAAAAAAGATTTGACAGAATCAGTCAGAGAGATGGTATGCCCACTCACATGGGAACAGCACAGGACGATCAGCAAGAGAAAGAAAGGGGTGTGATTTGGTGTGTGTGTGTGTTGTGTGTACATGCACATGCATGGCAGTTTTACTAGGTGAGTTTTACAGAGACAGGTGGCAGAAACAACAAGGCACAGGTGATGATAACAATCCAGAGAATGAGAAGGAGCCAGAAGATTAGAACGTATCGCTAAAGTTAGTATGAGGGCAAGCAGAGTAATTCAGTCAGAAACAGAAGAAAATCTCAGTTGAATCAATCAGTTTGGAAGATTAGATTCTATGGAACTAAAAACTTCTAGGCCTAAGCCTAGGGATAGTTAAAACAGAGAAGAAAACTCTCTAGGCTCAGTCCAAGTGAAATATTCACACAACTTGGATAGGATTCTCATTTCATCCCATCAACTGAAGAAATAAAAGCAACATTTACAATCAAGGTTTGTGCTGAGAGAGACAATGATTAAGGACAGACTTGATCTAAGATGGAATAAACGAAGCAGCTATGACCTAAGGGGAAGACCCTACCCACCTAAGCTAACTTGTGACAGAGAACGATCTAAGTGATTTTCTACTTTTAAAAAGCAACACCAAGTCAAAACCATTACAGCAGTGATTTCAAGGGTGCCACGGCTTACCCTATCAGTAGCAAAACCTGGCAGTGTCATCTTAGAATGTGTTGGGGTTCAGGAATCACCACACAAACCATAAGAACACTAAGCTCAGTTAAGCAAGAACAGTTTATTGAACACACACCCCAAAAACTGAACATTCAGGTCTACAAAAAGGATATGGGAGCCTAGATGTGGTACCAGACTGTCCTGAAAGCAGGATTTTAATAGAAAAACAGGTTCAAAAGCTTAAAAGGCAAGAAATGGAGAAGTACAACATTTTGGCTTAGTAGACAGAGTATTGCCAGCCAGCCTGTAAGGGGATTAGTCCTGAGTGAGGTAAATGGTGGGCAGATGGTGAACAGGGGAATTTCAGAACACTGAGCTAGCAGAGCACAGGTCATTCACCTATAGCTTCTTTTTTAGCATATTAGTATCACTCTTCAGTGCCAGCTATGGATAATTACTTCTTGGAAATAGAGTCTGAGAACCTGAACTTAATTTTACCCTATGAGCAAACTGGAGACTGAACTCAAAATGGCTACAGTTATGTTAGAGGGAACAGAATCGTGATGGACACTCAAATAAAAGTGTTATGAATCCCTCCTCTGTGGTTGAGAAGCATTGCTGAGGTCAGGCACATGGCCGGAGAGTCCCAGCATAGACATCATTAGAGGTCAACTCACGAAGCTATAGAAAGGAAGCCTGCATAGCATTGGAGACCCCAACAAGAAGTTAGAGATGTGAGAGAATGGGATATCTTCCAAGGAGAGCCGCAGACATGGAGTGGATCTAGTCCAAGAGGGAGAACCCTATTGCAGGCAGAAAAGCTGGACGGAAAGAACCTTCTACGCTTTTACACATTGGACATGGATCTATAGGATTTGGAGCTTCCCTTGCTGTTTGGTCATGTATCGCCTAGTATTTCCTCACTATGATTCATTCCTTTTGGGGTGGCAATGCATGGTATGTGTCATTGTATATTAGAAGTATGCAATTTGTGTTTTGATTTTATCGAGAACTTAAGAAATTGATTTGAATATCGTTGAGATTTCAGATTTTAGAATATTAAAAAAGTGTTGAGACTGAAAGATTAAGAAAACCTTTGGAGTTGGACAAAATGCATCCTGTATTATGATATAGTCATGAACGTATAAGGACCAGGTTGTGGAGTTTGTGGTATGTTGTTAATTCCTTGCCATATTTTCGGATTCCTAGAGCCCTTTTGGAAGTATTAGGAGATATGGCTGTATTGATGGACATGAATCACTAGTGTATTTGAGGTTTCAAGAGACTGTACTCTTCCCAATATGTTCCCTCTGCCTTCTACTAGTGGATCAAGATGTAACTTTTTAGGTGTTGCAAATGCAATACTTTATGATCTGCCATCATGGACTATAATCCTCTGAAACTGTAATGTCTAATTAAACCTTTTCTACTGCAAGTTGCCTGGGTCATAGTGTTTTCTTCCAGTAAGAGAAAAGTAACCAACACCAATATTTTCCTAAATGGAGAAAATTTAAAAAAAACAAAACAAAAAACCATTAAAATTAGAAACAAGACAGGATTGACCAGGATTTTCACTCTCTCTTTTTCAGAATAAGGCCTAAAGAACTAGCTGACCTGTAAACTAATAAGAAAAGAATCCAAATTGCCTTTAGTTGTAGGAGATCTGATATTATATACATGAGATAGCACAAATTGCATAAGAAAACTAGATTCAATAGTTTGAGCAAAATTGCCTGGGCACAAAACCAACTTATGTCCCCATTTAAAATAGTACCAAAGTCAAGAATGTAACTTGGAATGGAATAGAGAAAACATGCAATTTTAATTGTAGTAAATATATTAAAATATAAGGATCATATATTAATATTTATAAAATATTAGTATATATAATAAATTTCCAAATGTTCTTTGGATGGACGTTTTAGATTATTTTATATGCTTGTTTCTATTTTAAATTGTTAAGCAAGATTAAAATAGGACAATTTTTAGGCAAATTAGATATTTCATTAATCTACCATATGATATCGCATTTATATGATTATATTTAAGATTTTCTGCAGGATATACAGTAGGTAGAAAGAAGCCCACATAGCTTTGTTTGATTCCACTTACAGACTGTCCTGACCTGAAATGTTAGATTTAACTCTATGCTCTATGTGTGAAGGGGATTGATGAACTTTAATGCATTCTGATAAGAATATAAAAGGTGATAAAAATGAAAAGAAATTTAAGAAGCCAAGGACAATGATAATGAAGAAAAGAGCACTTCCAGCAGTAGGCTACTTATCTTCAAGAGTTGAAGGGTTGTCATACGAAAGGGAGATTAAATTTAATTTTAGACTCTATGTAGTAGAACTAGTGATAGTCTGACTTCAGGAAGAAATAATTTTTGTTCAGCAAATGGCATTATCACTATATTTTTAATGATTAGCTTTCCACAAAATAGAGAATAGTTCTTTTCTCTCCCCAAGTCTCTCCCAAATGTACTCATTGGTTTCTGTTCTTTACTCATTTTTTTTAATAAAATCTTTAAAATTTATTAATCTTTCCAATAAGGCCTGGAAGTCTGGAAGCATGTGTGTGTATGCTTGAATGTATGCATGTTATGTGACAAATTTTCTAAGGTGGTTTTAAAGGGTGAAATCAAAAATTTTGAGGAACCACAGAGCAATAAAAATTCCTCAGAAATTGTTGAAAGTGTTCCCACAAGAATAGAGTATGACAAGAAAAAGGTATAACAAGAAAATAAAATGTTTTATATAATCATGATTTTGACTCTTTCACAATTAATTGCAACAAACAAACTGAAGATCAGATCAACCCAGAGTACTGTGATATATAAATACGTTACAAAACAAACACAAACACCTACTTTTACAAATACTATATTTAAAAGCACCCCCCCAAAAAAAAACATACAAGGGAATTTTTCTCAAAGAAGGTGGAGAAGGGCTGATAGTATTATTCTAATAGAACATAAATAAAATTGGCCTTACTATTTTATTACACACACCAAATACCAAAGAAAATTAATCTAAAGGGAAAATATGGGCCAGACATAAATGATCCTACTAATGTGAAACTTCTTGGATAAAGAAACTTGCGGAGGCAGAACATTGTCAATCTAAAGTCCCCCATCATGGTGGATAAGTATTACTGATCTACCTCGCCACAGACTCATAAACAATAGAGCTCTAAACTTTTGGAACTTTAAGTCCAAATATACCATTTCCCTTTAGATGTCTGTTTTTTATTTTATTTTTTTTTATTATGAACTATTCTATTAATTCTTATGCCCACACAACTCTTAAAAATTGAGATGAGGGGAGCACCATCATGCTATGGTGGATTGTAAAGTTATAAAGACTTCAGTTTGAGTTTGGCCTTTGAGATGTATGAGTTTGAGAACTTACATGCTCATTTATTGTCCTGCAGAGCACTTTCTTCTTGTGTTAAAAGGGATTAATGATCCTAACTTTTTGAAGGACTGCACTCTAGTCTTCTGGCCAGTGAAACTTTCAATATTTTTAAATGTAGAGAATTAGCATTAGCGCTGACTCTGAAAGCTAGCTTCTGGTTTGAAGTCTGGATAGGTCATGTAATAGCCAGGAGATCTAATTAGCTTCTTTGAAGTCCATCTCCTGATCTATAAAATGGAAAAAGATAAAACCTCCTTTTACAGATTGAAGTATTACACGAGGAATCACAATCGAGGCTCTTTATAATGAAGGTAAGAACTGAAACTTAGCCAGTGTTTGCTGCTATTATACGTCTGATTGTGAAATCCACGTGCAACTTTTCCTAGGGCTCTACTATTTCTTCACTATTTTTCTCCTGTGAAATTCAGGATCCAACCCAGGTCTTACCACACACTTGGATGGGTTCTACTGCAGAGCTATAACATACGACCCCGATTACATTAGTCCTTTCCATACCTATGTAATCTCTCTCTCTCTCTCTCTCTCTCTCTCATATATATATGTATGTATATATATATATACATACATATATATATATATGTATATATACACATACATACATACAGTCAACTTGGTTTGACTTTCTGTGAACTGTATCACACTCCTTTTCTAACAGATTGCCTGCCATTTGGTTTCACCCTTCTAGCACAGAGGGTTATCAAGGGTTACCACATACATTTCTTTCACTGTGCTAGTTTCAATATTCCCCCATTACATACAGTAACTCCCACTCACATTCAATAACAAACAGAAATCTTCCTCCATGACCTTACCAGAGCCCACAGCACCTAGTCTAAGCCTCTACTTTCTTTTCTGTCCTTCTCAAGTTTTCATCTTTGTTTGGGCTCCAACCTTTTGTTTAGAGGCATTCAATCCACTTCCAACCTCAGTGTACTCAGCCTAGCATCCTTTAGATCATCAATGAAATATAATCTTTCTATTGATAGTAACTGTCTTCACATAATGCATCTCTCTGTTGTATTTTAAAATTGTACATTTAATTGTAAATTAAATTTACGTATAAGAATGTAAATTAAAAATTACATTTTAAAGTATTTTCTGACTTAAAACAACATCAGACTTGCAATTACATGCATTACAGTGATTGCTCTTTGCGTCCATTTACATAATTTGGACTTCCTTCTCAAGATTGTGGGTGATGAGCCAGGGGGTAGTGGCTCACACCTTTAATCCCAGCACTTGGGAGGCAGAGGCAGGCAGATTTCTGAGTTCGAGGACAGCCTGGTCTACAAAGTGGGTTCCTGGACAGCCAGGGCTACACAGAGAAACCCTGTGTCAAAAACAAATCAAAAACAAAAAACAAAAAAACAAAAAAATATTGTTGGTGATGCTCACATGGGCTACCTTTTTGTATTTTTTTTCATCAATTTATCTCATCCTCAATGTGCCCCTCTCTTAATTTTAGAAAATAAGTGAAAGTTACAATTCCTAGTAAAGAAATGTTGCATTTATTATTGTCCGTGTAAATAATGATTTTGGAACTTTATTCGTTTTGATTATGATGATGATGATGATGATGATGGTGATATTTTTACATGTGAGAACACTGTAGCTTTCTTCAGAAACATGAGAAGAGGGCATTAGATCACATTACAGATGGTTGTGAACTACCATGTGGTTGCTGGGAATTCAACTCAGGACCTCTGGAAGAGCAGGCAGTGCTCTTAACCTCTGACCCATCTCTCTAGCTCAATTATTATTACTTTTTTTCACTAAACAGAGGTAGTATTTGGAAGAGAAAGAAAGGAATATAATTAAAGAGTAGAGACCTAAATCAAAAGATCTATATTTTGTAGATATATCTTGGCTTGATCACACCCCAGATATATGGATATTAGTGAAAACATGCTCTCCTTGAGCCTTTTGCCCATTATATAAAACAGAAAACTATTCTACATAAAAATGCAAACCCTCTGGAGATACTGCTGTTTTCAATACAGTCGAATTCCTAATAGTACCTGTCATATAGTAAATATAGTTTTTTATTAAGTAGATCGTCCAGAAAAGTGTTTGTCAGGATGAAAAATGTGAAGGTTTATGGATGTATTTGGACCAGGGATTCTGTAGATTTGTAGAAAATTGTGTGTAGGCTCCTTGAGGACAATCATTTACCAACATACTCCTAGTGCTTGCACAAGGGAGGGACACCACTGTGCTGACTCATGACTTTCCTTGAGGCCCTGTTTGCCACTGAATCCCTACACATTTTCTCCTTATAATGCTGTGCCTGCTATGATTGATATGGATTTAAAAGCTTACCTGTGCCTATGTGGAACCATCCAGTGCCATGCAAGTATAACTGAGACACTATAAGGTATGTGTGCGTTTTTAAATATACATATTCAAGTAGTAAAGATATTCACAGGCCAGAGGCAAATACATACATTTGTTCCCTTTATAAAACCCAGTGCATTTATTATTCTTCAAGTTTGATAAATCTATTTAACTCCTACCGTTGGAAAAGAGATGGACATGGACAGTTTACATTCAATTTTTTACATGAGAATTATACACATTAATTCATTTAACAAATACATATTTCCCCTTTATATGGATATAGTGAATAGATCATTTCAAGTATGACCCCATTGCCAAAAGTAACAAAAGTATAGAGATAAGAATCTAAGTCACTGGTGTCTAAAAACAGTAGTGACATCATTAACAACTGCATTTTATGAATCTAGGACTCTATTCCTTCATCATGGCACCTTTGTTACCTCATTCTCAATGAATAATAATAAAATAGAAATTGAAGGAATTGATAAGGAATTATTTAAGTGATCCAACAACAGAAGCCCTCCACAGCAATTCCCACTCATCTGGTATAGCAAGCCCTTTACAAGTACTTAGGATGTCTTACTGAAAGGCCTCCCTCTGGAGTTGTAAGGAAAAAAAAGTTTAACCTAAGTATTATTATACATTTTTCTGCCATTGAAGTATTCTTTCAATGGTATAAAACATACCAGAAATTATGTTTATATTACTTGATCGTTGAATAGAGAAGTGGGACAAATTGGTTTAACTGAGAATATAAATTCTCCTAAGTGATTAGACATTTGAACTAAAGTGGAAAATATGTGAGAAGTTATAAGGGCCCTGAGACATTTCTGGAAATCCAGTAGAAGACAGGAGCAAGTCAGAGTCATCACAGAGTTTTTGCCCAAAGCAACTTAAATAATCAATGAAATTATTAATAAATATAAATGAATATCAACAGCCACGGTACCATCATAAGAATAATAACGGTGAGACTAAGAAGGTTTTCACAGCTGCTTATGGATCAATCCCCATGAGAGTGGCCTTCTTCAATCAGAGAGTAAAGCTATGTGCGGCCCTCATAAAGCCTGTGGTGTCTATCTCCTGCACTACCACTTAAGTGCCACATGGCTGCAGTTTGTCTGCTGCTCGCACTGAAGTGTGAGCATTCTGAAGATAGAAATCACAGTTCTCAGCCACCTTCTGTCACATTTACTTACAGTGGCAGAGTTGCCCCTTAGTGAGTGTTTGTGGAAGGACACATTTGCTTTATCTGACTTACTTCTAGACACTATTACCTCCTATCCTATAATTGAAAGGGAACCCATTGAGGAGTTTCTGGCTCCTCTAACATAGCTATCAAAATATGAGGAAGCTCTGCTTTGAAGCTTGGAAAAAATGTCCTGCTCTGCGTGTCCGATATGTTCTTTCCCATATGTTCTCATGAAACAGGAGAGGCACTAGATAACCTTGTGCAGAAGTTCATCATCACAGTGCTCCTAAATTCATTTCATCCCCAGAGCAATAACTCCATCCTTCTATAAAACATTCTGCGAGAAGATCTATATGTGATATGAGTCACCTTTCCATTAGCAAGTCAGTAGGTTAAAATCTGTGCATATGTGAACAGTGCTAAGGGGAATTGGAGCTCCAGGGGCCAATTAACTCCATTCCACCTTAAGAATACCAAGCACGATCTTTATCTTAATAATTCATTTTATCAGCCTATACTTCTGGTCATAGGAGTAATTAAATATAAAAATTGTAAATCTGAAAGTTAAAAGGGAGAGAAGAGAGAGCAAAGTGATAGAGCACAGGTGTGCTGATTTGCTGTTCAGTGTTTGATGCAGTTGGAAACTAAGTGAGTTTGTCCAAGGAAGGAATGTGTAATTATTGCATTGGAAGAAAATATACATTGTTGCACTGGAAGAAAGTGTACATTGTAGCATTGGAAGAAAGTGTACATTGTAGCATTGGAAGAAAGTGTACATTGCTTCATTGTCAAGACTTAGTAATATAGGCCTCCAGCCAAATTAAAAGATGGAAATATAATTAAGTCAATGTCTTTCAAATATCAGAATGGGATTGTACACTTAATCTAAAATACCAAGATCTTTTATAAAGTATAAGACATTCTGGGTTCTGGCTGTGTAAGAATATCATTTGAAGAACTTTACAGGAATACGGGTAAGTGGGAATGGGCAGTGCACATCCAATATCCATGCCCCCTTCCCAAAGCTTTTGATTTAATTGCTTTGTGTTTGACTCACCTTTTAATACAAACACATAAATACTGTGGAATATTTTCTTCATTCTAGGTGAATGGAATATGAGCATTTTAGACGACGAGAAACATTGAGAGACTCCAATGACATAATGCCTCTCAGCAGCCAGTCTCCTCCTGCTTCAGGGAAATAGAATCTGCTTTCAAAGCCAGAGACCATGGCAAATGGAAGAGAACAAAACAATTTCCATTCCTGAAGGAGAACTGAGGATGAACAAATGTGCGGGAAAATATTTGCCTTCATTGACAATTGCTTCAGCTGTGTAGGGACGTTTCTTTATAATCTAGAAACTAAAGAGTTAAAAGTTAAACTTAGTCTGTGAAATAGTTTATTACCTGATGCAAACTGTTTGCTGAAACAATGGGAAGCAAAGGAAGACTTCAACTTATGATGAGTATAGAAAAGCTGGAGTACAAAAAAAAAAAAAAATTATTGAGCAACAAATACTCTATGGGGCAGGGATTGAAATAGGCCCAGTTTAGCTTTTGGTACAAAATTTGAGAATAAAGCCAGATTTTGATATTTCTGCTTTTAAAATCCAATTTTAAAAATTTATCATTTTAAATTTTTTAAAATGTAAAAATAGTAAAATGAAGATTTTTATTCACAGTAAAAATCTGTATGCATGATGAGTTAACCAAACAAAATGTATTTAAAAAAAGAGTATTCAGACAATTAAAATTTACTTTTTGTAGAAAACGGATATATTCATTTGTCCTTATTAGTAGCCTGTGTTCAGATATTTCTGTTCAATATATTAGGGGCTTTCCATAAGGAGAAGACTTTACAATCACAAGAGTCCAGAAGATGGAGACATTTTAATATCTAAAAATCAGATGAAACTGTAAACATACTTATAAGGAGGTATAGAAAATGGAAAGTCTTTTTCCCCTCGTGTGAACTATATAGCCTTAAATTCCACTAAATGATCACTAAAGTAATTTCAGTTTTTATTGTATTCCCAAGTCAGAGATATAATGTAAATGTGAAGGATGTCTCAAGAAGGAACACACACACACACACAAACACACATATATGTGTATGTGTGTGTTAACACTATGTATGCATGTATATGTGTATACTTGTTTGTATGTGTGCATATAAAATGATTTTGCTTTTATTTTAAAGACATATTTACATGGTAGTGAACAGAAAATAAACTTTCCTGAGTGACTTTTCTCCAGATAATTAATTCAATGCCTGTATGCCAAAAATTATGGGCCAAAAATTACAGTAATCAAGTCAACTCTTCTAGACTGTTTGGGAATTTCTTAACAACCCAGAAAGAGGGTCATGGAAGAGGGAAAGCAGGAAGAGAAGATGGAAGGAAAGAAGATTGGAGGGAGAGAGAAAGAAGATGAGAAAATGCCTTCTCATTTTCTTGCAAACAATCAAGGAATGGTTTGGGTAGTTTCTTGGATCTGGGCAGGTAACAGGATCTCTGAATTCATAGATAGGATGACTGCATTGCATGTCTTCAGGTGAATGACAGTACATAGTTGTGAATGAAACCTCTTTGACCATCTCATTTTCAGTGTATCTATTTAGCTCACAACTGGAGTTGGGTAGTAAAACCCTCCAAATGGGCTGGAGTCTTTCTGAGAAGAAAATTAGGATATTAAGCTTTCAGGCACTTCAAATATGTGATGTCATCTTTTTCTTCTAGCTCCTTCCTACATTGCTGCTGATAGAAGAAATCAATCCCTTTACTCTTCAACAGACACCTAGAGTGTTATAAAAATCTCTTTAAGGAGTAAAACTGCAATTGTGGCTGCAAGAGTAACTTATGTTTGTCAAAACCAAGCCCTCCCCTGATCTGTCCAACAGGCACACATTTATGTTTGTAATTCTATCATTCAATTATCCATCACCGTTTTTATTCATCTGTCTCTTCATTATAGTTTCAAGAGGAGTCTAAACTGACATTTTCAAAAGAACGAGTCATTCAGTTCATAGCTAGATACATGCTATGCTCTCTCCTAAATGCTGTTTTAATAAAGTGAAGTAGAGCTGTCATTGCCTAATTTATTTCCGTGCCTCGCCATTTAAACTCTCCAGAGAAACTTCTGTTTAAGCAAGGCGTGCTTGACCAAGAAAGGTTGTCATGTATTAACTGTCTCTGTGGGGAGTTGATGTTAAAAGAATAATTGGTTCAGTGAAGGGAAAAGGAAATCAGCTCAGCAACTCTCAGTCAAGAAGTCAGTTCCTCGTCCCCACTGTCTGAACGGATGCTGTCACTTTTAACTAAGAGAGTGCCACCGTACACAATTAGTGTACGGAAAGTTTCACCATCTTTTCTACCCTGAGGATAACATGTTTTTCCAATATACTCTTTCTGATTGGCACTCACTCTTCACTTAGCCTGAAAACAAATGTGTAGGAAACACTCATTTTCTTCATCAGAGTTCTTCATTGATTTGTTTATTTTTTAATTTCCTGATACCCAAGTATTCCCACTGTCTCATAGTTCTGACTAATTCAGAAGGGGCACTTACGCCACGAGATTTCAGTGATATTCCTTGCTGTTTACAAAGGCAGAGTGTTCATACTGCAGACCTAAATCCAGTTTTATGAAGGGAGAGACACAAAAGGCAACCTTAATTTATGTGCGAATGAAAATTCTCGCAGGGTTTTTAGCCCACAGATCCAGTAAGGCTCTCACTTCCTAAGCTGGTATAGAAAGACTAAGGCATTCAGTGTGAACCGCTCTTCTTTCTCCCTTAGTGTCTCTGCTCAGCCATAGTTTCAAATGGGACAAAGTACCTAAAGGAATTCTGTTTCATTAACCAGTGCCAATACTGTGAACCCCTGAGCATTTGTGACATAAACCTTAGTTTAGTTTAGAAAATGTCCCATTTTGTCCCTGCCCACATAATTTACTGTTTTTTACTGCTTTTCCAACAACACTAAAACTTAGTGATTTTTCAGATTCTGGAAATGATTGTTTGTGCCAGCTGAATTTTCTTGCATAAGTTTCAAAAATGCAGGTTTCAGTTATAGTGACTGATTGGATCTTTTGATTTTTAAAAGCAGGTATAGACTGCATAGTATTCCTTTCAAATATGTAGGTTTAAGAGTATCCCAACATGGAAGAAGAGATGTATGTATGTATGTATGTATGTTTGCTTGTTTGTTTGTTTTAAATATATTTTTGAGATTGTGTCTCACTCTTAGCCAAGAATGGCTTGCAATTCACTCTGCAGTCCTTAGGTTGTTTGAAAATGATGTTCTATATGTAACATAAGAGTGTCACTGGGAAATAATTTCTTTTTTTAAAATTTTTAATATTTTTTATTACATATTTTCCTCAATTACATTTCCAATGCTATCCCAAAAGTCCCCCATAGCGCCCCCTATTTCCCTACCCACCCATTCCCATTCTTTTGGCCCTGGCATTCCCCTATATTGGGGCATATAAAGTTTGCAAGTCCAATGGGCCTCTCTTTCCAGTGATGGCCGACTAGGCCATCTTTCGATACATATGCAGCTAGAGACAAGAGCTCCGGGGTACTGGTTAGTTCATCATGTTGTTCCAACTATAGGGTTGCAGATCCCTTTAGCTCCTTGGGTACTTTCTCTAGCTTCTCCATTGGGAGCCCTGTGATACATCCAATAGCTGACTGTGAGGATCCACTCCTGTGTTTGCTAGGCCCCGGCATCGTCTCACAAGAGACAGCTATATCTGGGTCCTTTCAGCAAAATCTTGCTAGTGTATGCAATGGTGTCAGCTTTTAGAAGCTGATTATGGGATGGATCCCTGGATATGGCAGTCTCTAGATGGTCCATCCTTTCATCACAGCTCCAAACTTTGTCTCTGTAACTCCTTCCATGGGTGTTTTGTTCCCAATTCTAAGAAGGGGCACAGTGTCCACACTTTGGTCTTCATTCTTCTTGAGTTTCATGCGTTTAGCAAATTGTATCTTATATCTTGGGTATCCTAAGTTTTGGGCTAATATCCACTTATCAGTGAATACATATTGTGTGAGTTCCTTTGTGATTGTGTTACCTCACTCAAGATGATGCCCTCCAGGTCCATCCATTTGGCTAGGAATTTCATAAATTTATTCTTTTTAATAGCTGAGTAGTACTCCATTGTGTAAATGTACCATAATTTCTGTATCCATTCCTCTGTTGAGAGGCATCTGGGTTCTTTCCAGCTTCTGGCTATTTTAAATAAGGCTGCTATGAACATAGTGGAGCATCACCATGCCGGACCTAAAGCTTTACTACAGAGCAATTGTGATAAAAACTGCGTGGTACTGGTATAGTGACAGACAAATAGACCAATGAAATAGAATTGAAGACCCAGAAATGAACCCACACACCTACGGTCACTTGATCTTCGACAAGGGAGCTAAAAACATCCAGTGGAAGAAAGACAGCATTTTCAACAAATGGTGCTGGCACAACTGGTTGTTAACATGTAGAAGAATGCAAATCGATCCATTCCTATCTCCTTGTACTAAGGTCAAGTCTAAGTGGATCAAGGAACTTCACATAAAACCAGAGACACTGAAACTTATAGAGGAAAAAGTGGGGAAAAGCCTTGAAGATATGGGCACAGGGGAAAAATTCTTGAATAGAACAGCAATGGCTTGTGCTGTAAGATCGAGAATTGACAAGTGGGACCTCATGAAACTGCAAAGCTTCTGCAAGGCAAAAGACACCATCAATAAGACAAAAAAACCACCAACAGATTGGGAAAGGATCTTTACCTATCCTAAATCAGATAAGGGACTAATATCCAATATATATAAAGAACTCAAGAAGGTGGACTCCAGAAAGTCAAATAACCCCATTAAAAAATGGGGCTCAGAACTGAACAAAGAATTCTCACCTGAGGAATACCGAATGGCAGAGAAGCACCTGAAAAAATGTTTAACATCCTTAATCATCAGGGAAATGCAAATCAAAACAACCCTGAGATTCCACCTCACACCAGTCAGAATGGCTAAGATCAAAAATTCAGGTGACAGCAGATGCTGGTGAGGATGTGGAGAAAGAGGAACACTCCTCCATTGTTGGTGGGATTGCAAGCTTATACAACCACTCTGGAAATCAGTCTGGCGGTTCCTCAGAAAATTGGACATAGTACTACCGGAGGATCCAGCAATACCTCTCCTGGGCATATATCCAGAAGATGTCCCAACCGGTAAGAAGGACACATGCTCCACTATGTTCATAGCAGCCTTATTTATAATAGCCAGAAATAATTTCTTGAATAAAGTAATAGACTTCAAATACCTTGCTTTCCTCGGTAATAATTAATTTTCACTTAGAAAATTATGATAATTTTATAATGTGAAATATTGAAATGCTGTTTTGGAATTGTTCTAATGATTTAATTAACAAATATGTTGAGTCATATAATTTTCATTTTTGTGTAATGAGCACTTAAAATATATGCCTAGCAATCCTTAAAATACCACACACTGTGACTGCCATCACCATGCTGTGCAGTATAGTCACAGAACTTAATCTTCTCTGACTTTAATTTTATAAACATTGAAAAAACATCTCCTTCTCTCCAGGACACAGCATCCCACTCTGCTTCTCTGGGTTCAACTCTTAGGTTGCACATACAAGGGAGAAAAATGTTATGGATTTGTTTCTCTGTGCTGGGCACCTGGGCCCAAAGGATTGGTACTCGAACCTCAGTAAGCAAATAGAAGCCTGGATCCCATATCCACAGGGACTGGCCTAAAATTTAGGTTCATAGGGAATAATAGCATACTAAAGGGGTGTTATATTTTATGATGGTATACTTTTGTGAATAGCCACCTAACAGATTTTTTGTCAGTTATATTTCTAGATCACAGTTTCTCATTAAGGGAAATCAAAGAAGGAATTTGAAAGCAGAAATTGTGAGGGATGCTGCTTGCTATCAGGCTCACAGGCTCATATCTAGCCAGTTTTGTTATAAAGCCAAGGATGCCATAACTAGGGATGGTTACACCCACAGTAGACTGGGTCCTCCTTTATCAACTAACAATTAAGACAACCCCTTCTAACGGACATGTCTACAAGCTAATCTGATCAAGAGAATTTCTCATATGGGGCTGTCTTCTTAGATAACTCTAGGCTGTGTAAGTTTGACAATCAATGATACCTTGAATAAATATGTCTCCAGGTCCTGAAATGACTGTGACTGAGTTTGTATTGACAAACTTGAATTCTGACTCTATGGGGGCTTTACCTGTTCTCAAAGAGATTAATCTGTATCTTGGTTGGATAGGTGAACATTTTCCCAAAGCTTTGTCTGTTGAAATAGGTCTTATGTTGGGGCCAATGATAAGGAAGAGAATCCTGTGTCTGTGGGACTGTGAGGCTATTTGGGCTCTCTTGAAGCATGGGGCTGTGAAGACCATGTTGACAAGGTAGTTTACAGGCATAGGTGACAGACTGGTGCCTGAAGCCAGCAAGCCTGAACTAGTGCTGGAATGAAATAGATTGTATTGCTTTATGTGGTTGTAGCTGATCTGATTTCCCAATAGTATTGGAGTGAGAGTAAACAAGAGATACTTGGGTGGCAGGGGGAGGTAACAGAGGTTATAATGAACATGATATTCCTAATCATTATGGAAGGTCACCTGCAATAATTCTTGATTTTGTCTACTATGCACACATCGTGGAAAGCCAGAGAATTTCATCACTGAACAAGTAAGACATCATATGTTCATTTATAAAATAATTCCGAAATTAAGCTTGGCTGCTCATTTAAAGATGTACACTGTTTATGGAACAATTTTATATAAGTACCATTCTGCACTATTATTTCATTAGAAAACCTTGGATTTAATATCCTAGTGAAAAAAATGAACCCCTATTATTCATATTTTCCTAGTCTGAAGAATGCCCCAATATGTGTAGAGAGGAGAAAGTGAGGTTTTACTCTTACGGTCTCATCATCTCATTATCTCTATCCAATTGCTGGCCTTCTTCGAGGATAAAAGGCAAAGACTACTTTATGAATTAGGAATTGTAATTACCCAGCATATGAGAACTTGGATGTGGACGTTAAACCTGATTTATAGTGCCTAACTAAGAAGTTGCTGTTCAGGCTGGAGAGATGGCTCAGCGGATAACAGCGCTGACTGCTCCTCTAAAGGTTCCAAGTTCAAATCCCAGCAACCACGTGGTGGCTCAAAACCACCCGTAATAAGATCTGACGCCCTCTTCTGGTGTGTCTGAAGACAGCTAGACTGTACATAATAAATAATAAATAATAAAATAATAAATAAAATAAAAATAATAAATAAATCTTTTTTTAAAGAAACTTGCTGATCCTTGGTGTGTGAGACAGAACAATTAATTCAAACTAAATGTTTAAATCTTTAACGTGATGTCATCTTTAGCTGAGGATGTCCTTTAATTTAAGTGTAAAATGAAGAGAAACTTATGAATAAACTTGAGCTTATGAGGAGAGAAAGAACAAGTGTCCACTATTGACATAAGAAAAAAAGTATCCACATTTTCTGATGGAAAGGAAGTCGTTGAATTTTCAGTATGTTGGGAATTGAAATATAATGATTTCTTAAGATTTTTATTTATTATCATTTTACAATGTGTATATGTGTGATATGTGTGAATATACATATGTGACTGGGTATGTGTGAGTATATGTGTGTGAATATATGTGTGTGAATATAAGTGTGAATATGTGTATGTGTGAGTATATGTGTGTGCATGTGAATGCTGTATGAATGTGTCTGTGTGAGAGTAGATATGTGTGTGTATGAGTATGTATGTGTACGTGCATGTGTGCTGTGTGCATGTATGAGCACACAGGTGTCAGAACATTCATATATGTGGAAGTCAGAGGACAGCTTTGTGGACAAGGTTCTTTCCTTCTGCCTTTGTGTAGGTTCCAGTATCAAACTCACCTCATTTGGCTTGATTGCAAGTGCTTTGCCTACTGGACCAACTTAAAACACTAGATATAATAGTAACATCTTATATAACATTTTATATAAGAAGCTTGCCAATCAGTTCACTCTCCTAGATTTATAGTACATATGCATGGGTGTACATGATACATTCCACAGTTATTATAAATTAAGGCATTCCAACTTCCCTTAGAAATCTACTTTCCCTTTTTGGAAAGCAGAATCACTACTGAAAAACTATTAACTAACGTCAAGCATGTACTAGCACTAAAATGAGTATTACATTTCCTTACCACAGTGATGCATTGCTGCCCTCAATACACGTGAATACTTCTTTATTTCTATCAAGCTAGGATCCTCTGCCCTGGAAACTGCAGCTTTATACTTCCTGCTGCTCAGCTGTGACTTATGGCAGCCACTCACTCTGATCCTTAAATAAAACTACTGAGACAGTTTAAAGGGCCTGCTCTTTTATGTACTAATTATATAATAGGTAGGAATGTTAATAACTCTCATTCCTATTTACAAAATCATCTTTAACTGACTTAAAATCAAGTGGGCAAAAATGAGAATTTTAAGTAACCTTGCATCCAGCAATGAATGCACAGATATCAGTAAATATTTAAGCAACTGATTGAAAAGTGTCGGAAGTAAAATCGATTAAAATGCACATCACTCAGTGTGTGCGGACATTTACATATTTACATAGAGAAATGTACATCACTCAGGTGTGCGTGGGTATTCGCATATTTAAACACAGGAAAGGAAGAGAGGCAGAGAGTACACTGAAGTGCTTGGTGTGCTTCTGTGGATGGTCACACTCTTGGTGGGGCTGAGTAATTGTCAATCACACAAGCCTGTTTTGGAATGCAGTGGTGACTCGCAAATGACCAAGCTTTGTTCATGTACATGAGAAACCTATCAATGGTGTTCAGAATCAATATATAGAGCACCTGCAGAGTGTTAGAATAAATCCAGAAATATCTATGATTTCAGTAGAAGAGAGATAGATGCCATTATATAATAGGTTCCCCCTTCGGCAGGGATACAGGTAGGAGATGCTATACTCCAAACAAGCTTATCCAGAACACTGATTGGTGTTTGAGCAAGAGACTGAAAAGAAGAATAAATTCGACTGATTAACCCTGAGTAAAGTTGTGCCAAGTAGTAATGATGGCTTAGTACATATTATTGTACATCTCAGGGTCTTGATTGGCTAAATGGCTTGTATGGTATATAAATACACACACACACACACATACACATGAAAAATGTACTTTTGTTCTAATATATATGTTCTTACCACTATTTTCCGGAACGAACTGATTTTAGTACATTAAAATGATATTTGAGAGTTACTGTGTGTCAATTCTGTGAATTGAACTATTATTAACAATATAAAACTCACTTTTTTATTTTGGCTTCAAAGGTAGACAAGAATCATATGCATCATTTAACTGCAAAGAATTTGAGAAAAAATTTGTGAAGTAGAAAAAGAACGTTACAAATCCTATCTTCTTTTTCCAATCCTGCAAGCTTGAGAGTTCAGGTTTTGATCATTAATGGAATGGAATGTATCTTCATTTAAATTATTTCAAATAATCTGCTTAGATATTCAAAAGCGTCTTTCATCTAGTGATCCTAGGGGAAGTTTCAATAAACACAACAATACTAACAATGATGCAATTGCAGATACAGTGGTGAGAGAGAAGCCACAGATTAGGAGAAGGTATAACCATTTGTTGGTGTTAGCAAGAGTTTGAATTTCAAAACAGTACTGATTGCACAAAGCTTAACCACCACTCCTCAGAGAGACTGGTTATTTTAGGAGGCAGAGATTACTGTCTTTGCTATATAACTTTTGACATACATTAAAGGGTAAATTAATATTAGAAAAAAAGTGTTCTATGGAAGTGTGTTAGCAAGGTAGGAAGTGTGTAGCAAGGCTACAATTAAATGTCAACTTCAGGAAATGTAGTTTCTCTACACATGTTAGTTTAGAATTATTTGATTATTTTACATGTTTTAAATATTATCAAAGAAGAATTAATTACTGAGACTGAGTAGATGGTATGGGTGAGACGTGGCAACTCAACCGCACAGAGATAAATGTTTTCAAACCTGTTTAAACTTCGATGCCAGCGAACAAACTTTAAAAACAGAAAAAATGAGCAGGAAGATGTGAGAGTCATATCTGTCTGTTCTGTGAATCCCATCAGCATATGCATGCATATAGTGTTGTACTGCAATGTAAGTGCAGTCACATGGACCACAAATGACCATGTCTTTAAGATATAATGAATAAAGCACAACTAATTATGCACAAAGTTGTGGTAACAGAAAAAGGGAGGGCCCTGGGGAAGTGGAGGAAGGGGAGTATAGCTCGCATCCGGCCAGAGTTCCCTATCCTCTGGGCAGGTGGACGCAGGAGGGCTGCCAGACTTTTTCCACTCAGCCCCAGGTGGGCATCCAAACCTCTGACCCACTAGACTGGGGGTGGACAAGGAGCAGCCCCCGACCTGGGGGCCCCAGGGCCACACCCTGTAATCCTGGGGTTATAGGAGAGAGGGAGAAGGGAAGAGGTTCCCAACACCTGTGAGAGTGCACAGTGGATCTTGATGGAGCAGAGACTCTCCATGGTTTAAGAACTATATTATAGAAATGCAGTTAGAAAGAGAGAAGGTAGAAAAAGAGAGGGGGGAAAGGCTAGAGAGAAAGAGATAAAAGGGAGAGAGGACAGGAGAAGACAAAGAGAGGGGGTGAGAGTGAGGGGTAAGAGATAAGAGAGTAAGCAGTGAGAGTAAGAGAGCAAGGTGGGGGCCTAACAGCCCCTGTTATAGTCTTTACTGTTGCTAGGTAACTGGGGAGGAAGGTTAGAAGTTTGGGCCATTGTCTATGTGACTACTGACAATGCTTCTCTTGTGGGGGCTGTGGAGGGGGAGGAGCATGAGGGAACGCCTACCATGTCATGTAGGTGAATTATGACCATCAGGGTTCAGACCTCAGCTTGACTGGAGACCAGCCTGCAATTTCCTACACAAAGTCTTCTATTATTTGTTATGCTCTGGTAGAGAAGAGCCAACAGAGTAAACATGTATTAAAACAGGATGTGTTTTTGTTAGCTTATACAATAGGTAAGTGTCTTAGTTAGGGTTTCACTGCTATGAACAGATACCATGACCACAGCAACTCTCATAAGGACACCATTTAATTGGGGCTAGCTTACAGGTTCAGAGGATCAGTCCATTATCATCAAGGTGTGAGAACGGCAGCGTGAGGCAGGCATGGTGTAGGAGGAGCTAGAAGTTCTACGTTTAAATCTGAAGGCTTCTCGTTGAATACTGGCTTCCAGGCAGCTAGGATGATGATCCTAAAGCCTGCACCCATAGTGACACACCTACTCCAACAAGGCCACATCTTCTCCAACAAGGTCACACCCACTCCAACAAGGCCACACCTTCTAATAGTGTCATTTGCATACAAACCATCACAGTAAGTTAGTTCCACAATGTCTGACTTCACACTGCAGAAGCTGAAAGCCTGCTAGCTTCTTTGCCACCCGGCTGTAAGTCTCAGCAGTTCCAACATTGCACTAAAGAACTATGGGGTTACTGGAGAGCCCCTTTGTGTTCCATTTACTCTGGAAGGCTGAAGAAGCTGGGTTCTCAGGTCACCGAAGAAGAGCTGCAGTGGCAGCAACAAGATGCCATGTGGATGAACTGGCCAGCGCAATGTGAAGACAGAGAGGCAAACAGCAGATATCTTCCCATCTGAAACTTCTTCTGTCTATCTGTCACTGGACCATGACATCCATCTTTAGAGCATGCTGTTTTCCTGCTTCAACTAAACTGATGAAGACAACTCCTGTCTGTCAGTTCTAGATCCTGTCAAGTCAACCACCTGAATGGCCCCTCACACCAGTGCCACAGTCCATTGAAACTGAATTCAATAGTAGCTTATATTTTTACTTATTCATTTTAAAAAGAGACACATTCTTTTGCAGCTTGAAATTTATTAAACATTAATATGACTAATTTTCTAGTTGCAGTGGGTTCATGTATTGCCTATGTGATAATCTCTGACTTTCTTTCCCAGATAAGGGAAATTTTAGGCAGACAAAGGCTTATTTGTGCCTCTGGAAAATTCTGTGCAGTTATGATAACTTGTTTTGGAAAGAGAGGATGATGGGTAAACTAGAATCCTGACACAGATGACCATTTCTAAGGATGTCAAAATTGTAAATTTAAAGAATAATTAATGCTGCTTAACCAAATCAAATGTGTTGGAATCTAGAATCAAATCTAGAATCCATAAGGTTTCTTAGATGAATTTAGGTATCAGCTGAAACAGTAACCCATTGTTCTAAAAAATTAAAGAGAAAGGAGTGGGGACTGCTTTTGTTCAGCTTTTGGTGTTGGGTAGTCAACAGTTAACAAGACAAAGTTTTCTTTATAAAAATGCACACAGGTAATACACACAGGAGGAATGATAGAATTTCTAAATTACCATTTCACAATCTCTAATGGAATAATGGATCTAGGCAGTGATCAATAGTGAATGCTAAGAGCGTTTGGTGAGAGGCTGATAGGGAATTTGTAAATGAGAACAAATCTGATGAATTTGATTTCTATTGCTGCCATAATAAATTACCACAAAGTGAGTGGCTTAAAACAACACAAATTTATTATCTCACCAATCGGTGGGTCATTATCAGAGCACTGTGTGGCTCAGCTGCCTCTCTGACCCAGCTTTTGCAAGTAGCAACCCAGTTAGCAAGGCTGTGTATCTAGAGGTTTAAAGGGTGTATCCTCACTGAAGCTCTCTTAAGCTCCTGCCAGAACTCTGCCTCACGTGGACTGTAGGTCTGAAGTCCACTAATATTCATGCTTTTGGCTGAGAGTGCTCTGGCCTTCCTGATACTGTGTGCATTATTTTGGTGCTGTTTTTCTTGGTCTGCATAGTGAACCATAGTGAACTGTGTGGTCCCTTCTTGAGATCAATCTAGCCCAACTCTCTCCTCATCACTTCTGTTTCCTCTTCTTCCTGGTTAAGCCAATGAAAAGACTGTGTTCTTAAGAAAGTGATCAAGTGATTCTAAGTATCTAGTCATCTGCACAATTCCTTCACAGCAGTACCAAGTTATCGAAAACACTGAGAGGCAAACATCTTGAGTGGGAATCTCCAGAAGCAAGTATAGCTGACAATAAAATCCTATTGTTACAGTTTTGTTTAAAATAGGGGATATGGGTTGACATAGGAAAAGACACTGACAAATGAAAAGTGGTTTCAGCTCTTGATAAATTTATGACTTTTATTTGTTATTATAAAGTTTATTTTGTGTGTATTACCTTCCTGAAGAAAGAATAAATAGATATATAACCATCTAAACATTATACTGGGATTCCTCTACTTCATTCAAGAACAAGTCTACAGATCATACTGCATCTAGACTTCTGTATTTCTCCCTGATGCCTCTTTGATATACTCTTTGGTAGAGTGTTATACAGTGTTAGTGACAGGTTGAAAACTAATCTAAACTTTGGAGTGTGGAGAAGAGGACTCATATCCTAGTATTTAATCAGTGATTACAGGCCATTCTCAACTCTTGTCTCTATGAATGGTAATGTCCAGTGTATAATGCTTTTGCTGCAGCAAACTAAGACCATTGCTGTGCTTGTGAATGAGCTGCTGCATTGAAGGTGAAGCACACATTGAGAGAGAAGTACACACTGGGGGAGAAGCATACACTGGGGGAGAAGCACACACTGGGGGAGAAGCACACTGGAGGAAAAGCACACACTGGGGGAGAAGCACATTAGGTGTTACTTCCTGACCTGTTTGCATTTGTCAAATAGGTCGTCTTTTTATTTGCATTTATTTATTTATGTATTTATGTATTTATTTATTTATTTATTACTGTGTGTGTGTGCTTCCAAATAAAATAATAAATTCAAACAAAGTTTATTGGGGGCTAGGAAGAGGGCTAAGTGGACAAATGCACTTATAGCCAAGTCAATGACACAAATTCCATTTCTGAAATCTGCACAATGGAAGGAAAGGACTGCTGCCTCTAATGTACACTGTGGCCAATGGACCCCTCTCGTGTATGTGTGTGCGCATAAACACATACACATGTATGATTATACTTTGCTGTATATGGGCACAAATCTCTGAAAAATAAAGCTATGGGAAAGTTAAAGTCAAGCCCTAGACTTTAGATTTGGAAGGTTCTCCGCAGACCACGTTTTAAAGGCTCTGCTGAGAGTCTGTGGCAGAGCTGTGCAGTGTTAGAAAGGCAAGGAAACCACAGGGGCCTGAGAAAGGAGCAAGAAGTCTCTTATTATTGATGCAGTTTGAGAGAGTTGCCAGTAGCACTACAAGAATCCCGACACATTTAGTCAGCTCGAGTTGAGGCCTTTCTCGTTCCCCAGGCATGAACCTGCAATTTGCTAGGGACTTCACCAGAAACAGCATGTATGGTCTTGGTATGATATGCAGGGGCGCAGGACATTTTATTTTTCTCTGTGTTTAGCAATTAGAAACCTTATATTACTATGCTCACTTATTAAAAAATACCATATTTGATTCTTTTTAAAAAGACTGTATCACTAATGATCAGTTAGCTTTAGGATTATACGCTGGCTGTATGTCAACCTCATTATGTAGTGGAAAAGCACTAACCACTATAATTCATCTCCACCTCAAGGCTGAATACTTCTCGTGCTTTTCTGCTGCTTACTTATGATTTTATTACAGTCTTTCCTTATAAACTCAAACTATTACCAGCAAGTATTCCGCAGAGAATTAGACATGAAGCTCTTACACACTAAGACAGTGACTCTTAGTAGATTCACAAATAGCTGGTTATCTGTGTCCAGTTGCCTCATGGCTCAGCAGGTGGTATGGAAATGATCTGGTGTGTCAGTCCCACTTTTATAGTTCATTATCTGTCAAATTTGGGTTCACAATGCTACTGAGCAGAGCCTCTGTGTTAGTAAATCGCACCTTTTCGAGCTTGGATCTGGTAAGCCTTGTCAGAATTCCCTGAAACAAGTCATTTAGCTGCGTACTAAATAGCGAGGTCAGAATGAAATACAAAAGAAACTAATTTAAAACCATTCAAAACCAGTAATTTGTACAGTAATATTTTTGAAATCCCTTATTTCAAAAGTGGAGGAAGGATCAGATAATATTCAGAGTTCAATTAGACCATTGGTTGGCTCTGGCCTTTGCATTGACTTTACCCCCCCAGACCAAGGCAGAATGACTGCTCAACTCTACACCTGGCTACATTTACATAGAAACTAGTGCCTCTGCAATAGGAAAGGGGTTATTTGCTGAGAGACCTGGGGACAGACAAGGAAATATTCACCCATTTCAGGTGGAAGTAGGAACAGGCTAATGAAGCCTGTGAAAAACCAGAAGTCAGGCGTAAGCAGTGCTGTAAGGAAGCAAACATTGAAACCTGACACAGTCGCAGTGCTGTGCTGGGGGAGGAGTTCTGACATTGACTTTGTATCATCTGTGTCTACAATGGTAAAAGGAAAAGGTAGCTTGCTTACATTCCCAATAGTATCTTGTTAGTTTCTGAAAAACTCCTTTAGCTTGTTAATATGTATCGGCCCTAAAGGAACTCTACACTTCACAATTAAGGAAATGTTCGTGCATTTAAATAATTTGGAATTTGCTTCTCTTGGGGATATATAGCATACCAAGACCTTGCATTCTAAGCTTACTTTCTGTTTTAATATTTCCACAATTAAGATAGCCCGAGTCTATAGTTTATTTCCTCTGTGAACTTATTACAGAACAAGGGCTTCCAAGAGGTCAGGGAAGCCTCTGTAATCAGGTCAGATCTACAGCTGGAGGCACAGAAAGGGAGAGACAGGTGAGGACATCTGTGATACCGGCTGTAGAAGGCTTCACATTTGACTCGTGAGCAAGAGAAGATGACATGTGTTCTACTCCTGCAAATCTACCACACAGCATGGGAAAGATACGGCATATCCTGTAGACCAGTAAAGACTCAGGTTCAATTCTCACATCTGCACTACTGAAAGGCAGAGTAAGGCCACAAGCTCTGGCCAGTTTTGCTGAACTGATTCTCCAGGTTTGGGGGTATGGTGCTCTTTAAGATCGAGAACTGAATTTTTAGGAAATACTTCTAATACCAATTCTAATTTAAATGTACAAATCACCCAATGTTAAGCCCCCAAAATTATATCTTTATTGGATTTTGATGATGTGCTGAATTATCCACTGCACAATGTGATTCTTGTTTTGAATGTTTGAGTAATTCTTATGATGAATCAACGGAAAAAAAGTTAATTTGGTTTTTACATGTTATTTGACAAAAGAAGAAAAGGGGAAATTAACTGCAAAGCAGACAGATCATCTCTGGTGTGAAACTTGTGTGAAAACAGTGGTGTCTTTAAGAGAGCTAATCTTCCTGCTTTATGGTATTTGATTGATCTAATTTAAGACTGGAAGCACTCTTTCTTTTCTCCCAGCATACTTTGCACTACGGGAGATATATGATGCTATAGCATGGCCAGTGTAATTCCTTGTGATGTAGTGTGGGATACACTGTGAGATTTGCATGCCCCTGGGGGCTCCATCTTGTGCTTTGTAATGTATCTCTCCTTTCATTGTTTTACCTGTATATGTCCCAGTCTCCTAGTGCAGTCACATTATGTCATCTCTAGTACATTCATGCCTTTATAAAATGAGTGTTCATTTGCTAGGTGAAATCATTATTCATAGGGAAAAATTGGACACATTATTATGGCAAAAAAGTTGACTCCAGTTTGACTAAAGCTATTTTTTTACCCTCGTCTTCAAGTCCATTCCACCCCTGTGTGCATCAAGGCCTCTAAGAACCTGTGAGTTCTTTACTATAGGTCTATACAGATGTCTATATCTCTATCTACCTCTGTCTCTATATAATCTATTTCTATCATCTATCTACCTTTCTTTCAATCCATCTATTATCTATCTATCTATCTATCTATCTATCTATCTATCTATCTACCTATTATCTATCTATCTATCTACCTATTATCTATCTATCTATCTATCTATCTATCTATCTATCTATCTACCTATTATCTATCTATCTATCTACCATCTATCTACCTATTATCTATCTATCTATCTATCTATCTATCTATCTATCTATCTATCTATCTATCGTCTATCTCTATCTATCATATGTCTATTATCTATCTATCTATCATCTATTATCTATTTATCCATCTATCATTTACTTATCTATCTATGTATCTATCTGTCTATCTCTATCATATGTTTGTCATCTATCTATCTAGTCCATATGGGGTCTTACAAATTCAGTCCAGCATATTCCATATATATTCTGGTGTTAATTCTTTCATATTATCCATGGTAATGATCTCCTACATCCTTCTTTTATTAAAACACTTTTTTTGCCAATAATTTTCTGACCAGAGAGGAAGGCAAAATAACCCTCTGACCTCATGGATATGATATTTTTATTACATTATTTTCCTATTTTGTTTTGTAAACACATATTTAGATAGTTGTGAAGACATTTTAGAACTGGCATTTTTCAGATTCATGTACGGACTGGTGTAATTACAATTACATTATAAATGTAGGGGATAAAAAGAAAACCTCTGGATGGATACTCTTTTGCAATTGGTCTGTACTTCATAGTGGCTGATGCTGTGTACTATGAGGCTATAGTTGCATGGGTTCTTATCAGCTTCTGTTCCAGTCTGCTGTATCTGGTTTTGTTTATGCTGTTTTGTTCCTGGGCCTCTGTAGGATTGCTTGAAGTTAAGTATGGTGATCCTGCAAGAGTTGTTTTGCTTCGGTTCTCTTTGGTTATTATGAGGATTGCTACTGGATATGAAGCTACATAGCTTCTTTTTGTCTTTGTGAGGAACAACATTTGCATTTTTATTGGGACTGTGTTGAATCTGTGGATTGGTTTTGGTTGTGTACCCATATCAAAAATATTCAGTTCTTTTAATTCATGAGCATAAGAGATATTTCTATGTCATAAAATCTTATTGAATTTCTTATTTCAGTATTTTCTGAGATTTCCATGGCTTCATTGGTTAAGTATTCTCTACTTCTAGATAACATCTTAGACAAAGGACCTTGTTAAGAGAATTCTGTTGCTCATAAATAATGCCAACCATTGACAAGTGGAATTTCATGAAATTATCAAGAGTTAGGTCCATCCTTCAGTCTCAGCGCTGAGCTTTGTCTCTGTAACTCCTTCCATGTGTATTTTGTTTCCCCTTCTTAGAAGGAATGAAGTATCCACACTTTGGTCTTCCTTCTTCTTGAGTTTCATGTGTTTTGCAAATTGTATCTTGGGTATTCTAGTTTCTGGGTTAAATATCCACTTATCAGTGAGTACATATCATGTGAGTTCTTTTGTGATTGGGTTACCTCACTCAGGATGATGCCCTCCAGGTCCATCCATTTGCCTAGGAATTTCATAAATTCATTCCTTTTAATAGCTGAGTAGTACTCCATTGTGTAAATGTACCACATTTTCTGTATCCATTCCTCTGTAGAGGGACATCTGGGTTCTTTCCAGCTTCTGGCTATTATAAATAAGGCTGCTATGAATGTAGTGGAGCATGTGTTCTTATTACCAGTTGAAACATCTTCTGGATATATGCCCAGGAAAGGTATTGCTGGGTCCTCCAGTAGTACTATGTCCAATTTTCTGAGGAACCGCCAGACTGATTTCCAGAGTGGTTGTACAAGCTTTCAATCCCACCAGCAATGGAGGAATGTTCCTCTTTCTCCACATCCTCTCCAGGATCTGCTGTCACCTGAGTTTTTGATCTTAGCCATTCTGTGTCCTGGCAACATACTTAACTCTGACTAAACCTCGGGCAGAAAGTATTCATATCGATCCAAACTTCAATTGCCATTTCTTTTCTGAATAAGTTTGCTATCCTGGTGGCACAAAGATCAAGCCAAATTTAGAAATTCAAATGACTTTCCACAATAGAAAGGCAGAGGCGGTTCAGTGCATCAGAAGAAAAATAATAAATAAAAGAGAACCCGTGGGGGCTGCACGCTCATGGCTTCATCTAATTCTAACCACTTTAATTAGCTCAGCTCCTAACACTACTCAGTGTAAGTTTGGGGAATAAGGTTTTTCATGAATTTTGGAGACACATTCTGAACGAAACAAAATATTGCTTTGTAAAACTGTACATCCTTTTAATGAGACAACGCAAATGGGCCAACATTTCCACATTGCCTTCAATGCATAAAAATACTTGCCACACTATTGTTGCTACTGTATTACCTTTTCAATTCAGTGATGAAATCACCCAACAGAGTTAACCTAAGTGAGGAAAAAGAATCTCATGGTTTCAGAGAGATTTCAGTCTCTCACAGGGAGAAAGCCAGAACAGTGGGGCCTAGTCTGTGTCAGTAGAGGAGTGTAGCTACAGCTGATCACTGCGGTTGTGAGCTAGCTAGCAGGAAGGGAGGGATGGAAAACAGAGGCTTGTCTGTGACCTTCAAAGTCCCACACTAATGACCTACTTTCTAAGTAGGTCCAATCTCCCAAAGGTTTCACAGTCTCTACATATTGCTTCACACTCCAGCTAATAAGCAAAGATAATACCAGTCTCTGGAGAACATGGCAGATTCAAAGCATAAAATGGCCTGTGGTGGTTAATCTGTTTTGTCAATTTGATGGCATTTGGAATTATGTAAGGGACACACCACTGGGTTTATTTGTGAGAACATGTCCAGAGTGGTTTGGTCTGAGGTGAAGATCCAACCTAAATATGGCTTATAACCTTTCATACAGTTGGGTCTTAGGATGAATAAAGAATGAAAAACAGAATAATCAAGCTGAGTACCAATGTCTGTTTCTCTCTGTTTCCAATTCATAGATGCAAAGGGACCAATCAGCTCAGGCTTCTGTCACAGTACCTATCCAAGTAGGATAGAGGATCTCTTCTTAAACTGTGAGTTCAAATTAACCCTTCCTTCCTTCCTTACATTTATTTTATCATGGCAGCAAAAAATTAACTAATGAGAAATTATGCCAAGAAATGTGTGTATTTCTGTTAAATGTGACCAAGTGTTTTTTAAGTCTTTGAATCTGGATCGTGAGAGGAGTGCAGAAAGGCTTAAAACTGCAAGCTGGAGGATCAGTCCCCAGAATGCTGTGAGCCAAACTGGAGGGAATGATTTTTGTGAGATGTTTGAACACCTTAATTATCAAAGACACATAGATGATAGAATCCCATATAATGAGATTTCAGAGGGGAATATGGGCCATACTATGAACTGGGATAGAAGCCACTCTTATTGCTTTACATCTATGTGTTAACATTTTTCAGAGACTCAATTCTAATGTAATGAACTATGTTGTTCTGTTGGAAAATTCTCATGGCACCATCGCATACAGGCTGTGACATAGACAGACATATGTGAATATGTGTATTTTGGCTTTAAATGAACGCTGAGGAATTTTAAGTTTTCAGACATCTCTGACCAGTAACCAGTTGTAGGTATCAGAGACTTTAGTGGTCAAGGAAACCTACGTTGAGCTCTGTCCTGGGACCATAGCAGAGATACCCCAAAGACAGTGGTCCACTTATCAAAGGACTCAGCTTGTGAAAATGCAAATTCACCTGACAGGAGTGTGTAATTGAGAATGTCTGAATTGAATTCCTTGCTCAAAACCAACCACATAGAAAATTTCTTTCTCAGGTTAACTACCAAAGCATATAGCTGACTACAGAGTTAGAAAAGGCCCAGAATCTGTGTAAAGCTAACAGTAGTATCATTTTCATGGTTCTGGGTTTGCAAGCGTGCAGAATGCAAGAGTTCCAGAGTACTGGAGACTCTCAAAAAATTCTAGAAACATATTGAAGTTGGCAAATGTGCCCTGTTTGATTCCCCACAATAACTGGGGTGGAAGGGACACAGTTAAATGCCATTATGTAAGGTTGTGAACACAAAGTCCAAAATGCAATGGAGATTCCCAGATGTTTAAATGCTAGGATGATGAGGAGACTTGATAAGGAAGATTTGGGCACAGAGAGAAGCTAGCCTAAGATAGGTTATATGTTCTATTGTTAGAATTGGATCAGAGAGGTTGCTCAAGGATGCTGATTCTCAGATGATGCAACCAAGACTCCCAGGTGTAAGACACAGAGCTGTGGAAGTTGTTGATTGCCCTGCTGGAGTTTGGACTTGCCTTAATTTCAGTTTTCCATGATGTGCTTCATTTCTGTTATTCTGGAACAAGAATGATTATTCTTTTGCTATTCTTTATTCTTGACAATTTTATACCTGTGTGTAATAAAATGTAAGCCCATTTATGTCCTATTTGTCATTTCTCACTTACCCCTTATAGTCTACAAAACAACCATCTATCCTCTTGAGGATTGGATAACTCCCTAACTCAAACTTGCACTGTCCATATGTACCTCAATATAGGTCACTCACTGGTGCATAAGACATCTGCAAGTGACCATATTCTTAGCGAAAGGATAGTTCTTTCTTCTCCAGCAGATAGTAACTTGCAGTAGCTCTCTAGTAAGGCCTGGGTCCCAGAGAGGAGTTCTCCCTCTACACCAGAATTTTGAATGACTTGATTTTGTACAAGTGTCCTGTCATGTCTTCACTTCTAGAAGCATTTCACAGACCTTCTCACAGTCTCTGGCTCATACATCATTTCTTTATCCTTCTCTGTTACATTCTTTGAACCTTGGTGAGGCTCAGAAGAATGTTGATAAAAATGTCCCATTTAGGGCTAAGTCTTTTTGGTGCTTGTGGTATACAGATATCAATGGCCATATCCAATGCTGGTCTCTGTGTACAACAATCAAAACCTACCTGGCAAAAGATGTAACTATTTTTACAATAGTGGTGTGAGTTTTATGAGTAACTGATTGCTTTCTGATTGGAATACAAGGTAAGCCTCACAGAAGACAATTTCATGCTGGGTATTGTAATCCTAACTGAAATTTCTCGACAATGGAGGCCATGTATCTTAGGCTAGGGTTTGTAATTTTTATTTTGCTCAGTGGTCATATTATTAAATTGAGTTCTAAGTATTTATATTTATACCTGCAAACCTGGGGTATTTTCATCCTTGGTCAAACAACATCCTTACACTAGATGCTGTCAATACAGAGGTGCATAACTGGCCAAAAAGTTGAGGATGAAAGGATGCTTTTTCTGTGCCACTTTAAATTAAAAGTACTTTTTTAAAACAATGATTCATAATTAGATTTATTTGAAGCCCAATATAGACCCCACATTTATCTCTGAACAGTGTGGGAATGAAGAGTTTATGGATCTTTAAAGATCAAATCAATAAATTTTGCATGTGAAATGAACATAGGACCTTAAGAATGGGATTTCTTAACTTAAAATGGTATGTTTGGGTATCAAGTTGAAAACAAGTGGGTTTGCGAAGACTGATCTCGGTTGCTGACCTAATGTGAAGGCTAATTTTGGTTGCTAATCTAACGGGATTTGGAGTCAGCTAAGAAATAACTTAGGGGCATTTCTGACCCATTTTGAATGTGAGTGGCTGCATCACATGAGCTGAGGGTCCAGCCTTGGGGAAATAATCAAGCAAAGCATTAGTATTTAGCCTCCATTCAAGAGGATGGACTGGTGGTTTTGAATCGGTTCTTTGTTTCTTGAATGCTTGGTTTTATGAGTTCATTATTCTAGATATGTATCTTTTGGGAGTATAGCCAGCAAAGGTTTTCTCCCATTTTCTGGCTTGCTTCTTTACTTGACTGACAGTTCCTATAGCTGGACCGAAGCACCTTACTTTTCTGAGATCCCGTTTTCCTTGTTTCCTGTGCTAGTAGATTCCTATTCAGAAAGTCCTCACCTAAGCACTTGTATTGGAGTGTTTTTAATTCTATCAGTTTCCAAATGTCTGGCCTCATGTTTAGGTTTGTGATCCCCTTGGAGTAGTGTTGTTCAGAGTGAGAGATAAGAAGACACATTCGGTCTTCCACGTGTTGATATCGATGCTCTATTTGTTAAAGATGGTATCTTTTCTCTGATGTGTGTCATTGAAGGGACATGGTCAATGGCATCCAAATAATTATAGCACCCCTTGTTACATTCTGTACTCTTCACCTCTCTCAATGGTAGTATATATTTAAGTGCGGCTTTTGAATGTTTATGTATAATCAGAGCAAGACCAGCAGTCTGGATACCAGGGAAGTTGTTGAGACGGTAGCAGGACTCTCCTGTAATGATGCTAGTGCAGAGACTTGCTGAAAGAACATTAAGAATAACTCAATGTGTAGAGGAATTGATAGTTGCTGTGGCCCTAAGAATCACCACTTTAACTACTACTACTACCACAGCTAGAGCTGCCCTTCGTTAAGAAGTTCAAACTGCTGAATTTGTTAAAGACTGGCATATGTATTCTCATGAACTTTGGACTCAACAAAGTAAGACAGATAGGGAAATAGTTGATGAAACAGCTGATTTCAGACAAGCTGTAATACTCATTGGAGATCAATTAGAATTATTGAGAAAACAAATAAAATTGAAATGTGATTGGGATATTACTTCTTATTGTATTATGCCTTTAAGGTTCAATATCATAGAGAAAAGTTAAAATGCATTTGTTGGATCCTCTTAATTACTTTCAAATGATTCGTGTTTTTAGCAAGAACTTATAGAAACATTTTCAAAGAATCTCCCTAGTATAGCAGGGATGGATGTTATAGGACATCTTGTAGATGCCGTAACTTCATTTCATCCCATGACTCATTTTGATGTTTCTTACTCTTATGATTTTTATAATTCTCTCTGTGGTGATAACTTTATTGGCTTTGAAATGTATGCTGATTTATTTGCAAAAAATCTGTTAGACAACTAGATAGACAACAGGTCATATTTAGTGTATAACTCCATAACTCTCCAACAATATTTATTAGCCTATCAAATATTCTTAAAACAAAAGGGGGAAGCTGTAGTGATATGTATAGTAAAGCTTTTGAGTCTGGCTTTAAGTGAAATATATAGTAAAGTCTTTATGTCTGTCTTTAAACAAAATGTATAGTAAAGTCTTTATGTTTGGCTTTAAGTGAAACATATAGAAAAGCCTTTGTGTCTGACTTTGAGTTAATGTTTCAACAAAGCCTTTGCTATGTTGGGGTCAATCAGTAGATACTAAGAAATTGTTATGAGACTATTTGAACCTTGAAGACATGTTTGTCTGGAAGGTGGGCACTTATTGCTCTATAAGAGCTTGCAGTTGCACTAATCGTGGTCCTGGAACACTCCTGGCAAACCTGGGGTTCTTCCTTTGATTATGGCTAGCCATGGTCAAAGGAAATGTGAGATTTGTATGGGTCATGTGCCATGATGAGCAGCAAAGGAAACATAAGTTTGGTAGCTGGAACCTTTCCCAGCCCCAACTAGCATTGTATAATGTTCAAATAAAGTAACTGGAGTGAGTTAGCTGGGTGTCAGTCTTCCACGACAGGCTCTATCCCTCTGCTCCTTCGAAAATGAAGGCTTAACATTTTGCTGAGCTTCTCTCTCACCTGTAGCACCTGCAACCAACATCAATAAATATATGTACATTGGAGGAGGGTAAGTAGAGGCATGTACATATGGGGTATATAAAGATAGAAGCAAATGTGCTGGGCCAGAACTTTAAGCAAGGATGTGGGGTGGGGAAACACAACTGGAAATGGTGGGAGAGGAAAGCTTCAAAATGCTCATGATACACATATGAAAATGTCAAAGAACAAATTCAGTTAAGTTAAAAGAAAACCCATTGTATTATTCTATTTTTATGTATTTGAAAATTTCCACAAGAAACGGTTAAAGTATCTTCACTAGGTGAAACAAATGTAGCACATTTAAATAAGGTACAGAAAGTTAAAAAGGCAGCCGAACTTTAGGAGGAAAAAAATCTCTGCAACTTTACAAGGAAGTTTTTACTGCACAATAATGCTGATGTTGTCTACAAACAAATTTTAAAAAGTAGTCAAATAATATTATAAGATATTTCACAGAAAAGATTGCAACATCTGAATGAAGTAACTATGGAAATAAATTCAAGTTCAAAGTAAAGTGTATTCTGATTAACACATTGAAGTTGTTTTTTTAATTGAACAAATAATTTGTACATGGATAATGAACACCTGGTCTATTTGACTACATTTTTCTTTAATGTTATGTCAGTTGTCTGTAGACCTCATTACTGATTTTAAAGTTCTATTGTCAGACATGAGGATACATGCCTCTGAGTCTCTGTCTGGCAATTATAGACACTGCCGAGTGCAGAGGAAAAGGATATTCACATCCAGCCACCAAGTGCCTCGTATATTTTGAAGCATCGCATGTAAGTTGAATAACTTAATTGAAGTTTCAGAAATCTAATTTACAGAAAAATCAATTTGAAGATGCTTCCTGTGTGCATCTTCTAACGATGAAATTTCTTAAAACTAGTTAAGATAGAGCTAGAAGCCTGGCATGGAAAGTCTTCATGCTGATTGCAAAGGGTCATGGCTGAGAGCATGTGGTAGAATTCCGTTTCAACTTTCAAAGATTCAACACAAAACCTTTGTATATATACACATAGATTTAACTCAGGGTATATAAGCATTTACCCTATGTATATTATTTATACATACTAATGCATGTATCCGCACATATCTGCATATTGGCACAATGTAGATATAATAAGTACATAGTGTTAGAGGAAAGAAGATAATATTTTGACAGCCTATCAGAATAAATAAAACCAGCATGAATGACATGAAGGTAGTAGTAAGGGTTCCTTGCACTAGATGTGTGTTATTTGAAGTACTCACCAAAACTGCTCAAGTGTCACTCATAAAATATAAAAAGAATGCTTATGGTGCTATGTAACCTTGAAAATGTCCTAACCTTTTAGATTAATTTCTCCATAAATCCATTTTTAAAGCCATTCATATACTTTGAAAATTGCAAATTTTGGGGCTGGATGTAAGAGAGTATTATATTTCTACAACTCATGAAAAAGAATTCCTTGAGGGAGTATAGTAGTCTCTACAGGAAAGAATTAGCATGCCAAGCATTTCAGTTGAGCACTAGCACTACAAGCAAGCCCACGATGCAGAGAAGACAGAATCGTTGCCCAGAAGCTGAGTGATGGGCCAGGGACGGTGGCTGTTTGCTTATGTAAACGAATGAAGTGGTACTGCGGTTTCACAACTTGGTGTTGTGTAGTCTTTTGGATAAGAGGTTGTAGTTCACATTAAATGGCCAGCATCCAAATCATAAATAAAACCACAATTAAATGATACCAATATTGGCTTGGTTTTTATGATGGTATCATGACTACATATGTCTAAATTCATTATATTATAAACATTTAATATATATTTTCATATATCCATTATATTGGAATATAGCTATTGAAATTACATTTATTTTAAGGATAAAATATGATTTATTTGTCTTTGTTATTTTCAACTGTTACTTTAAGTTGAAAATATAGCCAGGCATATCCATCTAAATACTGAGTTTTAGCAAATAGCTTTTACTACTTTCCTAGACTATATTTTATGTGGTACAGAGGTATGTCTGGAGGAGTCTCCAGTTCAAATAATGATTTGTTCCTGATCCTTTTTGATATATATATATATATATATATATATATATATATATATATATATATTAGCTAGTTTATTTAATAACAATTTGTTTACCATAGTAACAGTCATCTTTAGATTTCATATTGGTTTTCAAATCCTGCTCAAATAATGATGAAAGATGTCTCCTGCACTAGTTGTGTCTCATTCACAATCTAGGGGCCTTGGGAAAACACCAATATATCTCTGAACATGAGCTTTCCCAACCATCAATGTGAGGTGCCTTGTCCTCTGTATTAGCAAACTTCCTAGAGGTACAGAACTGAGAGAATTAATTTACACATAAAGGGATTTACTAGAGTGTCTTTCTAGCTGTCGTCCAGGGAGTTCAACTGTGAGTTTCTCCTGATGGAAAGTTCAAGGATCCAGAAGTTGTTCAATCTGTAAAGCTGGTGTTTCTACTGGTGTTCAGTGTGCATCCTTATCCCATAGATGTAGGTTCCAATGCCTCTGAAGGAATGAGCTTACTGTTGAGAGTGACAAGAGCAAAGCCTTCCCTTCCCTGTGTTCTTTATATAGGCTGCCAGCTGAAGGTGTCGCTCAGATGTAGTGTTAGTATCTTCACTTCAAATGATCCAATCAAGACAAATCCCTCACAGTTATAAATGCATGGGTTTTAGTTAATTTCAGATATAGTCAAGTTGACAACTAAGAATAGTGATCACATCCATCTTCTGGGAAGGTGTGTGTGTGTGTGTGTGTGTGTGTGTGTGTGTGCTATTGTGTGCCATTTGATAGTGTAATTGAAGCACCAAATATGCAAGTATGTGTGTGTGTGCCATTGTGTGCCATTTGATAGTGCAATTGAAGCACCAAATATGCAAGTATGATTTTAATAATTCAACAATAATTCAGTGTTTACTCAAGACATTCTTCTACTTATATTTTCTGCTACATTCCACTTTTCTCCTAAACGTTCAATAAAAACTATAAATATTTCAAAACAATTTACACATTTCCCCCTATGTTACAGACTAACAACCTCTAACATGTTTTATGTGCTGTTTGTTTTAAACTTGGGTTATTATGGCTATTCTGTTACCATCAGATGTATTTGCTATAGATAGCATATTCCCTCAATAGTCAGCATTACCTAATGTTTAGATATTTAAGGCTTTATATATAATACACGTTGATAGGATGATGTTTGTTGATTGGTTTTGAACTATATGTTGTTCCATGTTAGGCTGTATCATGTATAATTTTGTGTATGTTTTATTAACTTAAGAACTTTACTCAATAATGTATTGAGAAGAAAACCTGAAACTTCTAAATAAAAACTGAGAAAAATGCAAATGCTATTTCTTATGATATTACTTTCCTAAATTATGCATTTGCATGATCAGAGCTTTATTTATGTATCTATTAATTTACATGGATGTACTATTTGATGAAATTATAACATTTATTCATCTCGCATTTCTGAATTCCTATTTCAAACCCCCAATTTTATTTTAGCATTCTATTTCCCCATTTACTGGTTAATATCATTTACTATCAGGCCTAGAGAGAGTGAAAAATTTGTAAATACACATTTACTTAGTTTCTAAAAGTGGTTTATTATACTTTAAAATATAGACAGGAGAATATTTGACCTAGGATATTTTGATTGCTGAATGAAGCATCTCCGTCGTTCTCCTTTCATTCTGAACTTGTCATTCTCAATTCTGCGGTGAGACTGTAAAGGAAGTATCAAACGTAACCCAAATGACAGCACACTGCTTTTCTATTTTCTCTATGAGTGGTGCACTTGTGTGAGGAGGAATTTAATGTGCTCATTCCCGTGGACTACAGTGAGTCCCTGTATAGATGTCAGGACTTGAAGCCTGAGAACCCAGTGTCTTCTTCACTAGTCTTCTCATTAAGATCAAAAATACATCGTGGCAAAGTAACATTTCAGCACTGAATTACCGGGTTTCCCTTTAAAACGGAGTGGCAGTAAGTTCTGCTTAAGGAGATAATTCCACCAGCATATGTATCAGCCAGAGGTTGTATTTCTAGACGGAATATTTATGGGAAGAGTTATCACAGGCACCTGGCTGTGTTTTTAGTTGGTTGGTTTTCCAAACCAGTGGAGGGGTTGATGGTAGGCAAACTCAGGCACAGTATAAACTCAGTCTAACTGCTGAGATAGGGTTTGAAGTAATGGCTCAAGTTCACATTGACCTTTACCCTACTTAGAATTCCACATTTCCCACATTTTCATCTCATCTCATAAGACAGTGGCTCAGAAACCTTCAGTTCTGTTTTAGGAACAACAATAACATCAACAATGACATTTAAGCCATGTCTTCTAGTCTAGTCTGCACACTCCCCTGCATTGAGATTTACCTGAGTACATTTAGAGAAGGTATATATTATCTAAAGAAAAACCCACATAGGCAAAGTTTTCACTGAAAATTATTCCTTTCTAGGAGCGTTCTTTACCTTATCACAATTTCTTAGGGCAAAAGCTAATGACTAACAAGAATTTCTAACAGACACTAGAGTTCAGTAACACATTTCTAATAGATTCTCTCTCTCTCTCTCTCTCTCTCTCTCTCTCTCTCTCTCTCTCTCTCTCCCCCACATGTGCTATTTTACTTCTTTCATAGTTGTTTTTAAATTTTATTTTCCCCATTTTATTGAAAATATAATTTTTCCTCACTCAATATATTCTGATTATGGTTTCTCCTTCCTCTCTTCCTCACGGTTCACTCCCACATCCCTCTCTTCCTCACGGTTCACTCCCACATCCCTCTCTTCCTCACGGTTCACTCCCACATCCCTCTCTTCCTCACGGTTCACTCCCACATCCCTCTCTTCCTCACGGTTCACTCCCACATCCCTCCCTTCCAGATCTAAGCATTTCTGTCTCTCATTAGAAAACAAGCAGGCCTCTAAGTGATTATAATATAGTATAGTATAATATAATATAACATAATATAATATAATGATTAAAAGCTAACATATCAGTATAAAATGAACCAAAACAAATAAACAAACAACAACAAAATCCAGAAGGAAAAGAGCCCAAGGAAATTCACAACAAACATATGGATGCAGAGACCACTCATTCACACAATTAGGACTCCCATAAAACACTAAACTGTGTATATGCATATATTTACACACACACACACACACGTAGAGAGAAAGAGAGAGAGAGAGAGAGAGAGAGAGAGAGAGAGAGAGAGAGAGAGAGCACAACCCTTTCTTGATGATTCCAATGGCCATGTTTCTCTGTTCTTCTCTTGAGTTAGATATGATGGCATTTCTCAGATCTGACCAAACGAGATCATGAAACACCAAGGAGCAAGGAGTTCACAATGCCTTAGAGCAGACACTCTCCAGCCTGTGTGTCCTGACCTTTGTGGCAAACAACTGGCTTCAAAATTGTTAAAATTCATAGCAGTAGGAAAACTGTCTTAAAAAAAGTTACAATTCATAACAGTACCAAAATTACAGTTATGAAGTAACCATGAAATAATTTTATGGTTTAGGGGTCACCACAAAATAAGGAACTGTGTTAAAATGTTGTAGCATCAGGAAGGTGGAGAACCACTGGCTTAGAGAGTGACATGTCCATGCACTTAGAGCCCTATCACCTGAGCTTCAGTCTTGGAATTCATGTCAAGTGGAGAGCAGACTGTTGGCTCTACAACCTAATCTTCTGACCTCCACAAGCATGCCATGGAACACATGTGATCATACATGTCACACAAAATAATGATGATGATGATTTAAAATCTTTTGCTTTAGATACTGTATTAGACAAGCTTCTTTCAAGTAGCAGAACTTATAGAATGAATCCCAAAGAAATAAGTCTCTCCTGCTAGTGAAGGAATGAACTTGCTAGCAGAGAGAGCAAGAAGTCAAAGAACAAAGCTATCTTCTTTCATGTCCTTATACAGACTTTTAGCAGAAGGCATGACCCAGATTAGAGGTGGGCCTATATAAATCAAACAGTTGGGACTAAAGGTGTGTCTTCCTGCCTCAAAGTTCCAGACCGGAAGTTGAGCTTTCAACTTCAAATTAAGTGAAGACCCCCGTCATGGGTGTGCTCCACAGTTTTCCAGATGTAGGTTGACTGTCAAGAAAAGCCAGCACAGAGTCAAACAAACCAGCCTTTCTTCCTCTCTTTTATCATTTCCTGAATGTGCACATTGAGTGCATGATCCTCACACTGCACATTAAATGGGAAAACCCAATGAGTGACAGCCAAATGGTAAGGATAGGTAAGGAAAAGAAGTGTGGAAGGTCCCCAGTACCTCCACTACATGTCTTAGCAAGTAGTAACCTACTTACAAGGTGCTTACCGATTTAATACTATCTTTATAATGCAAAACACTGTATATCAGACATTCTGTTACGTGAACCTAACAGGATTTCCCAGTGATAAACATGGTGGTCAAGAGATCATTTGAACAATGACATGTTTTGTTAGAAGAAACATGGACAGTGGAATCCTTCTATTGTGACTATAGCTCCACATGCAGTTATAGATCTACACATCAATTCCCATCCACTCAGAGGGAGTGAAGGACCTGGGTGGGAGAAGGGATGGGGAAGCAAATGGGGAGAAGCAGGATCAGCTGTGCAGAGAGCCAGGAGAGAGGACCAGTGAGCCAGAAAAATGAATGGAAACATGCAGCTGCCAGCAGAGATAGGAGGGGGTGAGGATCTCTAGGAACTCCCAGAGGCCAGGGATGGGAGTGGCTTCCAGGAGTCAATGCTTTGACTTTAGCTGAGATGCCTCTCTGTGATGACATGGAAGATGAAGAGGCTACTTCTTGTAGCCAGGAAGGATCACTTCCCCTCCCCCACCCCAGGGTAGGGATAAGGACACCAACCTACCCACAAAACTTTATACCCCAAATTTGTCCTGTATAAAAGCAATGCAGGGACAAAGATTGAGCAGAGACTGAGGGAATGACCAACCAATTACTGGCCCAGCCTGAGACCCATCCCACTGGCAAGCCCAGATGTCTGACACTATTAGTGATACTCTCTTATGCTTGCAGACAGAAGCCTAGCATGGCTGTCCTCTGAGAGGCTCCACTCAGCCCTTGACTGAAATAAATAGAAAGACCCACAGCCAAACACTGGATTAGGTCAGGGACTTTTATAGAATAGTTGAGGGAAGTATTGAAGGACATGAAGGAGATAGGAACTCCACAGGAAGATGAACAGAGTTAACTAATGTGAACCCTTGGTAGCTATCAGAGACTGAGCCACCAACCAAAGAGCATACTAGGGCTGACCCAAGGTCTCCAGCACATAAGGTTGCCTTGTGTGGCAGAAGTCATACAGGATGCGCCTCACCCTGTAGATTCTTGATGTGCCAGGGTGGAAACCTAAGGGTGTTTCATCCTCTCAGAGAAGAAGGGAAGAGGGAATGGGGATAGACTGTGGGAGGGAGGTACTAGGAGGAGGGACAGCATTTGGAATGCAAATAATTAAATGAATTAATTTATATTTCAAATTTATATCTTCAAATATATATATATATATTTGAAGAAAAAATGTCCTTTGTAGTTTATTTCCAGTTTATTGTGATATAGGCAGTATTTTATGCATGGCAATTTCTGTCTATGTAGGCTCATTTTGTATAATTTTATGCCAGTCACCAATTGTATAGAAAATCACTTTTCTAATTAAACTTTATTTTATTTTTCTAGTAGACATTGTGTCTTGTCTTCAAGGATTGACATTTGTCTTGATTGTAATGGTATCTTTGAGCTAGTTCTTTGAGGACTGAAATCTGATTTTGCAGCTAATTATCCTTTGTTCTTTGGTTACTTTAATTAGAATTTTGTAAGTGCATGGCCTAAATTATACCTTGAGTTTTTAATTTAGACAACAATATTCTCTAGTTTCTGTTGGCATTAAGATAGAATAAGCTGTGCTCAAAAGAAAAACACAATGTTTCAACAAACTGCATACAGTTTCTCATAGACTTTTAAGCCCTGGCCTCAAAGGTTTTGGGTTTGTTTGTTTTTAGCTTGTTTCACTTTTTTGAGACAGGATTTCTGTCTATAACAGCCCTGGCTCTCCTTGAACTCACTTTTTAGACCAGGCTAGACTTAAACCTACAGAGATCCTCCTGCCTTTGCCTCCCTAGTGCTGGGATTGAAAGCATATGCCACTAAGCCTGGCTAGATTTTTTTTTTGTTATTATTTTAAAAATATTTAACTTTATTCGGAATTATGTGTATGTACCCATGTGTGTGTTTATGTATGTGCATATGTGTATATGTGTGTGGGTATGTGTGTATGTATGTGTGTTTATGTGTGTGTATGTATATGTATGTGTATGTGTGCGTGTGTATATGTATGTGTGTGTATATGTGTGTGTGTGCATGTGTGTATGTGCATGTGTGTGTGTGGGGGGGTATGTGTGTATGTATATGTTTGTGGGTATGTATGTATATGCATGCGTATGTGAGCACAAAAGAGCAGATGCCCAAGCAAGGCAAAAGAGGGAACCATACTCCTGGATCCTGAAATATAGATGATTGTGGGTGTCCTTATGTAGGTTCTGGGAACCAATCCTGTCTCAAAAGAGCAAAACAAACTAAAACTTCTGCAAGCTCAAGAGACCCTCCTAACAGTCCAGCCTTCCCTCCAGGCCCCAAAGTCAATGACTTTCTTTAGGAAAAAAAGACAATGGTTTATGCAGTTGCTTACTAGAGAAAAAAGAAGTAATACAGTGACAAATATTTTCATTATTTTAAAATCATACCTGCTATTTATTGAGAGACTGTAAAAGCATATCACAGAGTTTATTCAAAAATCTCAGATTTCCTTCCCACAGCCCCCACACATTTCAACTGTACATATACCATCACCTTCAATACTTATTTTCTTCCTTGAGGAGAGTTGTCAATCTCAAATGCATTTTTTTCAGAGAATATTATTTTCAGCAAATGACATTTAAAACATGAAGCTCCAGGGTTATGAATGATTGCATTTAGAATATCGGGTGTGAAGCGTGACTCACACACATCTGAAATATTTAGAGGAACTAACCAGCAGTTTAGGAAATTGATCTCTAAATCTTAGCGATGTTAAAGAAATAAAAATAAACAGTTCTACTTCTACCCAGACTTATTGTCACTTGGTGAATGTAAAATTTTCAGGGTGTGATGGCTTGTATATGCTCAGCCCAGGGACTGGCCCTATTAGAAGGTGTAGCCCTGTTGGAGTAGGTGTGTCACTGTGGGTGTGACCTTTAAGACCCTCATCCTAGCTGCCTGGAAGCCAGTATCCTGCTAGCAGGATGAAGATGTAGAACTCTCAGCTCTGCCTGCACCATGAATGCCTGGATGTTGTCATGCTCCTGCCTTGATGATAATGGGACTGAACCTGTAAACCAGCCTCAATTAAATATTGTCATTATAAGACTTGCCTTGGTTATGGTTTCTGCTCACAGCAATAAAACCCTAACTAAGACACAGGGTACTTAGAAATTTGGCCGACTTTAGTTTCTTGTCTCTGAAATAAACAGCTACTCCTTTCCTCTTAATGTTAATACATATTCAATGCTAAGTTATTTAAATTCAACTTTAATGTTTGAAAATTTAAGCAGACAAATTAAGCTATTCAGAAGTAAATCTGATTACAGGATTGTTGAAAGGTAATATCAGTTGAAGCTTATAGTACAATCTATAAAATAATTCTTCTAAAAGGTTCTGAAATTTTAATTATATGTGTATGTAATTTCATATTATTATCTAAATTATTTTGCTCTCTACATAAAATTCCAATTTAGTTTCAGTCTTATTTAATGTGTCCCTTACTTATATTTTAATGTTTCTCAACTTTAAATTTGTTAACATCGCTAAATGTTAGCGTTGATGTTGTATGGGCATGCATTTATTTTTATGTACCTTATTCTGCCCACATATTGAATATTGCTATGATTTTTTCATCAGATACTGAATAATGTTCAGAAACCTGATACATCATTTGATACCACAGTGAAGTCTACATCCTTTTGTGATAATGTATTCTCAGTAATGCCCATATCCACTTTCTGTTCTTTATCTGAGTAAAATAATAAGACATTCCTCTCTCTCCCTCCCTCCCTCTCTCTCTCTCTCTCTCTCTCTCTCTCTCTCTCTCTCTCTCTCTCTCTCTCTCTCTTTCTCTCTCTTGGTGGCAAGTTCAGAACATTGATACCAATTTTCATGAATAAAATCTCTCATCTTAGCCCTCAAATCTAACTACAACTACAATCCAAATCCTGAGATATTACATTTCCCACAACTTACACACTTTCTGGGACTAGCTATGTGAAGCAATAGAAATCTCAACATGATGTAAACTATCACCTCAAGGGCCATCTGACCTGCTTTGTAAGCAGGTTACCGATGCCACTACGGACGACATACTGAGACAATGATGTTACTAGGCATTGTTATTCTCCTCTTTTGTGTGTTCATGTTTTCTCTTCCTCCTCCTTTGGAACTTCTCAGGACTCGTCCTTTGAGTACTCCTGAGCCTGAGTATGAAATGTTAGTACTTGGGATTTAAAAAAATAAGAAGATATAACCAATTTTTTTCTTAATATGACCCATCAAGTCATGTGCTTTACTTCAGACCCATTAGATAGGCTTGGGCATCTTAATTTCCACACGAGCCTTACCTAATGTTAGGCTCAGAGACTGACTGACACCTTGGGAAATAGTCAAAGATCTCCATTCATAGAGTGCTCTGATGAAAAATCAGATATTCCTTGTGACCCTTGATAGCATGTACTTTGGAGGAAGTCTATTAACCATGTGGCATGCCTTGGCCACAGACTCATAGCTCTCTAGCTATGCATGGTTTTCTACTCTTGCTGTTGTCTCTGCCTCTGTCTTGGGTCTTGGGTTTGGTGAAAACTGTCCCATGTTGCTGTGGCAGCCAATGACAAAGATGGTTTCATTCTGCTTAGAACCCAGGTCATTCTACCCGCAACACAAGCGCTGTTTGGTAGGGAGGCTTAGATGGGACGGACATGATAGTTCTAATGAATTGAGTTGCAGGAACGGAGGAAAAGGAGAGCAGGAAGATGAGGAGGAAGAGACGGTTGGTGGAGACAGGAGGCACTGGAATATAGTTGGAACAACTCTATCACTGGGAGTGTGCTCTTGGGGCTAGCGCTCTCATTGCTGCTCCCTGTTTCTATTTTCTGTGCTTCCTGAAGATAACCATAAAACAACTTTGTTACTCCACATTCTCTACTATGGATACAAACTATATGAATCTAAGATCAAATATGTATCTTTCCTCCTAGGGTACATCTACTAGATATTTTATCACTTCATTGAGAAATATTAACAAGACATTCTCTGGTCCGCTTTGGCATTACTGAGTATAGAAAGTCTCACTATAATGTCTGATACTAGTGCTTTGCCAACAAATGCCATGGATACAGCATTCATTTCAATAAAATATCCCATTTCCATCATAATATTCTAAAGAGATGACTGACAGATTGAGATCAAGCCAAGTCTATATGTGCTAAAATTAATGTGGCATAATTGGACCAGGCCTTATAATTTGAAAGACTAATTGAATCCTCATTGTGGATTATAGGAATTTTACTTCTCTAATTATAATTATAGTGACATTTATATACAATGTTACTAAAATTACTAATTACATTCCATCGGAAATGTGTAAACATTTTGCAATTGTAAATTCTGTCTTCATGTCTGTTCAGTGATTGTCTTTCAACTGCAGTTTGCCATCAGCACCAAAGAAACAAAATGTACTTTTAGATGGATGTCTGTAGACACACATCAGTGGCCTAGCCTTGTCACAGTCTTTTCTGGAAATATCATAACTGCATTAAACCTTTAGGGTCTTTCGGAGAAAAAAGTAGGAATTTTAACTTGATGAACTTTTCCTCAAGGAACCCTCCATGACAGACTAATTCAAGACATAAACAAACAAACAAACAGAGAAACACAAGTTTGCTTCCTGAAGAGAGGACGAGTCATTGATTCTCACACAGATAGGGCTGATTATTTTTGTCCAATTCTGGAGCAATATCAGTCAGTCCAGGGTTTGTGCATCACTGATATTATCAAAGCTACCAATCTGCTCATGGTTCACTAACAACACAATCAGTTGCCTTTTAGACATGATGTATGTGTGCACATGTGCATATGTCTGTTTGTGTCTGTGTGTGTGTGCGTGTGTGTGTAGGTGTGTTCTGAAGGCTGCACCTTCAGCATCTATACTTTTTACTTGAGCCTATTTATATTCTTGAAGGTCAACCCCTTTGAATAATTGCTTGTACAAAATCCTCCTAAACCACAATACAATCTTTTTGTAACATTCCTCTGCTAGCCAAACACTGCAGAGACATTCCTAGCCACTTCGTGTAGATCCTGGAGTCTATGGATCAACCAGTCGGTCATTAAGGTGCCTAAGGATTTCTGGAATTGAACAGCAGCGGTTTTTCCACACGTCCTCAGCACAAGGATGTTTATGTGCATGCAGGATCCACACCACCTCTTAGACTATTATACTATGTAGTCAATTCTGTAGAATGCCTGAATGACAAAAGCATCCTCCATTCCTTGAATTTTCAGCAAATTCTCCATGCTAAATGGATAGATGATGCACTATCTACAGGACTGAGACAAATCTGCAAAAGCAGGAGTCGTCCCTATCCCCACTCTTGCCAGGTTTGGGTATTCTGGGGAAGCTTGTCCTTCTGCATGCTGCACTTACATTTCCTATTGAAATAAGATGAGTGAAATACAGTGAATTCTTATTCTTTACCCACAGTAGCAACCTCAATCCACGTGACAGAATTGGCTGGAGATCTCCTGTCCACCAAGTTCTGGTCAGAGCACCCATTTTTATGGAAACAAAATTAACCACAAATGACTGATACTCAAGCATAGATCATAGTACTAGATTAATTAAGGTTTATAGCTGTTCCATAGACTCTTGTCACAACTAGTTATTTGATGTGTGGTCTATCAAATAGCATTATTTCTTGTCCAATATTCTTCTTTTGGAATGAAGAAGTCTAGGAAGCACATGTCTCATAGACATGCTATCAATAATTCTAAGTCTAAGTTCCTGATCAAACAGAATCTGTTCTCATAACCTCCATCAATATACCTACCCCTTTCTAGACAAAATGAAGGGTTGACCAAATGACTCATTTCAGTTCTCAGTGTACATAGTATATGGGTTCTTAAACAAGGCATTGAGAGGAAATTTTAACTCCATCATCAGAATTATACTATAGAACTCAATGAGTGTCTTCAGCTAAAAATGAAGAAATAGCATGTTTCAGTCATTGGTCATCATGACTCACTGTAATAATAAGTCTGGATCCACCTAGCAGTATTTGCTAAGGAATGCCTTCGAAGGTTCCTATTCACTCTTAGTTTCTGCCTCTCATCTGTACAATTTTATTTATCAAATTGGTTTGGGGACACGTCTTTCTGCACTCCCTCAAACATCCGTTGTGTTATCAATATTTTTATATTCTCTCCATGTACATCATTTGATTGTGTAAAGCAAATTTTACTGGGGATATCTATTTGTATCTTTAGAGTGCCTTTCCCAGAAACATTGTATATCAAATTTCATTCTCTTCTTTAGAGAGTTTAGAGAAAAGAAGAGCCCATTCCCTAACACATCAAAGCGGAATAGAATGCACAGTGATTGAACACCATACAACTTGAGATACATACATGACCAAGAGAATGATTGCTGTTACTAGTTAAATCGTAAGATATTTAGCAACAACAAATGTATACTGGATGGTTTCATGTGTCAAGTTGACACAATCTAGAGTCATCATAAAGGCAGGGGCCTCAGTTAAGGAAATGTCTCCTTGAGATGAAGCTGCAAGGCATTTTCTCAACTAATGATCAATGGGGGAAGGATCAGTCCATGAAAGACGGCACCATCACTGGGCTGGTAGTGTTGTGTTTCATAAAAAAAGCAGGATGAGCAAGCCATGGGAAGTAATTCAGGAAATAGTACCCCTCGATGGGCCCTGTATAGCTCCTGTTCCCAAGTTCCAGTCTTGGTTGAATTCTTGTCCTGACATTTTTCCAATGATGGACTCTGATCTGAAGTGTTAGCTGAAGAAACTTTCCTCCCCTACTTACTTTTGGTCATAGTGTTTTGTCAAAGCAATAAAAACCCTAACAAGAAAGCAAAAAAACAAAATTGTTTTATTATCTTTTTAAAGATCCATGACAGATATGCTTAGAACAGTAAAACAAAAAAACCCAAAAAAACAAAAAAACAGCTTTCATTGCCTCTGCTTTTGGGAAGTGGTTGGTTATCTTATTTCTAAATGCATAGTATGGAAGCCTGAAAGCATTCATTTCCATCTTTGCAATTATTACAACAAATACAAATATGATACTTGAATAATAATTTTGTCTATTAATGAATTTTGACCCTCTGAAATAAACACTATTTGCATATCTATCTTTAGCATAATTTCCATCCACCAGTTAATTGCTAATCAGGTGGACCCATGGGGACTTCATATCCAAAAAGAAGAGTGGAACAAACTTCTACTGAATTTTGCTCATAATAATGAAGAGAAAACAAAGAAGCCTTCAAGGGCAAAGTGATGTTTTATCAGTACCCATAATATTTTAATTCACAGATGACATTGAAAAAAATGACTATTACCCAATTCAATAAATTTCAAAGTGTATCATTTCACACTATTTTCAATTTTTATGTTCCTTCCTAGGGGCTATGTGTGCTTAATAGTGTCACAAAAATGATGTAATTTTTCCTTACCTTGATGACAAAGGAATTCATATGAACTAAGAGCGTCTCCTTTGTTTTTCTGCAACAGTCCAGAGTTTATCAAAGAGTCAGTTAGGTTTTGTATTGCAGTCAACTTCTGGGTAAGTGAAATCTATGTAAAATTCCAGCCATTTTCTTGTTACACACTGCACTCTTACAACAAAGCATGAGTGGACCCATAACTGTAACTGGACTCAAGACTTCCACCTCTGCTGTAAAATTATTCTCAGTCTATAGAGGTATTTCCAATGAGAAATCATAAGAAATCTCTCAGAGAGCATCCTAAGAAGAATTTCATTTAAGGTCCTAATGTTAAATATAAAAATCCATCTTCACTTATAGTGCCATATCGGAGGCAGAGCCTATCTACCTGGTGATTCAGATGAGGTGTCTGACCTAAGATGCCCATCACACAACTCAAATAGTCTGGCTGGCTCTACCAATTTCTCCTTTCAGAGGAAGCCTGCCAACCTTCCTCCCACAGACCACTGTAAGATATTTTCATAATATTGTATCTCAGAAAGAGCTGGTTAGAAATCACAGGTGAGAGTAAGGTACAAAGGATTTGAAGTTCCCTTAAATGTGAAGGTAGCCAGCACTTCCATGGAGGAGACCACTCACTGTGGCTGCATTGCCTGTTGATCAGGATGATGTAGTTTGTCTCATTAGATTATCTGCACAGGGTAGGAAAATATATGGTGTGGTGTATGAGGCGGAAGTAAGAACTAATATTATCTGCATGCATTTTTCTTTCCTTAATTTTATTTGGAGTGAAGTCATTATAAAGTTCAGTGCATTTGGCATCTCATCTGGAGAGCAACGTTGCTCCTCCAGGCTGACAAGCACCTCCTGTTACAGAGCCCGGGAAACTTCATTAGAGTGGTTTATGTTCTTCTACACCACACTGCTAAGAGTACTATTAAAGGTTATGTCATAATTTTAGTTTATTGCCTCTGAGATAATCAATAATAAAGTATTCCATCTCATCTTCCAGCATAAAGTACTGATTCCAAGTCCTAGTGCATTCTGGGTACTCAGGACATATTTGTTGACGGTGTATAGTCTTACATTTTAAGACAACCAACTGAAATTGTGGGGCTCATGATATTGCCTTATTAACATTACAGTTACCTATGATTTAAAAGACCTTTGGGATTGTTTAGATGGATTAGTGGGTAAGGGGACTAGAAGCCAACCTAACCAGTGGAGGAGTTTGATCCCGGAATCTACATGGTAGAAGAGAACCAGTTCCCACAAGGAGTCTTCCAACCTGAGGTGGTTGAAAGTGCCATGTGGGCCCTCAAATAAGTAAATGTACAAAAAATTTAAAACTGTTTTATAAAAGGAAGATATCCTTGTTGATATGTTTAACTCTTTTCAAGATGTTTGAAAGTATAAATAAATGTGTAGCCGTGAGCTTTTGCAGGGTTATTGCGGCAATGATTTGGTTTGACAGCTGTTAAGTGAAAAATCTAGTGTTTGCTTCCGATGAAAAAATGTTTCTCAGGCAAATCTAAAGACAAATTAGTGCTTTGTGAACCTTTCGCAGCCAAATTAACATCAGTTATTTAGGCATAGACAAACAGAAAAAAAAAATCTGTTACTTCAGTGAGTTTTTATCTACTTAAAGGCAGAGTGTCATTAATAATTCATGTTGTTACAATCATAAAGTTGATGATAATAACGTTTAGTTTGCTGATACTTCTTTTGATTTCCCAGTGGATTAATTAGGCATTGTTATTATTGGGAGAAAGGAGATGAATGCTTTCTCTGCTATTAGCCCCTCTGTGATTTGAATCCATGCTTCTGTGTCTCTGCAGTATCTGGAGGTTGCAGTCTCCCTGTCTCTGTGTCTCTGCAATGCCTGTGGTCTTGTAGTCTCCCTGTCTCTGTCTGTCTGCAATGCCTATGGTCTTGTAGTCTCCCTGTCTCTGTGTGTCTACAATGCCTGTGGTCTTGTAGTCTCCCTGTCTCTGTGTCTCTGCAATGCCTATGGTCTTGTAGTCTCCCTGTCTCTGTGTGTCTACAATGCCTATGGTCTTGTAGTCTCCCTGTCTCTGTGTCTCTGCAATGCCTATGGTCTTGTAGTCTCCCTGTCTCTGTGTGTCTACAATGCCTGTGGTCTTGTTGTCTCCCTGTCTCTGTATGTCCACAATGCCTGTGGTCTTGTAGTCTGCCTGTCTCTGTGTCTCTGCAATGCCTATGGTCTTGTAGTCTCCCTGTCTCCGTGTCTCTGCAATGCCTATGGTCTTGTAGTCTCCCTGTCTCTGTGTGTCTGCAGTGTCTGTGGGCTTGTAGTCTTCCAGGCTCTGTGAGTCTGCAGTGTCTGTGGGGTCATAGTCTCCCTGTCTCTGTGTCTCTGCAATGTCTGGGGGCTGTAGTCTCCCTGTCTCTGTGTCTCTGCAATGTCTGGGAGGTTATTGTTGCATCATGCGCTGTGCACTTGATTTTTATTGTATTTCTTCAGGTTTCTCACTTTCCTCCGGTTTGTACACTTACATCTGTTGATCTTCACAGGATTTTTCATCCTCGTACATCCCAGGCCTGTCCTCCAATCACATCCATATCTTTGCACATCTCAGTTCCCAGAACAGCCTTACTTCTAGTGTGACATCACCCTAGTCCAAAAGACAAGTTCTGACTCTCATGAGCGAAGCTAAACTCTGTCTTCTGAATAACCAGAATTGACTTTATTCTTTATGCAGCACAGGTAACCTTCAGTTTCCTTTTAACTATTTATATTTTTCATGCAACCAGAAAAAAAATACAAGCTTTCAACTACATTAATTATGTTTTATCCAGATTTGTGCCCATTGGGAGTCCTAGCACAACAGAGTACCAACATCTTGTATTTGTAGAGTGTCATATAATTCATGAAAAATCCTTTTTCCGGAAGGGGGAGCAGGGCTGACCAGATGAACCATTAGGGAAGGGAACTTGATTGCACACCTGAAAACTTCAGTTAAAATTCTTGAATCCACATGGTTCAAGAAGATAACCAGGTCCTGAACATCATCCTCTGACCTCCACACATGCACTGTGGCAAGTAAGACTTCACACTCACCCCTACTCCTACCTTCCTATAAGTAAATAAATTAATTAAACAAGTCAAAATAAAGGAAATGGAAAAGGGAAGAATGAAATATGTACTGATCTAATGGATTTTCTAGAAATGCTGAGAAGTTCAAAGTACTTCACACAAACATGGAAGCAAAGAGACAAGCATCCAAGTTCCAGGGTTGGGAGATGGCTCGGCACATATAGCGCTTGCTACGAAAACTTGAGGAGTAGAGTTTGGGTCCCTGTCTTTCCACCCTCCCCTCCACCTCCAATAAATGTTAGACAGTTGATGTGGACTAATGATTTCAGTAATCCCAGTGTCTAGAAGAGGAAGAAGAACTTGAGTTGGGAAATCCTTACAGTGAGCTGGCCAACCAGAGGAGCTGAAATGCTATGCTCTTGATATATAAAATGGAGAGTGATAAAGGAAGGCATTGGGCCTTAACCTTAGGACTCCACTTAGAGGCACATATATGTACACATCCATATGCATATGCATGCACACATATACACCCCCATACACATAATATATGGTAGTAGGTTAGTACATTTTAATTTTGTTTTGTTTTTGTTTTGTTGTTGTTTTGTTTGTTTTTTGAGACAGGTTTTCTCTGTGTAGCCCTGGCTTTCCTGGAACTTACTCTGTAGACCAGGCTGGCCTCGAACTCAGAAATCCACCTGCCTCTGCCTCCCAAGTGCTGGGATTAAAGTTGTGAGCCACCATGCCCGGCCATTTTAATTTTTATAAATGGTGGACTACAATTGAAAAACAGACTAATGCAGACTGTATAAAGATTAGATCAGGTAGTAACATTCTAACATCCTTAAATATTGAAAATTTGACAGATGAATAATAATTGTACTCATTTGTATAATGCAGTATGGCATCTCAATCCATGTATTCATAAATACTGAATAAATCACAGCATTTGAAGAATTCCCTGTCTAACAATGTCTTCCAGTGATTCATAAAATGCCATAGTTACCCCAGGCACTGGAACGTACTTCTTTTTATGCATCTCTTCCTATTTCTGTGCCTCGTCTTCATTTTTAAAATCAGGGACTCACTCTATAGCTCTAGCAAGCCTGGAATTAACTACATAGCTGAGGCTGGCCTCAGACTCGCAGAGATCCCCCAGCCTCTGCCTCTGGGGTGCTTCTATTGAAAATCAGAGCAACTATGTCTAGCTAAGAAATATTTTACTTCTACCCAGGGATGTTTTGGTACCTGTTATCAACTTCCTTCTATCCTCACTTTCCTGCTGAGCTTCTAGTAACTTATATATTCTGATTGACATTTTTTGTCATATCTGTATGTGAGAACAATCATAGAGTGTTTGTCTTTCTGTGTGTAGCTACCTCATTCAATGCACTGTGCTCCATGCACTTTGCTTCAGAGAGTATGGGATAATTATGGCTTAGATGCTGAGGAATAGTTCCTTGTGCATATATACCAGAATCTCTTCTCCATCTGTTTGTCATCAGGAATCTAATTTGATCATAGAGTTTAGCATCTGTGAGCAGCCCATCAATAAACATAGAATGATGGCCTGTGTCTTTTTATATTATTTTTTTCTTGGTTCCATCTTGCCTTCTGCATGCATATCCATATAAGGAATTATGGAATCTAATGACATTTTTAGTTCCAGCTTTAGATGTTTTGGAGGTAACTCCCCTGTTCTCTTCTCCACCTTACCAATGTCTTTCCAGCAGTATGTACATCCCCACTGACAGTTTGTGTGTTACTCACAGTAGCCATTTTACCAGGCATCACAAGTTACCTCACTGAGATTTTGATCTGTAGTAACCTGATGGCAGATGAACTTGAACATATTTTTTTTTCACACGCATCTTGGCAATTTGAGCTTCTATTTCTCCTTCTCCTTTTCCCTGTCCTTCTTCATCGTGCTCCTTCTTTTTCTCCTCTTTCTTTCTCTTGCTCCTCCTTCCTCCTTCCTCCACCCTTCTCCTCCTTTCTTTTAAGATAGGTTATCTCTGTGTAGCTCTAGCTGTCCATGTTTGTAGACCAGCCTGTCCTGGAAGCCACAGAGATCCTCTTGCTTTTGTTAAGTCCACACTGTCCATTCACATTCCCTGTAATCTTTAGTGAGGCGTAGCTGGAACATCATTGTTACATTGGAACTTACATTGTTATGTAAGTGAACAACACTTACATAATATATTCTTATACGTTATATTCTTCATATTAATTCTTCATCAGGAGAATAAGCAGGTTTTTTGTGTGTGTGGGGTTGAGACATGGTTTCTCTGTATAGTCCTGGCTGTCCTGGAACTCACTCTGTAGACAAGGCTGGCCTCGAACTCAGAAATCCACCTGCCTCTGCCTCCCAAGTGCTGGGATTAAAGGCGTGCGCCACCACGCCCAGCGAGAATAAACAGTTTGAAGCAGGTTTTTTTTTTTTTCTTTCATTCTGGAGGTGGTTTCTGTATACATTTTTCACTTTTGTGTCATTGTCTTTTTCTGTCTTTTTTTTTTTTTTTTGCTTTCATTTTCTCGACCTTTGTTATCTTATTAAAAAAAATCATGGATATAAAGGGTGACTCCCTGTGTTTATCTGTCTGTCCTGTTATTGATGCATGCATGGGTCATCAAACAGCTTGGTCCTTGAATACCCTAGGCACCCATAATGGGGAAGCCAAGCCATGGAAGTAATAGAGATGAGTCTGTGAGCCTTCTCTGCAGGAGAAGGTGACCCAGTCATAGGTGACCAACATCACCATGAGCAGCCTGCATGGTTTTCTGCATACTTCTTCTACCTGGTTGCAGGCAGCATCACACGGTCTTGGAAGTTAGACAGAATGCTGCTGCCTTGGGGCTGAGGTACCATCGACAACTGGGAGATGAAGCTGTGATGGGCCTTAGATGTGATAGGGTCACTTCTGTGTTGTTATCTGTTAACCCCGAAATTTTCAACTTAACTTACTGGTTTGCTGTAACACAGGGTCTGTTTTATGACTGAATTCTGTTGTTGTTCTAATATTCTAACATGAGAGTGAGATGGTTTTTCCCCCTGTGCATCTGGGTATTAACTATAATTTATTTCTATGCTCAAATGTAGACATATGTTTCCACCATCCTCAGCTTCGGCCACATTGGAATGGTGATGTGCTCATGGCCCTGTGGTCCTGTCACTCACTGTACTGAGTCATCTTCACTTGTATATACTAAAGTCTGTGTGCATAAGTATCATACAAGTGCTTCTGGGAGAAACAGCTCCATACCATTCATCTATGTGACCATATGAAAATATTAAAGAGTGATTTCAACCCTTGAGAAACCATCTTAGTGTGTACTTCTCCCCCTCATACACACACACACATACACACACACACATGCACACACACACATGCACACACACACAGATACATACAAACACACACACACACATGCACATATACACATTCACACACACCCACACACACACACACATGTTAACACACACACACATGCACATATACACATTCACACACACATACACACATATACACATTCACACACACCCCACATGCAAACACACACACACACACACACACACACACACACACACTATTGCCTAGAATACACAGATATCCTATGTTTTCTTCTGTAAGTTTCAGTTTGACATTTAAAATTTTTGTCTTTACCAATTTTCAGCTTGTTTTTCTATATAGAGACGGAGGTTATGTTTCAGTCTTTTACATATGACCATATAGTCTTTGAAATATTTTCTGAAGAAGTGCTTCTCTCTCTCTCTCTGTCTCTTTGTCTCTCTCTCTCTCTCTCCCCCCGTCTGTCTCAATCTTTCTGTCTCTCTCACATGCTTGCCGTCACACAAACGCAAGCACACACACACACAGACACACACATACACACACATACAAACACACACACCTCTGTTCAGAATCAGTCTATTGTATGCTCATGGGGTTATATCTGGGATCTCTTTTCTGTTTATCTAGATCCCCTTTTACTTAAAAGCCTTTCTAGTTCAGTTGTTACTATGGTTTTATAGTATATTTTGATGTTAAGTACCATGATGCCTCCAGCATTGTTCTTTTTATTCATGGTTGTTTTCTTTATTTGGGTTCCTTTGTTTTTCTACATTAACTTAAAAATCACTTCCTTTAATCCCAGCACACGGGAGGAAGGTGGATTTCTGAGTTCGAGGCCAGCCTGGTCTACAAAGTGAGTTCCAGGACAGTCAGGGCTATACAGAGAAACCCTGTCTCAAAAAAAAAAAAAAAAAAAAAAAAAAAAAAACAACAAAAAAATCACTTCCTCTAGTTTTGAGAATAAAGTCACTGTTATTTTAATGAATATTTTATTATAGATCACTATGACTAGTAAATTGTGACTGAAGGAATGACTATCCAGAGATTGCCTCACCTGGGGATTAATCCCACAACCACCAAATCCAGAAAATATTGTGGATGCCAACAAGAGTTTGCTGACAGTAGCCTGATAAAGCTGTCTCCTGAGGCTCTGCCAGTGCCTGACAAATATAGAAGTGGATACTCACAGCCATCCATTTGATGGAGCACAGGATCCCCAATAAAGCAGCTAGAGAAAGGACCCAAGGAGCTGAAGGGGTTTGCAGCCCCATAGGAGGAACAACAATATGAACTGACCAGTACCCCCAGAGCTCCCTGGAACTAAACCACAAACCAAAGAAAACATTATGGGACTCATGGATCTAGCTGCATATGTAGCAGAGGATAGCCTAGTCCATCATAATGGGAGGAGAGGCCCTAGGTCCTGTGAAGGTTCTATGCCCCAGTATAAGGGAATGCCAGGGCCAGGAAGCAGGAGTGGGTGGGGTGGAGAGCAAGGGGAATGGGGAGGGGATAGGGGATTTTTGGAGAGGATAAGAGGATAACATTTGAAATGTAAATAAAGAAAATATCTAATAAAAAGAAAAAAGAAATGGAAAGAGAAAAGGCCGTGAGATGCTACTCTCAGGAGAAGCAGATGTAGAGGACCTGGCCTGAGGGAGAGCCCTAACCGATAGAAGGAGAAGCAGTGGGCTCTGTCTTCTTTTAACTCTTTGCTCAAATCTGTGCTGTGAAGATGCATCTAGATCTGATTGCTTGCTATAGATCCAAGTGATAAAACACTTTGACCTTTACGTGGCTTTCTCATTGTTGACTGAAAAATGTTTCTGTTACCTGATCATCAGAGCTTCTATTGCTTAGGACTTATGCTGAGATTCATCTCTGGAGTTCTTTGTGGTAGGGCTATATTATGCTGGGTTATGATAAATGAGGGGAAAAAAAAAGGCAAATTCAACTCTGAACCTTAGGATGACGTTAGAAGTAATGAAAGAGAAGCTGGACCAGTACCATGATAGAGAGACATGCATATATTTTTGTTATCTTATGATAGATAATAACAGCATATATATATATATATATATATATAGATAGATAGATAGATAGATAGATAGATAGAAAGATAGATACATAGATAGATACATAGATAGATAGATAAATACAGTATTCCCCACTCTACATACCCAGTGACATTGCTGTCATTCATCTCAATTACCCATTCCTGCAGAGAACTAGCCCACCACTGTGATTATGACTTCAAGTAGATTTCTTTCAGACATTTCTAAGTAAAATAATTTGCTGTCTGCCTTAGTCACTCTTCTCTGGTTGTGAAGAGACACCGTGACAAAGGCAATTCTTTTAAACAAAATCATTTGACTAAGGTTTGCTTACAGTTTCAGAGTTTCAGTCCACTGTCATCATGGTGGGCAGATGTGGTACTGGAGGGGTAGCTGAGAGCTCCATCCAGATCTGTAAGAAGAGAGGGGGTAGAGGGAGCTTTGTAAACCTCAAATCCCACCCCCACTAACATTCTTCCTCTGATAGCTCATCTCCTAATCCTTACAAACCTTACAAATGGCACTACTTTGTTGACTAAACATTCTGATGTATGAGCCTATTGGGGCCATTCTTAGATCACTCACCACAGCAACTCTTTTAAACAAAGTCATTTGACTGAGGTTCGCCTGCCGTAACCATAACACCATTCCCGACTTCTTGGAGATCAGCAGTTTTAGATCCTGTTCATGCTATCAAGTTGTATTTGCATTTTTGCATCTACTTTACTTCACTAACCTTCGTATCTCCAGTTCTAGTCATGTTATTAGATACTAAAGTATTTCATTGCTTTTGATGGCTTTCCATCGTATAAGTACCATAGTTTATCCTAGTGAGCACATGTATTGCTCACATCTTTGACATTATGAACAATGCTACAATGGGCATAGGAGCACAGACATGTCTTCAAACTATTGATTTTCCTTCCTTTTGATCTATGTTATACAGAAATTGCTGGACCCTGTGATAGTTAAATTTCCATTGTGTAAAATCTGCTCTGATTAGCCAGTGTGCCATTCAGTTTCTGATTCAGTGGCTTTGTTGGAGGATTATGTCCGATTTTACTTGTGCATTTTGTGGTCACTCGTGTGCTTCTGTTCTATCATGGATGGCAGGTTTGTTCCTCAATTAAAATGTGTTGGGGTAATGACATTTACACAGAGTTAAAGTTTGCTCCACATAGCTGCAAGCTAGATGTCTCAAAGTCTACCAACCAATCTCTAAGGTTATTTAACCCATAGCTTCTGCATTAAAATCCACAGCACGCTTTCTCATCCTTATGTCCGATCACAATCATTATCCGCTAAATGTGTAGGTATAAATTATGTTTCATAAACACTGGTTTCAATTTTTAGCAATAACTAAAATGTCAGTATGCCAGCATTCTTTTCATTTTGAAGAATTATTGATTATGATTACTTATAATGTAGCAAGACTTAAGTCCTGGAAGGAAGGAAATTTAAATATATTCAATTGTTATGCATTTATTTTCATGTGTTTTCATCTACTATTTTAGTGGACTTTGGACATTTTAAGTGAAAACAGTGTTTGTTTTCTTCTTATAGTAAGTAAACAAAGGGATTTTAAAATATTTTTAGTATGTAGGACTAAAGGTCTCAACAATTTAGTAATTTCATAGTTATTTTCATTTCAAATTGCCTTGCATGTTTATGGCTTCTTATGTAGATAAAATATCCTGGGGTCTCACTCTGCAGTGAATATGTGACAGTGTGAAGCTTTCTAAAAGTCACTCCTTGGTATGTGTTGACCTTTAAACCATTAAATTGCTTATAAATCACAACAGTTTGCCTTTTTCTTCAGAGGGAGTGCATTTTCCTGCCATCGCTCAGGTCAGCTTTGTGATGCCTTTCTGTTTTCTCTCCACTGGGCACCATAGGAGAGACTCTATGATGTAACTAACTAGAGGGGAGGGGTGTTTGTTTCTCTTCCTTCTTTCCTTCCTTCCTTCCTTCCTTCCTTCCTTCCTTCCTTCCTTCCTTCCTTCCTTCCTTCCTTCCTTCTTTCCTTCTCCTATCTGTTAATCTTTCCATCCTTTCCTTCCCTGCCTTCTTCTTTTCTTCCTCAGTCTGTCTATCCTTCCATCCCTTTTTCCCTCCCTTCCTTCCTTCTTTCCTTCTTCCTCTTCCCTCTCCTCCTAATTCTAACTTGCTGCTGTGAATGTTCTTTCCTTCCTACCCCCAAACAACAGAAGTACATGCCTTGCCATGCTCGAACTATAAAATACCTTTCTAGTCTGGAATGGAGAAGGGCAGGTGTCATTAGTGCTATGTGTCTGAGAGCTTATCTTGGTTACCAGGAACAGAAAGTGTCCGAACACCGGCCTGGATAGGAGAAGTCTGAGAAGAAGGAAAGATCATGATGTTGTAGGTGTTTGTCTGGCTATTGGCTGATTCACTGATTTCCTTAGGATAAATCAGAGAGTGAAATGTCCAGACTTTTAAGTGTGTAAGTTCAGGGGTTTTAGTTCAGTGTATGCACAGCTCAAGTCAGGCTCTATGGCCTTTGAGGATCAGTGATTTTCTATCCCAAGCCCATCCATTGCTTGCCAGTTGGCATCCTCCCTCTTATTTTGTTCAGTATTTTGATAAGTTCTGCTATGTTAATGCTCAATGATTCTAGTTCCAGTAATCGCTAGATCCTTGTATGGTTCATTATGAAACTTGGGGATCATGTTGTTTTTCATGATCAACAGTTTCTAAGGTCCTGACCATACTTCAGTTGCTTAGGATACATAATTTCTTCTTGTTATGACTATCTTTGTAGCCAGGATGGGAGAATTTGGTTGGAAAAAATTCACCGTAGCCTCAGTAATAGAGTCAGGCCTTGGGACCTCCCCTTGAGCTGGATCCTATGTTGGGCCTGTCACTGGACCTTCTTTTCCTCAGGCTCCTCTCCATTTCCATCCCTGTAATTATTTCAGACAGGAACAATTATGGATCAGAGAGATGACTGAGGATGGCAACCCCATCCCTCACTTGTCCTGCCTTCCTGCTAGAGGTGGGCTCTATGTTTCCTCTCCCTACTGTCTAGCATTTCATCTAAGGTCTTTCCCTTTGTGTCCTGGGAGTTTCTCACCTCCCAGGTCTCTGGTGCATTTTGGGGGGTCCCCAAACCTCCTATTTCCTGAGGTTGCCTGTTTTTGTTCTTTCTGCTGGTCCTCAGGGCTTCAGTCCTTTTTCCTCACCCAATACCAGATCAAGTTCCCCTCTTCCCAACCACTACCCCCCCTTTACCCTGCCCACTTTCCCTCCCATGTCCCTCCCTCCCTCTCCACTTGTGATTGCTTTCTTCTCTCTCCCAAGTGAAACTCGTTGAGCTTTGACACTATTACTGAGGCTATGGAGAGCTCATAAAAAGGATCTATCATGACTGCCCTCTGAAAGACCCAACAAGCAGCTGACCCCTGTTTTTGAATTAGGGAAGGCTGAAAGAAGCTGAGGAGAAGGGTGATCCTGTAGGAGGACCAGCAGTCTCAATTAATCTGGACCCCCAATATCTCTCAAACACTGGACCACCAAACAGACAGCATATACTAGCTGATATGAGGCCTCCAACACACATACAGTAGAGGACTTCTGGGTCTGTGTTCATTCAGAGATGATTCACCTACCCTCAAGAGACTGGAGGCCCCAGGGAGTTTAGAAGTCAGGTTGGGTGGAGGGGGGGTTATCCACGTGAAGACAGGGTTGGGTGGGGAGGAGATGTTGGATATGGAGCAGATGGAGGGTGGATGGGGGGACGGGGAATGGAATATGGAGGTTAAAAAAAAACTAAAAATAAAATAAGATTTAAAATAGAAAAGAAAAATTTCACACTATGAGTATTTTGTGTTTTCCCCTGGAACCACTGGTAGCAAAAGTAGAATCAGCATAAGGTAGGGACATAGGTTTATCTAAGTGAACTCAGGGATATGGGCAGCCTTCACAAGGATCACTAATGCAGTTTTCTATTGCAGAATTCTGGGCACCTCTGCCTTACCGAGTCAGAAGCCCTAGGATGTGAGAGTAAAATTTTGTCTTATAAATCATTAGTCCTACTGACTCCTGCGCACAAACAAATTGACTCAGGACTTAAACAAGCCATCTAACCCCTCTGGCCATCATTTATTTGTTCTTCACATAAATCTTACAAATATGTCTTGAACAAAGGTAGCTCTTAACTAGGAAAAGTTAAGATAGCCTTCTACATTGCAAGGCACAATGTATGAGATATAATTTTTCTTATCACAACAGTTACTATTATGAACACTGTTATATTAAAATTCTCAAATATTATTCTATGTTGTTCTTATGAATATGAATAAACTCCCTAAAATAACCTGGTCTATTACATACTCCCTTATGCCTAGAACTGAACCCTTCCTCTCCCTCTGGGCTTAGACCTTAATAAAGTTTTGTTTTTACATTCAAATGAGCCACATTATCTCCAAACTTTAAGCCTTAGAGATTCTGTTTTTGAACCAGTGGCCCATCTTCTCGAAAAACAGCAGCTCAAGCGCCATTTCAACCTACCCTCCATCTCCCATCTAAGACACTGCCTCAGCTCAATCAATCACCTTTGCTGGATAGAATTCACACACTGCCTGCATCTGTCTTTTAAATTTTGTGTAATAATATTAATTATATATGTTCTGTTTGCACAGAGATGTGCATTACAAACCCTTGACTCTGAGTTCTTAGGAATAGATGCTCTGTCCTGTTTGATGACCTGCTGAGAAGTAAGAGGTTGAAATAAGACTCAAGCGGTTTTTGATTTATCAGGTTTGTTTTATTTGTCTTAAATTAAGGAATCCAATGGACTCTTACACTTATTTTTAGTTAATTAAACTTTAAAGCATGACAAACAAATCTAATTTGTTCCAATTTTCTGTTCTCTCATAAGGTGAAGGAGCATATCTTTGTGTTAATAACAGTCATTAGGCACTGCAAGGCTATTTTAAGAATACAAGACAGGAGAAATTCAACAATTGGAAACTTTACAGAAAAGCAAAGACCCAAATATAAAGTTACAAATACCCAAATAAAGTTCATAATACTCATACTACTCAACTCTTCTACAGACACTGCACAGTCGTTTAAATCACATACAGATTCACTGAGACACACACCTAGCAGTACTTATTATGGTACGAGGGGTTTCAGCATTCTCTTTTCAGTTGAAGAGTATGAAAGATGAATTACAAACATGTTTAAAGGAACAAGAGTAAAATGTTTATGACAATGAGATCTTTGATTACTTAGGCAAAGTAATTGTAATGCTTAATCCTGAAGACACATAGCAAAAGGAAGGCCAGTTAGTTCTGTTGTCTCAACAGTGCCACAGCCCCCAGGGGTCTCAAATCCAGGTCCAGGATTCTGTGAGACAGTGATTCTTTCAGGGGTTTGGCAGCAGAGGAAGGAAATCCCATTCTGTCTCAATCTTAGTGAGTCTGAGACAGACCTTTTGTCTTGAGAGGAGCTGTGTTATTTAGAATCGAGCTTCCATGCAGAGCCCATGGGCTTCAGAGCAGGGAATTCAAAGACGAGAACACAACTCCCGGAAACTGATTTGAAGGTTCCAAAGCCTCAGAGACAGTCTTAAAAGGCAGGTTTTCAGATCCAGAATGATAGAAGCTGAGGACCTCTGAAGATGTGAGAACATGAGTGCTCTGTGTGTGTGTGTGTGTGTCTGTGTATATGAGCATGCATGTACAGGTATACAGCATCTTCCCAGAAAAAGTTCAGTGACAAGAACAGCAATGTGACAGACAACTGGGGACTCTCAGAAAGAGTGGGGAACCTGCTAAGCTCAAATTGGAAAGTAAGTGTGCCCTTCAACAGTCTTTTCCTTGTACAGCTAAGGTGATGGCACTCCAGCTGAGAGAGTTCTGGCAGACAGAAGCTAGTTTTACAAAAATATGGCTAGCCCCAGAATAAGCCATGGGAAAGTTAAGTCCACCGGTCTACCACTACCCATACAGGCCTAGCCGTCTCCATTTTCCAAGTTGGCAGACACACAAAACAGATACTCCAGCATTTTTTTTTGCTCTTTTTAATCATTTCTACTCTATTAGTGGTGTTTTATAATATTATATGTTTTTAAAACAAAAATGAAACAAAAAACAGGTATTTTTCTCCTTAACAAATGAGGCTACTTCTGTTTCCGCACGTCCTATAACATTGGCAGAACTTGTTTCTGTTCCTTTCCTTCCTTACTTATTTTTTATACTCTGATCCATGCAAAAACAGAAGTAGAATCCATACCATTCTTTTGTGACCCAGTTTTCTTTCATTTGCTCCACTTGCTTCTTCCATATTTCTCTATCTCATCTTTCAACAGCTTAAGGTGCTTTTATGTATCATTTATCAGCTCGATGTTGCTGCAACTTTCACCCTTAATTTTTGCAACCATTAAATCAAGTAAGTAGATTGCTAAATAAAAAGATCCTCACATAAAACCAGACACGATATCCTAAACTACAGATGACTAAATTACAACCTTGAAACAAGAAAGGGCTAGGCAACATACTCTCTATGAGAGATCATGCCTCCATAGCTACCAAATTAAAAAATAATGAGACATAAAAATGCCAGAGGGATAGTTCAGAAGGTACTCCTAAAAATGATCAATGACCTCAAAGAGAGTACAAAAACACAGAAAAATTCATCCCAAACTTTAGAGAGAGAGAGAGAGAGAAAAAAAAAAACGGGAAAAATGAAGGAAAAAGGTGACAACATGGAAGAAACATTTAGAAGGATTGAGAATAGAAAATTGAAATGTTTGGAAATCAAACATGAGTTTGATGAGTACATCGAGGCAAATAAAAGACCAAGTGGAAAGTGTCTCACTCAAACATCAATAAAGACACAAATTACTATGGCCTGGACATCCAGACTCTGATCCATAAGCAAGGCCCAGTCATCCACAGCAGAGAAGGAGCTGAGATTAAAGGCACAGAGAAAATAGTTAATAAATAATAGCAGAACATATCTAACACAATGAATAAAATCAATTCATATAAAATCAATAGGCCTTTACAATCTTCATATAGGACTGAAGAAGAAACTCACCATGATAACTGTAGTCAACTGTCAAATATATCTGAAAACGACAGCTGTACTTTTTTGGTTTTTGGTTTTTGGTTTTTGGGTTTTGGGTTTTGGTTTTTTTTGGGGTTTTTTTGTTATTTTTTTGGGGTTTTTTTGGTTTTTGGTTTTTGGTTTTTGTTTTTTTTTTTGGTTTTTGGTTTTTGGTTTTTGGTTTTTGGTTTTTGGTTTTTGGTTTTGGGTTTTGGGTTTTGGGTTTTTGGTTTTTGGTTTTGGGTTTTCGTATTTTTGGTTTTTTGAGACAGGGCTTCTCTGTGTATCCCTGGCTGTCCTGGAACTCACTCTGTAGACCAGGCTGGGCTCCAACTCAGAAATCTGCCTGCCTCTGTCTCCCAAGTGCTGGGATTAAAGGTGAGTGCCACCACTGCCCAGCTGTACCTATTTTTAAAAATTGTAATTAAAAATATACTTCCTTTAGAAGTAAAGTAAAAATAGTCTTCCTTTTGAGATTAGTGTTGTGGGAAGGAATATATCACTTGATGCATTTGGAGATCAAAAGACATTTTCATAGAATTAGTTATCTCAGATACAGAACACAGATTTAAATTTGTGTTTGCATCGACATACATACATATGAGCTTACATGTAGTTATCTGCATGAGTATATACTTATAAATGTAACTGTTATTCTCCTGATGTAATTAATTGTCATCTCTGAGTCTTCCTGCTTCAGTCTGCCAACCTAGGCTTGCTCCTGTAAACTTCTAGCCTCCTTACAGTGTTATTTAGCTTTATAATGTTTCAGCCTGTGAGACTTACTGCTGAATAAGCTAAAACTTTATGGCTCTTTCTGAACTTTGTATGGATGGTTAAACTCAACTGTTCTGGCTCAAACTCCTCTCCAACCTGACCAATTCAATGTGACTGCTCTCATAGCCTCTGACTTTGCTCTGCTTGGTCCCAAAGTAACTCTATCAATCTGCTTTAATCTTCTGGTTCCTTCTTGGTCTCTGGCTTGGTTTTTACCTGTGTCTGGCTTGTTATGCCTCTCTCTATAATTGTCTTGGTAAAATTGTCTCTTCTCTCTTCTCCTGAGAGTTGGGCATATTATATTCTGTCAACTCTTTCTCTGATTTGTCACTTTGTCTGCCACTCAATTGCACACCATTTTCAAACATGGGTGCCTCGTTTTACAAACTAACTTTACCTTCATTGTTTTGGATAAAGTTATGTAGTAAAGGTGTGTCTGTATTCCAATCAGAGGAATTAAAGTTGTGGTGGGTTAAGGCTGAGCAACACCACACCATAACTGGAAACAAGCTTTTCTATAAATTACACAATCTCAGTGTCCACAGCATGGTAGAATATCCTGTAAAACAATAACAACAACAACAACAACAACACACACACACACACACACACACATGAGAGAGAGAGAGAGAGAGAGAGAGAGAGAGAGAGAGAGAGAGAGAGAGAGAGACTCATGTATGCATATAGGATGCTTACATGGCATGGGAATTGGAAGGTAAACATGAAAGCTAAGAGAGAGAACTGAGCATCTTGAAGGAGAGCTGATAGGGTGAGTAATATAATACATATCACCTGAAAGCAGAAGAAAGGACTGTGTATTATCAAGAACATAGCCATCCAAAAAGGAGTAAGAACAATGTGCATACATTTATGAAGAAATTACAATAAGATATATTACTTTATACATTAACTAAAATATTCTAAATATAAATATAGAAACATCATATTAATGCAAATCATAAACCCTATGCTTAAAAATCAAGTTTTATATATATCTTCAAAGTATTCCTAAAATTTCTGTGTGTTATACTTTCCTCTCTCAGTATATTAATACTGAGCATTAACTGAACTCCCTGAATATTTTTCACAATGAAGAACTAACTGGAGGTGGAGAGATCCTCCTAAGAGTTGAAATATTTAAATCTTCAGTTTATGTCAGTTTGAACTTGAGCTCCAGCAGAGTGTGAGCAATATTGTCTTATTTGCTGAGTGGTCATGGAATCATCCAAATGAACTAAGTTTATATAAACGAAATTCTTTTGGTGGTAACCAGAACTACAAGTTTCTCTAGAAGAAATTAAACCAACAAGGCATCTTCATGTGAGTCTAAATCATAGCATGAATTATAAAGTATACATTTTTCAGGCTGAAAGTAATCAGATTTGAAAGATTCCATGTTATCAACAGTCATCAATTAAAGTGTGTGTGTGTGTGTGTGTGTGTGTGTGTGTGTGTGTGTGTGTGTAAACACATCTTAAAATCTGGCCAAAGTTTCCATCAACTTGAGGTCCACAGAAATGCCCTGCACTAGAGAACTGAATACTTAAAACACATCTCAGGAACACAATGGCAGTCCTGAAAACTTTCCTTGTAATATTTTGAAAAGTTAAACTGATGTTAAATTTGTTCAATGGACACTGACTGGTAAGACCTACATTTTGAAGCTGTCAGCCATTGATGCAACTAGATGCCAATTGACCTGACCTCTCTTTGAGCCTTTCCTCTTGTAACCTGAGGGTCAGCAAAGGACAGCCCGAAGACTTGGAGCAAGCCCTCATCTGTTTGTGTAAATAGTGACACCAACAATGCTTTTAGTTATTGTTTGCATATTGTCTATAGTCACTGTTATCCCATAGAATAAGGTTGACCAGTTGCTGTAAAATTGGTCTAATGCACAGCTCTTAAATATCTACCATCTTTTTATGAGAAAATTGTTGTCTTTTTTTTTCCATCATAGCTCTATAGACAATTGACAGTGAGAGAGGATGTTCTGTGGAAAATGAATGTCTTGGGGGAAAAGTATATACATCTGAACTCATCACCAAGTCTTAGATGCTCATTTCTCAAGAAAAACAAGGAAACTTAATGGTAAAGGCTTTGTCCATCAAGGAGAGCGCAGATACAGCATAAAATCTTCCAGAGTCAAAGGCGATGTGGCCTTGAGAAGGAGAACAGAGGCATTTCAGATGTGCACATAGGACAGATTTGCTGCCCATGTCAATGTCCTCATGGGGGTTCAGCTTGCTCTCATCATCCAAAGACTGCCATGGGCACCCTGTCATTAAGCCTATTAGCTTGACTGAAGAAAAACCAACCAACCAAACAAACTGGAGAGCATTGGTAAGTATAAGGATTTTAAAAATAACCAGGAAATTACTTAGAACATTTTGAATACCATGATAAGTCATAAATGAGTTTCATGGGGATCTTTATTTTGCAAACTTAGAGTCTAGTGGAATCTACTTTTAAATAGATATTTCTCTCCTTGATCTTTATTTTAGCTTGTGGCACGGAGTTTGAGGTTAGTTTGTTTTGCACACTAATTTTCTTTTCTTTTCTTTTCTTTTCTTTTCTTTTCTTTTCTTTTCTTTTCTTTTCTTTTCTTTTCTTGTCCAGCTTGTCTCTCCTGTGAGACCTAATACCTGCTGTCCTTATTGCTTGTTAATTTTGTTTCACATACACAGTCTGGCCTTGTGTTTTATGCTGTCCCCAAACTTGAGGTCCTCCTGCCCCACCTTCCTCAATGCTGAGATTGTAGGTGCACATGATTAAATGTGGCTCCTAAATATAGTATCTTTTTAAAGGCTTCATACAAGAACATGCACTATATTAATACACATGCTTTCAAGCTAGGCTAGAAAGGCACAGTTGGCTGAATTTATTCAGTGTCTATATTCTATGAGATACCTGTTCTACTCCCAACTTCTGACAGGAGTGACGAATAATATCACCAACTCTCCATTGCCCTCCCAATTATTTTCTTCCCTTTCATGTATATCTGATGCATCTTTATTCTTCTATCTTCTGATTTGAGTTATGGAAGGATTCTTAATATTTCTATTAGCATGTCATCTTCACATGAGCATTTTTTAAAATATTATCTCTGTTTTCCCAGCTGGTGCTTAATCATAATAAACATCCTATATACAGTACTCTAGATATTGCTGTGGGTGTATTTTACAATAGTAACAAATTCTGAGGTCAACTAGCCTTACAATAACAGATATTATTTGCTAGGCAGAATAGAACAGACGAGTCTTGCAAAACACTAGGACAGAAGATGAGGAGGTCAGAAGCACACAGAGCAAACAGAGAATCTGGTAGCCATTGTTGCTTTAGAGATAGAACAACTCCAATGAGTGCCCAGGTCTTTAGTTGTCACCCAATCAGGAGACAAGGACTATATCCACTAACTTCAATGAAAGAAACTCTGTTCACTAGCTGAACAATATTAGGTTAATCTTTTCCAGACTCCAGCTTAGATTAGATCCTAGGACTACTAACACATAGGTATTTTGACTTTTACCTATGGTGAGGGCCCATTGCAGCCCAAATAAGACCTGTAGATATGGAGTAATTGACTGTCTGTTCTTTCAGGCTATTATGAGACTTGCAAGTTTCTAGTTCCCTTTTGTTGCCATATTCTTAGTGTGTAGCAATGAGTCTGATACAGGAGCATTTCATAGACCATACCTATAAACCTAAATTATATCCTATGCTTTTTGTTACACAGTTTAATTATATACACTAAACAGTTTTTAAGAATAAATTTACTTGAATTGAAAAGCAATTCAATTGATAGTAAGTAAGGGGTGGTTGTGCATGGTTTTAATCCCAGCACTGAAGATTCAGAGGCCAGTGAATCTTTTAAGTTTGAGGTCAGCCTGGTCTATGTAGTAGGGTTCGGGACAGCCAGGGCTACACAGAGAAAACATGTCTTGAAAAACAAAGCAAAGCAAAGCAAAGCAAAGCAAAGCAAAGCAAAGCAAAGCAAAGCAAAGCAAAGCAAAGCAAAGCAAAGCAAAGCAAAGCAAAGCAAAGCAAAGCAAAGCAAAGCAAAGCAAAGCAAAGCAAAGCAAAAGAGCTTGAGGGTTAAATCTTTGGAGAATGTATCTACAAATATCCCACAACCTCTTCCAAATTTTTTGAATGCTTGAATGGAGTCAGCCACATACCTACAAATATATCAGTCTTTTTTCAGAAGATGAATTGATTATCAGACACTAAACACTTAATTTCCTGCAGGTTTTACTGCACTTTATGTGACACAAATTAATTTGCAATAGAGGCAGGGAACCTCTCTGTCAGGTAATTCGTCATGGCCAAGGGTTAATTATCCTTTTACACAAGAAGACAAGTGACTTTTAGAGAGATCCACCATGCTATAGTCGTGTGATCCTTCATCTCATTTTCTCATATTTGGTCAGCTTTAACAGCTCCAGACGATTAGTCACCACCCACTCTTCCCAAAACACTGCAGGGTATTTTTGTTTGTTTCTGTTTTTGTTTTTGTTTTGTTTTAATCTATTTTATGTTTGAAAGAAGGTGAGCTTCAGAGATAAGTAGTTCTAGGTCATGATGAATGAATTGGTGGATCTCCAGTTCTAGTGTAACTGCCATCATGACTTTTTTTCTCTTTTGCCATATTATTACTCAGAGATATGTGTGTCGATTCAATGTATCCACAATGGATATTTGCAGTGTCTGATAATGAAAAGCAATTTTATATCAGAAACATTGCTCAGGTGACTGTCAAAGAAAAGAAAAAAAGAATCAAGTATTCGAAGCAAATGAAAGAGAATTAACTTTAATTTACAAAAACAAAACAATCAGTTAAGTAAGAACATGAACACATTCAAGTGGTCAATTTTGGTATAATTATTCTTTTTCTTTTTCAATATCTCACTGTCAATCAACACCCACTTATTGAGACCATAAAGTTTTGTTTGTTTGTTTGTTTTTGTTTTGTTTTGTTTTGTTTTGTTTTCTACCTGATCTGGAAGGTGCTCAGAATAGGATTGAGTTGAGCTGTTGATGGAGAGTAGAGACTGTAATGCCGGACAGATTTAAGGGAGAAAGATAAGAGCCTAGGGATGTTCCTATATGAAAGGAACACGTCAGTGTGCCGAGAATGGATGAAGACTGCAGTGTCTGTCATTTGCTTGCTTGAGGAGCCCAGAGAGACAGAGCCCTGTGAGATAGTAGAGCACCTTGTGAGAGAAACTGAAGGTAGTGCAAGAGAGATAAGAGAGGGTCATGCCCATGCTTGTGGTGTGACCTTTAGGCCACATTTTATGTGCTGTGACCAAAAGGCTGCTCCAGGTGTGAGCTTTTAATGTGTTCACTCACTCATTTCAAAGACGTTCACTGAAGTCTTGCTCTGCATCCTGTGCGCCCGACACTCCCTGGCTTGTGGGTGAGGTGCCATAGACCTTAATGAATTCATCACTTTCAGGGCAGGTTTTTCCTCGTGGAGCTTATTACCAGGATTGATGGTTTTGAAAGGTCATTCTGGTGTGACATAAATAAAATTTGTAACAAAGAAAGACTGGACAGAGGGACTGGAGTAGGAAACAAATAGGAACGACTGCGTGAGCTGGGGATCTTGGATCTCACAGGAAGTCATTGTTGATAAACAGGACTTGTGTTGGGTGTTGGAGGCATTTTAACCCAACTTCTCTTTGCAAAGCTCCCATGAGAGCCCACACTAAATCCTCACTAGTCTGTGTCCAATGGTTTTGTAGCAATTTAAGTTTAACTGTAAATCATTGCTTCCCTCATACCATTGATTCGGGAAGTGTATTTTTGTTGACAAGTTCTTGTGTATCCCAGTCTGGCTTAAGATTAACATGATGACTATGATCGTGATATTCCTGTCATCTTGTTTTGAACTCCTGGGTGATGGGAATGCGGGTAAGTACCATCAAACTTAGTTCTGCGTGGTACTAGAGGTGCCCCTTAATGGCTCAGCTGTTAAGAGCACTTCCTGCTTTCACAGAGAATCAGACTTTATGCACCCATATGATAACCTACACCCCCAGCCCCATAATGTCGGTTCCAGGGTATCCAACACATTCTTATCAGCATTTGCCCGTGAACACACAAATATGCAAACAAATATTAATGCACATGAAATAAAAACAAAGTAAGTATTGTTTTACGAATACAGTCTATGGGTTGTTGGGGGGAACACCTAGGGCTTTGTGCATGTTAGATCAGCACCTACCCACTGAGTTATGGTGAAAGTAATGATTTATAGGTGAAGCACTGGAGATTCACTCCTGATGTAGAGTGAGCCCTCACTGAGCTTTGCAAAGAGAAGTTAGGTCAAAACAGCTCCAATGCCGAACATAGTGTGATTTCAAACATTCTTGATTCCAAAGTACTACCCATATCTACTCCTTGTCCCTGCATTTCCTTTTGACAGGAGGAATTCTGAATTAATATTTTTTGAGGTGGGTGGGTGGCTTCATCCCACAACTGGGGGGTGTGCCTAGCCCCTGGATATGGTCTCTATGGGTTCTATCTTCCCTTTGTTGGGTAGTTTGGCTAAAGTCCTCTCTGTTGGGTCCTGGGAACATCTTGGGTCCCTGGCATCCACTACTTTCTAGTGGGGTACACCCAGTTCCCCCTCCCCCACTGCTACAAATCTACTTTCAAATTCCTGATCCTCTGTGCTTCCTCCCATTTCCTCCCATATCTGTATATGTATATATACATATATATATATATAAACAAATGGAAGATATATATGTATATATATGACTATAATACATATATAGGTATAATTTCCATTGTCTATTCATTTGTTGACATATATTGCTTCCATTCACTTGCCATTATAATTAGTGCAGTTATAAACATGTGTATTTAATTATGTGTGCAATAGGATGCAGTCTTTTCATGCTCAAAAATGGTACACTTCAGAATGCTCTGTAAAGAAAAACAGAGGCCATTTACTCATACCTTGAATTTTACTATTTTCCTTTAAAAATAGTAATTAGAGAGTCAAAAATTTATAAGTTTAAGTTTTGGAGTCTCACAGGAGTATATTCCAGCCTGAAACTCCTGGCCATTTTTAACCTGTTTTTTGGCCATATGATAGCTTGCTCCTGCTTTGGCCCACTCTGTGCCTAATTTTCCCTGTGTAAGGCTCATTTGCATTAGTTTGCCTCTCTCTTGTTCTCAAGCATTAGATTTTCAAGCTCCAGTTGTATTGTTCTGTAAATTATTGAGGATACATTTGACAGCTTTGGAGAAAGCCGTACAGAATTATTTCTTCAAATTGTCACAGTCTGTTAATTGTTTTGAAATTGTGTGAAAACTTGAAATATGTGACAGAGACATTTAATCCACTTTCTATTTCCCAGGGCTACATCAACATTTCTCCTGTTCCTTTTTCTTCTTTGTGGTCTTAGCAATGTATTCAATGCCAAAGGTGGAAAACTTTAAGAAACAATGCTTAAAGCCTCCATTATGACCATTTCATTTAATTACATCATGCAACATACATGGATGCTCGTAGCTTCAGCAGACCAGTAATCAACAACTAAATCGGACCATAAATGAAAATACCTAAAATTACTAATTAAAATGTATTTAAAGGTTTTAAAGTATTCTCCTTTGATAAGATTCTCAAAATGCTGGCCTTTTTAATTATAACTTTCACATCAACTTTCTCACTTTGAGAGAAATAATTCAGAGCTTTACACTAGAAAATGCATGGGGGCATAGAAGGGACTGAAAGATGAAGGAGACATAAGGTTCTTCCAAAGGTGCCTTCATCTATCCATCTACTAATATTTCTCTGATAAAATCTCTCCTGTAAAAATTCCTATATATTTCATCGAGGTTTTTCATTATCATTTTCAAGGAGATAACTCATGAATAAAACCAATAATTTATGCTCATAACTGCATGTCAAAGTCAAATATTTTCCACTACTTAGAAGCCCTTTAAGTGTTAATTGCCCACTCAAATATCACTTCTGGTTTTAATATAGTATCAAGTCTGTGACTATTCTTTACAGACGTTAACTTTACATTCTTACCTATCAAATCTAAGGTATTCTTGTGACCCTCTGGAAGCCGACTAGAAAACTGACTAAAAAGTCAAGAAGTTAATTTTACCTTCTGTCTGAAAATGCATAGGAAGAAACTAGGTGTCAATCATTCAGAGTCAAGTGACTCGGCTCTCCGCTGCGGACTTTTGAGCCTAGGGGGCGCTGTTACATTAGTGAAGTCCACGCAATGCGATGGGCGGCTACTCTGTATGATCCAAGCACGTCCTCTACTTTGTTCCATGTCTATTACTCAAGGATAGATTTTCCTGTCTCTCAGCGAATATCCTGTTAAGAATGTTAGTGAGGTCCCTTTCAAAGATTTCCATCCATGGTAGAGTTAGGTGGGAATAAGAGCACGTGAAAACGTTGGTGACAATATTCAATGGCTAGGGACATCCTTCCCACTGAGATCACACAGGACAGCCCAGTTAGAGTCAGGGAAAGCTCCCAGGGCAGTAACTTAAAGGGGCCAGGGTGGGTTGGTTCTCTGGGAGATAAAGGGGAGGGGAGAATGGAGGGGCTGTGAAAGAGAACACTGGAAAGAGAGGGGGCCCATGATTGGGATGTAAAGTGAATAAATGAAAAAATATTAGATGATGAGATATATACTTCATAAAAATTTCTGACATCACTTTTACATCTTAACACACTTTCATGTTTTGTGGGAAAAGTGAACAGGAGTAGTTAGACAGTAGGTATCAAGTGTGATGGCATCTCAGAGATCTCCCTTTGACACTCTGGGTAGATGCCTTTGCCTCATTCATTCCAGGATGTGCAAACCTCAGTATTGAGTCACAGCGACGCATAATGATTCTGCCAATCTATAAGGAAACCACAGTGAGTTGCCCTGATGTCCACTTCCTTAAAAATAAATGTGGTTTAGAATATCTCGATCACTATAGTGGTCCTTAAATTTTTATCTACAGATCTTGAAAATCCTGAAGTTATCTCATCTAATAATGAGTACTATATTTCTGAGGGGTTTTTTTTTGAAAATAAGAATAATCAGAAAAATATTAAATTCTCATTTGTAAACAGTTTTCACTGCTCTGGTCTAGTTGGTTACTCTTTGCTTACACAAACATTTTTGCTTTTCATTTCTTCATCCTGCCATGCATTGTAATGTACTCATGAAAAGGCCCAGCTTCTGAAACAAGTGTTAGCACGCAGCATCTATTATTGGATTGATGGGAGGAGATATACATATTGTTTATCATGTGCATGACTAGACTTACAATGTCTTGAGAAACAGATATTTCCAGGAGGCTCGTGTATTAATGGCTTGATCCAAAGCTGGTGATGGCCTTTCAGGAGGTTGTGGAAGCTAGAAGGTAGGACCTTATCAACAGCCAGGTCACTGTGGTCATATCCTTGCAAGTGACTTATCCTTGCATCTGTGTCTTTTCCTTATGCTTCCTGTGCACCATGAAGTGAGATGGTTGATTCCACCATATGCATCTCATGACATTCCTCTTTCCTTCAGATGCACAGCAGTACAGCCAACCCACTGTGAACTGTGATCTTGGAAACTGAGCCATGACATACCTCGCCTTCTTTGTTTTTCTCAGTACTTGTCATAGTGACAAGGACTGATCTTTAATATCCTGTTTAGGAGAGTCAAACCCATTCACTGTGGTATTATATAGGTTGAAATAATGATTTTTAAAATGATATATACATTGGCATCTTAATAGTTACATGAAAGTTATGAAAAATTCATATTATATTTTGCATATTATTCTTTTCAACCTCCCTTCCCTGACATATTTTCTTAGTATACTGCATATGTACTAACTGGTTTTGTGTGTTGACTTGACACAGCTGGAGTTATCACAGGGAAAGGAGCCTCCCTTGAAGAAATGCCTCCATGAGATCCCACTGTAAAGCATTTCCTCAATTAGTGATCAATGGGGGAGGGCCCAGCCTATTATGGGTGGTGCCATCTCCGGGCTGGTAGTCCTGGGTTCTATAAGAAGCAGGCTGAGCAAGCCAGGGGAAGGAAGCCAGTAAGCAGCACCCCTCCATTGCCTCTGCCTCAGCTCCTGCCCTGTGTTAGTTCCTGTCCTGACTTCCTTTGGTGATGAACAGCAATGTGGAAGTGTAAGCTGAGTAAACACTTTCCTCCCCAACTTGCTTCTTGGTCATGATGTTTGTACAGGATTAGAAACCCTGACTAAGACAGCATAGGTTGTGCTTTTCTCTGTCACAAAGCATGACACTTCCTGGCTTCCTGTCCTGTACTTACTAGTTTGCCAGGGAGCCAGTGCCCTTGATTCTCTCAGATCTGCTCAAAAGCTGCATTAGAGCAGGCCTGCAACCACATACATCACCACAGCATCACTATCTACCACTGAGTTCTGCTTAACTCATTGATTTTCTACACAGCAGTTAAGTAAATATATTTCCATCTACTTCTCATTACATTTTTTGTATGAATTTTTATATCTCTCTTCTATAATGCAATTCTACTGAAGCATGAATGATTTCTGTTTGTTTGCTGTTATAGCCCCTGCCTTTAGAGAGGAATTGTAGCCGATAAATACAAATTACATGACTGAAGCTAACACTCCAGCATCAAGATAAACTCTCCTTGCCAATGAGCTTGAGATTGTGTAACTTATAAACAGGTAAGCTGGTATTTGCTGTGATATAAGTTGTGATAATGCTAGAGAGACGTTGAAATATCTACTGACTTTCTAAGAAAGAACTGAATTATCAGGACACTGCTAAGCAATCAAAGGTGATAGAAGCTTAAAGGTGGGTACATAGATTTTTTTTTTTCTATTTTAGACAACTGACTTATTGAGGATTTCATACAATTTATTTTTATTACATTTATGCCTTCTTCCAAATTCTCACCACATCTAAGTCCTGTTTCTTATTCACATAACTTAATGACTTCCTTAAAAAAAATAACCTTTTGATTCCATTTTTCTTGCTCATACACTATTGGGTATGGTAGAGCATAGTTGACTTACCAGGGAAACACCCTTGAAGAGAATTGACTCGCCTCTTTCTGTAGCTCTCATTTACTATCAGTGCCTCAGCTGTGAGCAGGATTTCACTCTGACCTCCCATTTCCTTGTTGGGATTGTGTGGCCTTCTCAGCTTTGAGTGGGCCTTTCCCAGTCTCGAGTAGGCTAAGCAGCCCTTAAACATTCAACCTGGACAGAGACATCTACAGTTGCAGGTTCCCGTGGGAACTTAGCTGTTTTGGCTGCCTGCACTGATCTTGGTCTACAACATACTCCAGCTGAAGCAGGGGGTGGGTTCTGTGTTTTTTTTTTCCCTTTATAGACGCAAAGCTTATTATTAAACGTTGAGCATTGATCAGAACCTTTGTCTTGGCTTCATTCTTCTCTTACGCCCCTACCTTTTCATTTCCAGCCCCCCTTTCAGGTAAACCCAGTTCACCCATGACTGCCGGATGGCTACAGGATTATGTCTAGCTTGAGGTTGTACTGATATTGTGCCTTTCTCCGGGGTGTTCTGTGTGGCTGTCCAGTTGTGTACAGAAAATTCTGTTTGTATAGTGGTCATCCACTTTCTTTGATCTTTAACAATCTTCCGTGATGATCCCTGAGCCTAGGAAGGAGGAATGTTATAAACGAATCCCACTGACATCTGCAGACTCCATAGTCTCCTGGTCTATGCGCATCGATGAGTTAGGATCTCTGCATTGTTGTCTACTGCAGACAACAAAACATGCTTCTCTGCGAGGATTGACAGACGCACTGTCTATGGGTATGATGGTAAGTCATTAGAAGTTGGATCAATACTGTGTCCACTTTGTAGAATAATACTAGTTGGTTTTCTCCTACATCCTATGACCTGTCTAGCCACAGATTCTTGGTCCTGATAACTGTCTGGTTCAGGTTTCATCCTGCAGAGCAGGACTTAAATAATAAAAAAGAAAGGGTGGTTGGTTACTCCCAGGACATTTGTCCTACTTTTGTTCCAGCAGGCACAGTGTTCCAGACCTGTTGTTATCAGGTTCACAAGACCCACACCTGGGTATGATTAATGACCACAGTTCTCTCCTAATAGCGTGACTAGCAACCTCCAGTACTATGAAAGCTAGCCTGTCAAGCCCAAGCCTCAGAGCCAGTATCACCTTGATCTCTTCATGTTCTATGACGCAGGTGCATTGTTTCTTCAGCGACTGGACTTTATTGTAATAATTATTATAAAGAAGAACAGTAGCCTGTAATGTTTGTGGTGTCTGTGGGACCCATGTCCAACAACCCAAAAAAGAGAGAACCCATTCCTGCCACTAGCTCACCAGCCATTTTATCTGTTAGCCTGCATCCCTTTGTAGGTCAACTTCAATTAAACTCCTTTCATATGTAGATAGCCAGATATTCTAGGAAGTCTCTACAGTTGTTGGTTAAAGAGGATGAGTGGATTTTAAAAGGAGAGGAAAGGACATTTTACTCAAGTTCAGTCCAAATTTAACTACATTTCTGATGCTCTAGGACCACGTGGTTTCTTAGCGGAACACCAAGATGATTACATCGTGGTATTTGTTGCTCCTACAGTAAGATTTATGATCTTAACCTCCAGCCAAAGTGTGTGCATCATGCAAAAGTGCTGACAAATGTTAGTGCTTGCACAGCTATGCCTAAATATTAGTGTTCCATTATCTCCGTTAAATAATAAGAAATTCTTGTCTGTAGGGACACATTATAAATAGCAGAGCTTTTGCGACTGCCCTCTTATTCTAAAGAGCCCTCTTGACTTTTGTTAGAAATAATAGCATGGTAATCAGCGACTGTCAAGTACAGGAGTGTGATTATAAACAGTGTTCCACCGATCTGCAACGCTCTCCACTCAGGAAAGCTGTTTGTTTCTTAAAGCACACTTCCGTTCTATTTAACATTCCTGCTGGAACCCCCTAAAGTGCACACTTTAGCACTTGGAATTTCACATAATTGAATAATGCCTAATGATTAGTAACAAAATTTAAAGGGAGCTGGAGAGATGGCACAGTGGTTAAGAGCTCTGACTGTACTTCCGAAGGTCCAAAGTTCAAAGCCCAGCAACCACATGGTGGTTCACAACCATCTGAATGACATCTGACACCCTCTTCTGGTGTGTCTGAAGACAGTTACAGGGTACTTCCATATAATAGTAAATAAATCTTTAAAAAAAATTTAAAGCCAGTGACTTTCTCACTAGTAAGCTCTCAAAAGCATCTTCCAAATCGTGGCACAAGCAGCTCAAGGGAGGATCTGTGTTGAGTCGAGGACCCAGCTTTACCAAGGGCTAAAGAGCCTGGCTTTGGCTTGGCTCCAGTTCTCTTGCTGCTCCAACTCACTAACCGTGTAAGTTGCTGAACTTCGAATGTCTCAACTTTCCTGTGACTGAAATGGAGAAAATCATTCACACCAAGATTCTGAGATTTGTTTTTTAGAATTAACTTGGATTCACATCTGATATATTATTATCTTGTGCAAAGCTTGTGTAATACATTTTTATAGATACTTTTGCTTCCAGGTAATTTGGAACTTACTAGGAGGATATGTAAATTCCCATTAACATGTAGCAATGTTACATATTTATGGGGTATAGTGTGATTATATATACATATATATGTATGTAGACATATATACATATATATTACTTGGCAGTTAACTCAGGGTCATTTGCATTTCTATGTCCCTGTGATTTTTTTTGTTTGATGCTTCCATCTTCTACTCTTCTTCAAATATAGGGTAGATTATTGTTCATCTATTTTGATCACTTTAGCAGTTAGATTATTGTAAATACTTGTTTAACTATAACTCTATTAAAATAATTAATTTACCCCCAATTGGTAAATGTTAAAAGGTCATTTGTGTGGGAGTGTGGCGGCTTCCATGTCTGTTTCTGATAGACAAAACTGTCTGCCCTCCTTTAGCTTCTCATTAACATAATTGATTAATGGTGGCTCTAGCTTGGGAGTCGATGCTTTGCAAGTATGCATGAGGTTAAGGCTTGGTTATATTATATTAAGGTCCTGTTGGAGAGTGACATGGCCTTTCAAATTTGACCCTAGTTACAAGTTCCACATGGTGGTGGGAATGAGAAAAGTACTGGGACAGTTCAGCATTGTGTGACTGTTGGAATATTCGCTCTTCTGGGAGGAGGGAGACTCAGAAGAGTCACAAAACTCATGAAACTGAGAAGGTTTAGGAAACTCATAAGATGACAGGATGCTCAAAGGCTCTCCACAAGGCTATAAAAGTATAAACTCTCCGTTAGGGCGAGGAACCTCTGTACAGAGAGAGAACCAAGGCATGTAGCTTTCAGAAGCTGTCATCTCTGAAGGGAAGAACCCTTAACACATGCTTCCATAAGAAATCTCAGTAGACTTGTTGTCTCACCAGATTAGACTTTGATGGGATTATTTCCATTGCAACCCTTGGGCTGGTGGTCTTGAGTTGCTTCAAAAGAATGGATGATGGGCAAGAGAGATGGCTCAGTGGTTAAGAACACTGGGTGCTCTTTCAGAGGTCCTAAGTTCAATTCCCAGCACCCAATGGTGGTTCATAGCCATCTATAATGGGATCCAGTGCCCTCTTCTGGTATGTCTGAAGACAGCAACAGGGTACTCACATACATAAACAAAAAAGAATCTTAATTTTAAAAAAATGAGGAATGAATAGGGCATGTGCAGTAATCCAATGAGCTGCAAGCTGCAGGTTTCTTCTCCAGTTCTTATCCCCAGGCTTCTTATGTCCCATCCCTTACTTCCCTCATTAATGGACTGACCTTAGAGCTGTAAGATGAAACCAACCCTTCTTCCTCTCGTTACTGTTGGTCCTGGTGTTGCTTTACCTGACTTTAGGCATGTTCACTAGGACATGTGCTCTGGGAGAAGAATACTCTCCTTTGAGTTTCTGTCCATGCCCTGACACTTATGTTTTATAAATGGTTTTTCTGCTGAACAAAAGAATCAACATGAATAAAATACACATTGTTTGTGTTCTTTACAATTAAAAGAATGTGCGTTCACAATTCTCTTTTATCTTTTTGTTCCTGGAGTGGTGTCATCATGATGTAAGCCCTGGCTAGCCTTGAACTCTTGATCCTGCAGTGTTAACCTCCTGTGACAGGAGATCACAGGCACGCACTGCTCTAACTAACCCTGACTTGATTTGCCAGGTGCACACTATGCCCTTGTTGATGTTAAGTACTTGGAATAGAGAGTCTAAGTTGCCTACTTACTGAAGGTGAAGCAGGTAAGGAATACAGTGCTAGGTCAGGAAAATTTAGTCAGTAATTGTTTTCAAACAGAAGAACTCGTCAGTGCTGGTCTGATCTTTCTTTTGGATTTTCTTCCATGGACCAGAGGAATCAAGTGGTGCTTAGCAATAGCCGCTCTCTCTTTGTTTTGCCTCCAATGACATCCATTCCTCAATCTGGCTTTCTGGGGGAAATTTTCTTGGAATATTGGAACAGAGGTAAGACTGTAGTATACTTTTACTACCAGTGTTCTGCAATATGATGCTGATTTAAACACCCTTAGTAGTCTGATAAAATTTGACTTATGTGCAATAAATTATCTGATGCAAATATTTAAATGAAATTTTCCTTCAGTACTTCCTTTAGCTTGATTTTTATACTCCCAAAATTTAATATAATGGCACATTTTAGGGGATTCCTTGATTCCTTGCTCTTGATAACACAAGTCTCATGAATATTTAGCATTTTGGCTTTTTTCACAGCTTAGCTGGAGAATTCATATCTACCCTCAGATTTGCTGCCTCAGGTTCCTCACTAACACCAGCATCTCATAATCTACTTTATCAATAAGAATGAATGTAAAGATGCTGAAAGCAAATGTTAAAAGGGCATAAATTTAATCATTTTATAAATAATTTGAACAACCTCTTGTTTTTCAGATTATTTGTGTAAAATAATACATGTACACACCAGTTAACTGTGTACTTACTACTGTATACTGTTTACTCTGTGCCAAGTTTCTTGTGAAGAGCATGAATAAAATGAGATTATTAAAACTGAAAATTAACTTCAATTATCAAATAATTTAATATAATTAAAAATTGTTGAGACTTTAAGTATCAGGCTAATGCAAGTATTTGTTCCTGATTCATTCTATAGAAACTGTCAGATGTATTGGATTAGCATTGTATTAATTTTGGAACTGACTGCTATATCATTAAGAATGTTTTTATAAATGTCTAAATTTTTAGATTAAAACTGGAAGAGTAAACACACAATTAGCATGTTCAAAGATCATTGACCATAAAACAAGTCACTGACAACTTAGTGGGTAAGTAAGACTCAGAGCACAAAGACATCCAATACCAAGGTACATGCAAGCAGAGCCTTGTGCATGGCAGAGGACTGCTCCATCCTACACCCTGTTCTGGATATGGTCTTTCTGATTATTAATTGGCAGTCACACACATTGCTAATGTAACCTATAGGCATTGCTGATGCACCAGTGTAGATAGTTGATCCTCAGAGAGCAACACAGACATTGATGAATGTCCATGTTGGGAATGGCTTTCCTTAGCAACTTTTGTTGACTAAGCCAACCACAAGTGTTTATGCCCTGTGACAGAAAAATAAGTCTGTTAATGCTTTCTTCTTAATTGGTTATACTTCTCACAAGGAATTTGTAAAAGAGATACAGTAACCAACATAAAAATGTTTTCTGGGATGGCCGGGTGTCTCCGTGGACAAAGATTCTTGCTGCCATGCCTGAGAACAGGAGTTCATCAAGGCCCACAATGTAAAAGAGGAGAACTGGCTCCTGCAAGTTGTACTCTGACTTCTACATTCATGATTCCACATATTTACACAGAAACATGCTTCAAATATATAAAAAAATAATGAATAACGGTATTTTACAACAGTGTTTGTCTTTATGTCCATTTGGGCAACTTGTTACAGTATACATTAACTGGGTCTGCCCTATAACCATACTTGAACAACCTGGTGTACTAAAGGTAAGGGATATATATGCCCTCAAACTATCACTTTGAATTTTGGGGATATTCATGTTTGAGTTATAGTGAAATACAGTGAAAGGTATGAGTAGCCATATATGGTGTCTCTGGTTGACAATAATGGCTCAAGCTCTAGTTGTTGAAGGAAATCAATTATCAATCATGTGCATGGGGCCTGGGATTCCATGAAGGATTACAACTAAGAAGCAATCAATTAAGTACATGAAGTCATGTTTTGTATCACAAAGCATGGTATCTCCACAAATGGTTGTTGTCAACACATTTTGCTATTGTGAGTCCCATACCATAAGACACAAGGGAATACATTTACACATATATGGGAAAATATAGCATATGTCTAAAGTTAATATGGTGGTAAAAGAAAGTAGAAGGAACTAGAAAGAAGGAAGAGAAAGGGCTTGAAGGATAAAATAAAATGAATAATGATAAATGATTAGTGAAAATACTACCGATTATTATTTTTACTCAGTCCATCAGTGTAGAGAGATTCAAACCTTTAAAAATTTCTCATGCAACGTTTCAAAGGACGGAAGAAGCCACAGATATTCTTACCCAGCTATGACAGTTCTAAACAACAACAATGAACAGCATGGCATGATAATCGCAAAGGTGTATTAGAGACAGATGGACGTGGGTGTTAAGCAACAGCTCTCAAATTGGACTTAAGACCCAATCAACAAGAGGGAAAGCATACCCAGTACTAGAAATATGTTCAACAGCAGTGAAGCTAGTGAAGCTGTGGACATTGTGTGTGTGTGTATGTGTGTTTTCCCTTATAGATCTAAACATATTAATGATAGCTGTATCTTTATTTATTTATTTACCTTCCTCTCTCTCTCTCTCTCTCTCTCTCTCTCTCTCTCTCTCTCTCTCTCTCTCTCTCCCTTCCTTCCTTCCTTCCTTCCTTCCTTCCTTCCTTCCTTCCTTCCTTCCTTCCTTTTTTTCCAAGACAGGGTTTCTCTGTGTATCCCTGGCTGTCCTGGAACTCACTCTGTATGTAATCAGGCTGGCCTTGAACTCAGACATCTGCCTGCTTCTGCCTCCCAGTGCTGGGATTAAAGGCATGTGCCACCACTGCCCATTTATCTTTATTTATTTTTAAGGATTTATTATTACAAAATAATATATAAGTTTTGTTTTGACTTTTGCTTTTCATATGGGACAGTGTTTCTCGACCTTCCTAATGCTGACCCTATATACAGTTCTTCATGTTGTGGTGAGTGACCTCCAACTACAAAATTATTTGTGTGGCTACTTTGTAACTGTAATTTTTCTACAATTAAGAATCTTAATGTAAATAACTGATGTTCAGGTGGTCCTAGGCAACCACTGTGAAAGGGTTGTTCAATCCCCGGAGGGCTTATGACCCACTGGCTCACAGTGAACTAATACAGTGATTTTTGCCATCAAATATCTCCTTTATTAAACATTCATTTCTTAATATCTGAGACCATATTGATAGAACCTAGTGGGGAAACCCACACTCAATTCCCGATTCAGCTTGCACCCAAAGAATCATGACAAGACTGTCTTGATATAATTACATGAGGTAGTTTAATGACGGAACTCCTGACCGACATGCATCCCACACAGGAGATAACAGATGTCGGCCACGAGGCTTGGAAGCTAGGGTTTTTTTTATGGGGTAAGGGGCTTAGGGGTGTGGAATTCAGCATAGCGACACAGTATTGGCTTATTCAAACATCAGCAGAAAAATTACATGTACGTGCAGGGTGTCAGAGTTCTGTGAGTTGTTGACTCAGTTTAGATAGCCCTGTTATGTCCTCACATTCCTCTTTATCTTTAAGGTTAAGCTGTTCCCAGGAATGTTTTAACTACGGGGCATACCCGGGTTTGTTTTTCTTTTTTCTCAGCCCCAGGCAGCCTCTAGGCTCACAAACAACCAGCATTTTTCCGAGTACTTTATATGACTGACAGGTCTTGAAATTTCATCTTTCTTTCAGTATCAACTTAAAAAAAAAAAAAAAAAAACCTTTAAAATTTTCTGATCATCAAGGTTACATAAACTAAAGGCCTGATCATAGAACTCTTTTTCTTGCTAGGCCAGTCTAGTCTGTCTCCCCATACCTACATATTGGGTTTTCATAAAACATTAAAACTTTTAAAGTATGCTCCATTTTTTTAAGCATAAAAATTTTAGTCTGAGATTGTACAATGCTTTTCTTATTTCAAAAGTGAATGTCTTCCAGAGACAAGTGTTGGATTCAAGACTTCTTGAGACAAAGATGAAGTTTGTCTTCGCTGAATCAAATGTTTGGCACACACACACACACACACACACACTCACATACATATATTTCATCGCTTGAAACTGGTTCAGTAAAGTTTTCTAACTCATTTCAAAGGAGAACATGAAGCACATCTCTGCTCAACACTAATTTTTTTGTATCACCTGGGGATTTTGAGGGTTGCACACCAGCAAGGTCTATCTCTAGTTATGTCTTTAGTTCCGTGAACGATGGCACTGCTGGAGGGCTCTTCACGAAATTATTTACCTCCAGATGTTGTTACTTAATTAGTTCTTTTTGAATATTAGTCTTTGGCATCATTCTGGACCACCCACTTAGACATAAGTGCCACAGACATAAGAATTTAAATGTAAATATAATGCTGAAGAGAGTGCAGTAGCTATTCTAGTCACTATTTATAAAAATGAAGATGGAGAATTATTTAATATTACTATCTGGTGTGACAAACTCAATGAGCATGGCCTCACTCCCCGAGATACTAAATTTGAGTCTATTTATGATGAGTCTTTGTTTCGGCACAACTGCAAGCCAGTTGTTTCTACAGGACAGTTAGAACAATGAATATCTACAAGCACATTATTTCCTAATGGCATGCTAAGCAGCAATCAAAACAGGCACCTGCCAGCATGCATTACAGTTGACAGCAATTAAGGGTGCTCCTCCAATTTTGGACTGGCCTTTCAAACGGCTCAGTTCATCAAAAAAAACATGAAAGATGAACACCGTGCTAAAATGAGGACTCTAGAGCTACCAATATTTATAAAAGAGGATAATAGAAGACTCTTAGTCAGCATATATAAAATGTGGGGTTGGAGATGGCTCAGTAGTTCAGAGCACTGGCTACATTGCCAAAGGACCTAGTCTTGATACCCAGCATCCACATGGACAGCGCTCAACTTCCTGTAACTGTAGACCCAGAGGATCTGATGCCCTCTCCTCTTCTGGACTCTGTTAGGCACTGCATGCATGTGGTGTTCTGACAGTGCACGTAAAACTCAAAATACAAATAACATAAAATGAAATATAATTTAAAAGGTATATTTAGTTTTATGAGATACACTCTTTTCCAATTTAAAGCTTTTTGCTGGGTTTTTATGAACAATGCATCCTCAATTCAACCTTCAAATGTATTATTGTAATGTCTGTGGAAGTATAAGATAACCTTTGTGGCCATATCTGAAATACCCCAGTGACAGGGTACACTACTACTTATGAGGGGCAGGGGCTAGCAACCTTCAGAAGCAGCTATAGCTGGCTATATGACTTTATCCTTTGTGCTTACAATAAAAGACTATTGAAGGCTATCAAGTGGTGTCATTAAATGCTCATGCTTTTATTTGGAAAAAATTCTTAAGAAAGTAAACTCTGTGTCTACTATATAGAATGGCACATGTTTTCTGCAGTTCTCAGTTACAATTTTCTCAACCATAGCTGAAGGTTTTCAGAGCTAAATCAGATTAGTAATCAAGTTCTCAAGAATTTTATTCTTATTTCCTAATACAGGATAGTATATTATACATCAGCTATGAAAAGAAAATGCATTACTTCATCTAAAAACACTTCTTCTTATATTGTTTAGATAAATTGTAAGTTAGCAGTGAGCTGCAATTTCAAGAGTCATGATTTATCCATTTAATATAAACTAAAAAGATAGAGCATATTTATTGTGGATTGTGAATACCTCCCCAGTGTTTAAATGTCCTTGGATCATACTGTATGCCTAGGTAAAACTTCAAAACCCATTTTAGAATCAGTTTCACTTCATCACAGTGGGCTTCTAATGGGAAATAAAAAAGGGAAAATATTTTCACACATGGTTGGCAAACCAAATCTGCCGAGGTTTTCTATAAGTCTAGCTTGCTGTTGTCTGCTATTTAATTAACCAGTGAACAAATAAAATGTCTTCGGTTTAATTTTCATTCCATAGCTCAATACTGTAAACTATTCACAGCATAATTAAAAGTCCTGAATTCTCTCAGGAATGATATTACCAGGAAGCAACCAACCCAGGAAATGGAGAAGCCTGACTGTTTCCCTGCTAAATTGTGTGTGCTAATAAAGCCTCACTGGTGTTCCTTACTTAAACTGGCTGAGCCAAGGAAACCCCAGCTGGCATCCAAGCTACCTGCTTTTAAAACTCTCCAGGCATCAGAGCCCAAAGAGGTCATTAAAGTTAATATAGGACCAGCATTGTATTCCTTTGAATTTTCTCTATGAGAGGGCTTACTCTCAGATAACACAAATTTACTCTCAGGTCACTTGTATCGTTTCTTTTAATTATTTTTTTTTCCTTTTTGCCTTGAGCAGATGTGATAAAAGAAATAGAAGACAGGCTTTAAAAGGTAAAGTCCGTAAGAAAAATGCTCAGTACATACATGATGTTTATAAAAGGTCAATTTTCTGCCTGATTTGATGTCTATTATTTAAAGAATGGTTGGTTTGAATTAAAATAACTGAAGTTGTTCTTCCAGCCCTGAACACAGTCTGACTGGTGCTTGATGCACACATCTAGAAAATACTCAAATATCCATAGAGACCTTAAGCATACAAATAATAATAATAAAATCCCCTCTTTTTTGCATAGTTAATCAATGTAACCATTTTGTACCTCCTAAAAAGCAAATATTTTCAGAAACCTAACCCATTATTCATTACATTTATACTTTGAAGCAATGCACTAAAATATTTAACATTTTGGGTCAAATCTAGGTTGTAAGAATGATGCCCCCCTCACCACAGGGATCACAGGACAGGGTCATTGACTGAAGAACAGGAAGTAAGAATTGCAGGATTAATGCTTTGTCTTGGCAAGGGCTGGGTATTCATTCTATTGTGGCATCTAAACTGATCTTGCATTTGGGAAATTATCACTGGGATCACATGCATTTATCTAGTGCTAGGGTGACTCTCCCTTGCAGAATACTAGTGACTATAGGGTCACTCCCAGAGGACAGGAGGAGCCAGTCACACTGCGTTTGGTGCTTAGTAACATGTTACAGGTTTTTAACGTACATACTATAATAGATTTTGTATGAATATCTGTGTGGGCACACATGACCATAATCATCAGTTCACTGTGGAAGTCTTCTATAGTATTTCCTGATAACCCCTTGTAATGGTGATGATTCACACTTCTTGGTAAACGTCCTTACATTTTTATTGCTATGGCGGCCTGCATCTTAATTAGCTTAATGAATCTGGTATCCCTTCCAACAGGTAAGAGCGACCCCCTTTCTACTCTGAGAACCAGGCTCAACACATATGTATAGTTAAACTCATTTTCAACAGTTAATGTCCTGATTGTTTCAATATGGCACAGCAATTATAAGAACTGGGTTGTAGAAGAGTCTTTCTATCTTCTCTGGCCTGCATTCTCCTTGAGGGTGAGCTTCCCATACAGAGCTGAAGACATGTGGCTTTAGTTTCCTTGGTCTAGTTAATGTTTACAATAAAAATAAAACAAAACAAAACAAAACAAAAGCAAAGTACTATAGTCTTGAAATTTGTGTGGCATTTTCTCACTAATGAACCTGCTGCTGATATTTTATCCTAGGGTTTGAGTGAGCTCACACTTCATACCTTTTTACTTCTAAGAAGCACATGAGGCTGTGATGGTTTACATCAACCAATGAAGAACAACTAGGTTGGCCATAAGATTTGTTGATAGGAATAAGGCTGCTCTAAGGAGTATATGGAGAGACATGTTTGCGCACGCATGTGTGTGTGTGTCTGTCTGTGTGTGTATATAATACCTCTTTATCCCCTTGCATAAATGGATAAAGTGCCACTGCTGTATTCTGTCCTAATAAGCTGTGATATTTATTTATTTGTTTATTTATTTATTTATTTTTGCCACATGCCTCTCAAGTGGTTATACTGTTAAGCCTGGGAGGCATGTGAGAGTTCTAATTTTCTACTGGTATACTAGGTCCTGTGCATTTTATTTTAATCATCCCACACTGAGATGCTAAGTATCCCCTCAGGTAAAATATACTTCATTCTTTTTTTTTTTTTGATGAGAGATGTCTTTACCAATTTTTTTTAACCTAAAGTTTTGGCACTTGATTTTTTGTCATAAATCCTAAGAAGTCGTCAAACAGTCCAGGGCAAGGATGTCTTTTATCAACACGAGGTCTGTGGTTTTGTACTACCAAGCTACGTCTTATATTTTAATTCCTTTAATAAGATTTGCTTAAAATAAAAACATTTAAAAGTAATGAGGTGTCATTTATAACTTTGGTTTTTTAACATTAAAAAGAAATTTAATATATCCACCAATCTCAGCCAGCTGTAATCCCAACAAGGTACAGTAATGACTGGCTCATCCAGATATGCCCAATGGTACCAGCCACTTTCTAACTAGACAAGATCCGACTTTCCCTAACTCTTTGGATTTTGTATTGACGTATGCACTTGTGAGAGTGGTGGCTCAGCTTGAGTCTTAGTGTGCTATGATTTCTTATTCCTTTAGAAGCAACTTAGGTTTCAATGAGAACTGGTTTGACAGAGGTGGCTTTCCTCAATTCTTAACTATATTCAAGCCTTGGCAATTTCTCTACTTTGTTCTAGTCTATTGTGTATGCTTTCTGTGTTTTACCCTCCAATTTCATCTCATGACTGTATCTGCATGGTATATATTAGTCTGGTGGTAAAAATTAAGGGTGCACATCTCTGGATAAGGAGGGACACACTGCCTTGGGTCTAGCCATGTTGATGCTGTGGTATTCTTCCCTTCTGACTCCCAGTGCTGTTCTTAATGTACCTGTTATTCCTAAATTTCATTTTCCCCTGAGTTGTTCTCTTGGCAAGGAGAACATTTTTTACTCTATTGAGGAGGTAAGTGGTGTGGGTTTCAGGGTAACTTTGACAGTTAATGATTTTCTTCTATCTCAGTTGGAAGCTTTATATAACTGTCTCAAAAGTCCTCCAGTTTTCCTGGTGGGAACTTGGTAGAATTTACTAGTAGAAAAATAGAAGCCTTTAAGTGTTTGCAAAACCACTGAAATCTGTGATTCAAAATTCTTTGCATTTATATAGGTCCTCTATCATCATTTGGAAAGCACAAAAACTCTCTCTCTCTCTTTCTTTCTTTCTCTCTCTCTCTCTCTCTCTCTCTCACACACACACACACACACACACACACACACACAAACTTGCTTTGCTGTATCCTCTTAGTGTGTATAAAATTTGGTAGTATTTTTTTTCTAGGTAGACAGATAACTTACATTCTCTTTCTTCCAACAGGAAAGTATTTCTTCTCACACACTTAATTATTTTGTTGGCCTGAAAACTAATTCATCTGATGTAACCAAATAAATTTATTACTCTCTAATGCTGCATTTTCTCTCATATAAGGATAGAGTGAATGCTATTTTTGGCTTTTTCCTTCCACAAAATGAAGCTGGAAGAGGACCAAGGCCTTTCATTTTCTTCTTTATTCTACTTAAACTAAATATCTGGATTTCTATAAGACACACTATAGAGTATTTTATGATCATAGTCAATGATGTTGACACTTTCTTGTAAATCTTAAAAATTAATTCATTCATCAGTGAATGAAAATGAACATCAATTATACTCAAAATTGTACAGCAATGATAGCAAATACTATTCTAGCCTAATATCTATTCAACAAGAGCCAAATTAAAATTTCAAAAATATTTTCATTCTCTTCACAATTTACTGTTACTCTAGTGACAGAAGAAAAACCTATTTCATCAGACTCCTTGATTAAAATATGATACGTTTTGTTTGTTTGTTTGTTTGTTCCTGTTCAGGTTTTTACTCTGTGCCCCACAGAGAAGTAGCTAGGAATTCTCTTACTGTCTGGGGAAACATGATACTAAGGATATGTAGCAATGAACCCTCTGTGCGTGGACGAGTACAAGATAAATGACCTACAGTACAGATGATTTCTGTGGCAGGCTGTTGAATCTTTCTCCTTCCCCAAATGTCTGTCCCTGACAGCTGAAACCCATGAAATGATTGTCTGAGGAAAGAGTCCACATGACTGAGCTGCAGTTTGTCAGAGAAAGAAATCATCCTTGATTGTTGGGATGTTGTGGACTGTTGGTTATGAGTGTCTCCATCGGAGGAAGACAGTCATCTGTCACAGACGTGGGGAAAGCACAGTGACTTCAGGGACAGATGTAGGAGAGACTTGCACACCAGGCCAGGAAGGTCAGAAGGCCCCCGAATTAGGAGTAGGCAAAGAGCAAGCTATCTAGTAGATGCTCACACATGCACAGCCTTAACATTGCCTTGTCAGGAAATTTTAGACATCTGAACTTCTGGATCTGAGTGAAATGAAGAATACGTTTTGTATTCACAGTGTGTGATAATATTGTACAGAAGCCATGAGAAAGAATAGGCTATGAAATATATGTGGTTATCCTATTTGCTAGTTACTGACTTTTAATAAGCAAATACTGAATGAGTGGTTGTTAATAACCTAGGTAGAGAATGATGAAGTCACTTAATAAAGTTTTAAAATGTGTCACTCTATAAAATGGACTCTGCCAGGTTAAAGGAGAAGCATTGGGTATTTTGCCAACCAAGCTAGATATTTCTCTCTTGCACAAAGATGTAAGTTCACAGAAGGCTTTGGTTCCTGCCCAGACCTCATTCCTCTTGGCATGAACCTTACCTGATGCCTCACTGGGGTGTGGTTTTAAAATGAAACAGAGTTCAGCCCGAGTGCTTTTCCCTTTACACTGTTGTCTGATAAGTTGAACAGTGTCTTTCTGTCTATAGTGCTCAGCCTATTTAGCTGTTATAAATAACACCATCTTGATTTTTCTTTCTGTTACTAGATACATATTCTTTGTGTTAATGAAAATATCATATCTTCTCCTACTTATTCAGAAATTTGAGTGTTTCTCTGTAAGTCTTAATCTCTGCATCATTCCCTGAGGCATGACATAATGTCATGACTTAAATTATTATTTTTATATTGACAAAAAAAATGTCTCACTTATAGCTTAGATTTTTTTCTTTCCAACTTTGAGCTATGAGGTGACAGAGTGTTACATAATCCTCACTTTTTCTGAATCAAACAACAGAAGACAAGCTTTCCACTCTCATTTGCACAAATTTTGACTGCTGTATTTGTTTAAATAAAACACCTAGCCATATACATAATTTATAATGAGAATGCTTCCTTTTCCCCACTCACGGTGACATAATGCATTAAAATAATTACCATTTTGCCCAGATAAAATGCATTAAAATATATAAGAATAATTTATAAGCTCCAACATATCTACTTTCATACTCTAGGTAAATATAATAAATTAAGAATAATGAGCTTCATGCTAGACACCCTGTGAGTGATACTTAGGAATTCCAGTAGATACATTTAACAGAAACCAGTACTTCACTTCTGATTGTTAAGTAGGGAATGCAGATTTGAGTAATAGCTATGGCTGAAGATGTTGCATGGTCAGCCAGGAAGGCAAGTAAGGAAGTTTGGACTATACAGTTGTTGGACCTGGTATACAGTCCTTGGAGATAAGTTATGGTAGGAGGCAAAACATCTACACAGATTTTTCTAAACAGTCACAGTGTATGTTTTCATTATATTAAGAATTAGGGGAAAGTTTTATCAAACCTATATCTACATTTACTGATATGATCATGCGATATCATGGACACATATGTAAAGAACTCCATCACATCCTATAATAGACACACTTCTTTATGTTTATTATCACCTTATTCACAATAGCAAGGATATGGAAGCATCCTAGATGTCTGTCAATAGATAAATGGATAATAACATGTGGTAAATACACCACATTTAGAGATGAGATTATTACTCATTGATAGTGAAAAATTAAAATTATGAAATTTGCTGGGAAGTGGGTAAGATAGGAAAATACATTAAGTGATGTGACTCCTGATCAAAAATGACAAATATCACATATTCTCTTGCATATGTGAATCTTAGCTCAGGATTTTTTTTTGTGTGTGTGTGTAGTTACATGATACCTGTGTGCAGAGGCTAGAATAGGCTTCATGGGAAGAGAAAGGGGGCTTTAAGGCTGTAATGCAGAGACATAAAGACATTGTAGAGTAATACAGCACAGGTGATATAAGGTAGAGAAATGCTAGGGATTGAGGGGTCTAGTGGGGATGAGGAGCAAGGAGATGCAAGAGAGGAGCAGCTTTGGGGAAGAAGCTCACCTCTATCTAAATATGAATGAAAATACTATAGGTGTTATTTCTTTACTGTCTGTCTTTGTGGGAGGGTTCTACTTGAGGTTTAATAATAAAGCTAAGGAGAAGTCTCTATAGTATAAAGCTGTACAGTAATCAAAGGCAGGCACTAGTGTGGATGCCAAGAAGTGCATGCTGACAGGAGCCTGATATACCTGTTTCCTGAGAGGTTCTGTCAGAGCCTGACAAATACAGAGGCAGATGCTCACATCCAACCATTGGACTGAGCACACGGCTCCCAATGGAGGAGAAAGGCCTGAAGGAGCTGAAGGGGTTTGCAGCCTCATAGGAAGAACAACAATATCAAACAACCAGACCCTCCCAGATCTCCCAGGGACTAAGCCACCAACCAAAGAATACACATGGAGAGACCCATGGCTCCAGCCACATATGTATCAGAGGATGGCTTTGTCCGGCCTCAGTGGACAAAGAGGCCTTTGGTGTCTCCACATGGTAGTAACTGCTCTACCTCCCTGCTCTGTTCCACCTGCTTCACTCTTTCTCTCCTCTGTCTGCCAAGTCCAATGCCCTAGCCTGTGCTGTCAGCTCTTCAATTCTACAAACAGCCATATTCTTTAGTATCAGGTCTGAGCCAATCAGCCAATCAGGACAGCACCAGGGTCTCCCTCTCCCTCTCCCTCTCCCTCTCCCTCTCCCTCTCCCTCTCCCTCTCCCTCTCCCTCTCCCTCTCCCTCTCCCTCTCCCTCTCCCTCTCCCTCTCCCTCTCCCTCTCCCTCTCCCTCTCCCTCTCCCTCTCCCTCTCCCTCCTGCCCTTTTTTGTTCCCAAGGGCTTCATGACCTTCACTGCTTGTTTTTTAGCATGATAATCTCAGAGAATCTTCTTTTGGGTAAGCAAGGAATGACACACATTTACATATAGAAAGGAGGTAATATCAAATATTCTGCCAGCACAGCAATTAATAATTTAAAATACAGGGTCACCTCCATATAACCATTTGATGCAATATGTGTGTGGGTTATATTACCCCAACACTTGTCAAGAGATTAGAAAAAACTAACAAACAAAAGGGTTCTCAATCAGATAAGTTTGTATCTTTCTCTTTTCAAAGTTAAACCCTGCAGATTTCTTGATAGCATTATGGAGGCAACTTGGGAATATATTTGTCATATTTCATTTATGTTTTAAAATGGCATGGGAAAAAATCTGTAAAGTTAAACTCAGAAACTTTGGAGGCAAAATAATGGTCAACTATGAATGGAAGGAAAAAAAATCACAAAAACTCAAGAAAAGAACAAAGGCAGAAAGGACCATTGTTAAGATTCTGATAGAGAAAAACGTAGGACAGAGACAAACACCTGTATGAAAATTGGGACAGGTAAATACCAGCAGCCCACGATGACAAGCAGAATCTGTTGATTTGAGAACAACAATGGCAGCAATACAGTCTCTTTGTCCTGAGGAAACAATGGCATTGAGACGCTTGAGATCTTCTAAAGGGATATGAGAGCTCTGCACTGACTAATTTTCCAATTTTACACACATGTATCTCTCTCCTCATGAAAATTTAAAACTGAAAATAAAGAAATATAGGCAGAATATAAGAAATCTTACCAAGCTATTACAGAGGATGGAAACAGATCAGTAAACATTCAAACCATAAGCATGGCTACAAAAGAAATAGAGGTCATTGGATCTCATGACAGATGGCTGTGAGCCACCATGTGGTTGCTGGGAATTGAACTGAGGACCTCTGGAAGAGCAGAGCAGTCAGTGCTCTTAACTGCTGAACTGTTTTTCCAACTCCCTCATGTTTTTTGTTTGTTTGTTTGTTTTTTGTTTGTTTGTTTGGTTGGTTGATTGTTTTTTTTAATCTTCATTAATTTTTATTACATAATGTCTTAGCTACACTGGTCTGGTGGTAAATGGCCATGACCAAGAAACTTACCAAAGAAACCATGTAGTTGGGACTTGCTCAAGATTAGGAAGGTGAGTCCAGGACCATCATGCTGAGTGTGGCAGCCAACAGAAGTGGGGCTAGAACAATAGCTAGTTGCTTACATCGCATCTACCAGCAGCAAGCAAATAGGGAAAGACTAGGTCTGGCCTGGGCTTCTGAAACCTCTAGCTCCACCCCAGCAACACACGTCCTTCAATAAAGCCACACATTCTAACCCTTCCCAAAACAATTCAACCAAGAACCAAACGCTCAAATATATGAACCATTCAAACCACTCTGCAGACTGCACATTTGGTATAATGTCAACTTGTATTTATGTTTTCAGATAAAAAGAAACAACAAAGAAAAAAAAAAACTAAAAACACATAAAAAGTAATAAACCAAAAATCAAAAAGAAGAAGAAGAAGAAGAAGAAGAAGAAGAAGAAGAAGAAGAAGAAGAAGAAGCAAAGAAAGGAAAGAAAGAAAGAAAGAAAGAAAGAAAGAATGAAAGAAAAGAAAAGGAAAGAAAAGAAAAAAGAAAAGGAAAGAAAAGAAAAGAAAAGGAAAGGAAAGGAAAGGAAAGGAAAGGAAAGGAAAGGAAAGAAAAAAGAAAAGAAAAGAAAAGAAAAGAAAAGAAAAGAAAAGAAAAGAAAAGAAAAGAAAAGAAAAGAAAAGAAAAGAAAAGAAAATCGACCAACAATAAAAAATCTGGAGTGCATTTTGTGTTGAACAACTACCCATGAGCATGGGGCCTGTGGTGGAGTGAGGCTGAAGTACGTAATGACACTGGTGAACTTGGATTCCCCCTTCACAGTAGCTATTGGTTACAAGTTGTTTCTAGGTTAGGACTGGCACTTTGTGTCCACTTCCCCTTCATTCTCTGTAATTTGGTGTAGTTTTGAGCCTGTGTGGGTCTTGTGTAAGCTGTCATAGTCTGTATGAGTGAATATGTGCATCAGCTCATATGTTGTGTCCAGGAGACATGGTTTCCTCTGAGTTGTTCAGCACCAAGGGCTCTCACAGTCTTTATGCCTCCATTTCCACATAGATCCTGAGTCTTGAGGATATTATGAAGGCATTCCATCTAGGGTTGAGTGTTCCACAGTCTCTCATCTCTACACATGTTCCAATGGTGTGCCTTTGTGTTGGTTCCCATTGACTGCAGGTTGAGGTTGCTCTGGTGATGACCAGGAAAGACACTGACTTATGGGTAATAGCAGAATGTCATTAGGGGTCACTATATTGTTATGCTACTTTATAGAATATTAGAAGTAGATTTCCCCCTCGGGCCCATGAACTATGGCCACCTACCAGCATCAGGCATGGATTCTGCGTCATGTAAGCTAGTATCTGACTTATTGTCTAAAGAAGGTTTCACTCGGCACAATATCATTGGTTTTCCTCGATTTAGATTCCTAGCTCAGTGTTCACCCAACTAACTGTGAACCTGGTCCTTACTGGAGGCTAGGAGACTATTCCTCCAGGTACCTCTCAACTTGCTGTGGTGACAAACAACAGTGCTATTTAGTCTCAAAATTAAGTGTAGGAGTTATTCTTTGGTCATTCAGGTTTCTTTTTTCTTTTTCTTATGATTATTTTTTTATTGGATATTTTCTTTATTATCTCATTCCCTGGTTTCTAGCTCCACCTCTGGAAATCCCCTATCCCATTCCTCATCTACCTGCTTCTATTAGGGTGTTGCCCTACCCACCCACCCATCCACTCACTCCCACCTCTCCACCCTTACAGAAAGAAAAGTGAAGTGCCTTTGTGGTGTCCATCATTTTATTGATGGCTAAGATAAGCAATATATACTTTGCAAAATATGATTGTTTTAAATGGACTTATTTTAAAATGGAAAAGTTTGAATCTTAGTTTGGTGAGCTTAGGAGGACATGTGACCTTTTGTAGGATTTATAGGATGATTGAAGATTGGATTACAAGGCTGTAACGTTCTCTGTCAGTGGATGAAGACAAATGAAGATGACAGAATTCTCCCCACGGTATGAACAGAGAATGTAATTGAGACATTTATGTGGAAGTAAGATGAAGCTGGGCAGATATGGTGGGGGCTGGACTTGAGTGGCATGTATGCTGGACATGCACTATACCTCTGAGCTACATCCAGAGCCCTCTATTTACTTTTTAAAAATCTGAAACAGTAATTTCCTACATCCTTAGGCGGGTCTTGATCTCGTACCCTGCTCTTTCCTTCCCAGTAGCTATGATTGTAGGTCAGTGCCACTGGGCTGGCTGATACCCAGAGGGTAGGGTAAACTTAGCAACACAGGTATATCAGAACATGAGGGATGGTTGATTCCTGGGCTTGTGAGAGTTTCTGGCAGCAGCTTTGTAACACTGGCCCAGTAAAGGCAACCATGGTTATATCTACACTATCTCCATTTACTCTGGTGTTATTCTATAAGCATGATCAGACAACCTTAGGCAAACTTCATTCACTCGGCTACCCAAGATTTCATCTAAGATATATTCCTTGACAAACTGGTTCTGTAAAACATGTACTTCTGAGCACACATTTAGGAATCACTTCAAGTTGTATAGACCTCAGGTTGAAATCTTCCTATATGTAGCAATGGAAGGCACTGCTAGGCTGAGCATTATCCACATGCTAAAATCCTCTCCTCTGACTGAAGTGTCAGGAGATGCCATGTTGTTTGCTGGTGACTACAGACAGCCCCCCTGAGTGACACTAGCACCCCTCAGGAAAGCCTGCAAACAACTTCCAGGCTACAGGTCTGCAAGAATAAGGGGAAAAGGTGTCATTTATGAGCCAGAAAACTGCCCTCATAAGACTCCATATCCTAATACCTTGGCCCATGGCTTCCCTAACAACCTTCTCCCTGTGGTGTGCCAGTGTGTCTGTGACATCAGGCTGAACATACCTAATCTTGCTGGAAACATAAACTACTATAAATAAAACTCACTGTTCCCCGAATTATAGAACCAGATGCTTGCCCATTTATTACACTTATCCACACAATGAACTATTTACAGTGTATGCAACATACTGGGAATGTACTCACGGCCAACCTACTTGATTTACAATAACTTTTCCTATGTTTAGAAATTTCGATTACTTTCAGTAAATCCTGTGCTGTGTGCCCCTCAATTTCCAATCACTTTTTATGAAAACTATCTCTGAGGCCACCATTGTTATATGGAAAAAATCTTAAATTATGTTTGTGGGGGCTAGAGATGGGGCCTGTTGGACGAGGCATGGGAGTCCTAGAAGGGGATGTTTCACATGGCAGAGTAGTGCCAGGGCACAGGCCTGATCCCTGCATAGTCACAGAAGGGTCTGCTTGCTGGAGTTCCAGGGACAGGACTTCCTGGAGCTACCAATGAAGGAATGAATGCTCCTTCTAAGGCAAACAAAACATATCTCATTACAATTTCGCTTCTGGACAAAAGCCTCACAGTTCCCAAATTGATGTAGTTTTACACCATGTTACCTCATGATATTAAAAATATGTTTACCAACCAGATGTAGTGCTGTGTTCCTGTACTCTGGCACGGTAATGCAGAATCCGAAAGACAACCCTGAATTTAAGTGTACCCCAAGCTACATGCTTAAAGAATAATGCGTAATAGTTAACACTGGTCTTATTTTGGTAAACTCCTTCAGCTACTGTTTTTCTGGAAAACAAATTCTGGATTTCTGGCTTCTTAGGTGCAAGGAGCCAAATATTTGAGGGTCGTAGAGGAATCAAGAAGGAGATCACAGACAACCAGACACAGAATCTGGAGGCCCTTTGGTTTTAGACTCCAAGGCCTTTAAGAGTAATTAATTCTTCCTTGTGGAAAATGATCCCAGCAGAAGCGAGAGTATGGGAAATAATCTAGGCACCTGCCTTAGTCAGGGTTTCTATTCCTGCACAAACATCATGACCAAGAAACAAGTTGGGGAGAAAAGGGTTTATTCGGCTTACACTTCCATACTGCTGTTCATCATCAAGGAAGTCAGGACTGGAACTCAAGCAGGTCAGAAAGCAGGAGCTGATGCAGGGGCAATGGAGGAATGTTCCTTACTGGCTTGCTTCCCCTGGCCTGCTCAGCCTTCTTTCTTATAGAACCAAGATTACCATCCCAGAGATGGTCCCACCCACAAGGGGCCTTTCCCCCTTGATCACTAATTGAGAAAATGCCTTACAGTTGAATCTCATGGAGGCATTTCCTCAACTGAAGCTCCTTCTTTTGTGATAACTCCACCTGTGTCAAGTTGACACAAAACTAGCCAGTACAATTGACCCCTTGTCAACTTGACACACAAAAACATCACTAGTAAACCTCAACCCTTAATTTCTTATTCAGCCCCAAGATCTAAACAACTTTAAAAGTCCCACAGTCTTTACATATTAAAAGTCAATTCCTTTAAAATGTCCAATAACTTTTAAAATCCAAAGTCTTTTTACAATTAAAAGTCTCTTAACTGTGGGCTCCACTAAAATAGTTTCTTCCTTCAAGAGGGAAAATATCATGGCACAGTCACAATCAAAAACAAAAATCAATCTCTAACCATCCAATATCTGGGATCCAACTCACGATCTTCTGGGCTCCTCCAAGGGCTTGGGTCGCTTCTCCAGCCATGCCCTTTGTAGCACATGCGTTGTCCTCTAGGCTCCAGATGCCTGTACTCCACTGCTGCTGCTGCTCTTGGTGGTCATCTCATGATATTGGCATCTCCAAAACACTGCATGACCCCTTCAGTCCTGGGCCGTCAATTGCAACTGAGGCTGAACCTTCACCAATGGCCTTCCATGGCCTCTCACAGTGCCAAGCCTCAGCTGCTCTGCATGACCCCTTTATGCCTTCAAAACCAGTACCACCTGGGTGACCCTTACACATTACCAAGTCCCGCTGAAGCAGGAGTACAACCTTGGCTATCTCTGGAACACAGTCTTGTTGTGCTGGAACACAGCCTTGTTGTGCTTTCAGAAAACACTTCCCAGAAGATGTCATCTCAACGATGCTGGTATCTTCTTAATCACTGCTAATTTCTTAGCTCCAACTAACCAGCATCAATAGTCCCAGTAATGCAAAAGTTTCACTTTAGTAGTTCTGGTATCTTATTAATCACAGGTGATTCTTCAGCCCCACCTAACAAGAACCACAGAATCTTCCCATCAAAATAGCAATAGCCCTGAAAAGAGTCTTTAATTTTCCATCTGAAATTCCAAAAGCCAGACCTCCATCTTCTGCACTGTTCTCAACATTATCTTCCAAGCTCCTACACAATGTCTGACAGAGCTCTTAACAACAAATGGATCTTCAAGACCAAAGTTCCAGAGTCCTTCCACAGTTCTCCCAAAACATGGTCAGGTTGTCAAAGGAATACCCCACTATGCTGGTACCAATTTCTGTATTAGTTAGAGTTTTTCTGCTGTGAAC